>NC_053027.1:160438572-160738572 GCF_003073215.2 Triticum urartu | reverse complement strand
TTGCGACGCCTGAATCGGACTCCTCCTCAGACTCCACCTCCGCCTCCTCAGAAGCGGACTCCTCCTCTGAATCCATTTCCTTGCCAACAAACGCACGTGCCTTTCCAGATGAGCTCTTCTTGTGTGATGAAGACTTTGAGGAAGACTTGGAAGAAGACTTTGAGTATTTCTTCTTCTTCTTGTCGTCAGAGTCATATTCCTTGCTCTTCTTCTTCTTTTTGTTCTCATTGTCCCACGGTGGACACTCAGAGATGAAGTGGCCAAGTTTCTTGCACTTGTGACATGTTTTCTTCTTGTAGTCATGAGCAGAAGCTTCATCATTCCTTGAGCTTGATCGGGAAGACTTTCTGAAGCCTTTCTTCTTGGTGAATTTCTAGAACTTCTTGACAAGCATAGCAAGTTCCCTTCCAATGTCTTCAGGATCATCAGAACTGCTGTCAGATTCTTCTTCAGATGAGGAGACAGCTTTTGCCTTCAAGGCATGAGTTCGCCCATAGTTTGGACCGTATATATCTCTTTTCTCAGAAAGCTGAAACGAGGCTAATCAATGGGCTATGGAGATGCCCATCGATTGATGTTAATGCAAGGAGTAGGGATTGCCATGCAATGGATGCACTAGAGATATAAATGTATGAAAGCTCAACAAAAGAAACTAAGTGGGTGTGCATCCAACTTGCTTGCTCATGAAGACCTAGGGCACTTGAGGAGGCCCATTGTTGGAATATACAAGCCAAGTTCTATATTGAAAAATTCCCACTAGTATATGAAAGTGACAAAGCAAAAGACTCTCTATCATGAAGATTATAGTGCTACTTTGAAGCACAAGTGTGGCAAAGGATAGTAGCATTGTCCCTTTTATTTTTTTATTTTTTTATTTTTTATTTGGCCTTCCCCTTTTTATGGCCTTTCTCTTTTTCTTTTTTTATTTGGGACAATGGTCTAGAAAATGATGATCATCACACTTCTATTTATTTACAACTCAATGATTACAACTCGATACTAGAACAAAAGATGACTCTATATGAATGCCTTCGGCGGTGTACCGGGATATGCAATGAATCAAGAGTGACATGTATGAAAATTATGAATGGTGGCTTTGCCACAAATACTATGTCAACTACATGATCATGCTAAGCTATATGACAATGATGAATGTGTCATGATAAACGGAATGGTGGAAAGTTGCATGGCAATATATCTCGGAATGGCTATGGAAATGCCATAGTAGGTAGGTATGGTGGCTGTTTTGAGGAAGATATAAGGAAGTTTATGTGTGAAAGAGCGTATCATATCACGGGGTTTGGATGCACCGGCGAAGTTTTCACCAAATCTCAATGTGATAAAGGGCAATGCATGGTACCGAAGAGGCTAGCAATGATGGAAGGGTGAGAGTGCGTATAATCCATGGATTCAACATTAGTCATAAAGAACTCACATACTTATTGCAAAAATCTACAAGTCATCAAAAACCAAGCACTACGCGCATGCTCCTAGGGGGATAGATTGGTAGGAAAAGACCATCGCTCGTCCCCGACCGCCACTCATAAGGAGGACAATCAAAGAACACCTCATGTTTCAAATTTGTTACATAACGTTTACCATACGTGCATGCTACGGGACTTGCAAACTTCAACACAAGCATTTCTCAAATTGACAACTACTCAACTAGCACAACTTTGATATTATTACCTCCATATCTCAAAACAATCATCAAGCATCAAACTTCTCTTAGTATTCAAAACACTCATAAGAAAAAAATACTAATTTTGAATACCTAGCATATTAGGATTATTTAAGCAAATTACCATGCTATTTAAGACTCCCAAAATAATCTAAGTGAAGCATGAGAGATCAATAGTTTCTATAAAACAAATCCACCACCGTGCTCTAAAAGATATAAGTGAAGTACTAGAGCAAAACTATATAACTCAAAAGATATAAGCGAAGCACATAGAGTATTCTAACAAATTCCAAATCATGTATGGCTCTCTCAAAAGGTGTGTACAGAAAGGATGATTGTGGTAAACTAAAAATCAAAGACTCAAATCATACAAGACGCTCCAAGCAAAACACATATCATGTGGTGAATAAAAATATAGCTCCAAGTAAAGTTACCGATAGAAGTTGACGAAAGAGGGGATGCCTTCTGGGGCATCCCCAAGCTTTGGATTTTAGGTGTCCTTAGATTATCTTGGGGGTGCCATGGGCAATCCCAAGCATAGGCTCTTGCAACTCCTTGTTCCATAATCCATCAAATCTTTACCCAAAACTTGAAAACTTCACAACACAAAACACAAAGTAGAAAATCTCGTGAGCTCCATTAGCGAAAGGAAACAAAAGAACACTTAAAGGTACTGTAATGAACTAATTCTTTATTTATATTGGTGTTAAATCTACTGTATTCCAACTTATCTATGGTTTATAAACTATTTTACTAGCCATAGATTCATCAAAATAAGCAAACAACACACGAAAAACAGAATCTGTCAAAAACAGAACAGTCTGTAGTAATCTGTAGGTAGCACAATATATGGAACCCCAAAAATTCTAAAATAAATTGATGGACTTGAGGAATTTATCTATTAATCATTTGAAAAGAGAATTATCTAAATATCACCTTCCAAATAAAAATGGCAGCATTTCTCGTGAATGCTCAAGTTTCTGTTTTTTACAGCAAGAGATCAAGATTTTCCCCAAGTCTTCCCAACGGTTCTACTTGGCACCAACACTAATTAAACACCAAAAATACAACCAAAACATAGGCTAGGTAAATTATTTATTACTAAACAGGAGAAAAAAGCAAAGAATAAACATAAAACTGGGTTGCCTCCCAACAAGCGCTATCATTTAACGCCCCTAGCTAGGCATAAAAAGAAAGTATAGATCTAGGTATTGCCATCTTTGGATGGTAATTCTTCAATGAGGCATGTACCATCCTTAGGAATTTCTTTATTTTTAGTTATTATCAAACTTTTAGGCACAAGATCGAAAAATTCATTTGTAACAAATGGTTCCTTAATGATAGCAACAAGATTGGGATGAATACTTATAGATTTGAGATCCGTAGTTTCCTTACTAGAGGATTCACCCTTATTTTTAGGAACATACATATGCTTGGCAAATTTAGTAGGAGGATTCGGAGTATTCTTTACGGAATAAAAAGCGGTTCCCATGTTTGTAATAATACCCTCAAGTTTATCAATTCTAGTGGAATTCTGATTTATTTTCTCATTAATTAGTGGTTCCTTTTCTTTAATATTTTTCAAAGTGACTCCTACTTTAGATCCATATTGAGTGATTTGGTTGTGGATCTTTTTATCCAAATTTTCAATTAATTCTACAGTTGCAAACTTATTTTCAATAATTTCAAGTCTTTGCATTACATCCTCCAAAGTTAACATAGTTCCATTAACCAAAAGAGGTGGTGAGCCAAACAAATCTATCATAGCATTGTAAGAATCAAACGTATGGCTACCCAAGAAGTTCCCTCCGGTAATAGTATCAAGGATATATCTGTGCCATGGACTGGTGCCTACATAAAAATTGCGAAGAAGAACGGAAGTAGATTGCTTCCTGGAAGATCTATTTTGTGCATTGCAAATTGTATACCAAGCGTCTTTTAGAGTTTCTCCCTCCCTTTGCTTAAAATTTATAACTTCATTTTCGGGAGACAACGGAGAAGATAAGGGACTAGCCATAATGACAAGCAAATGGAAAAGAGAGGGAGGATAGAGAGAGAGAGGGCGAATAAAACGGAAAGGGTGAAGTGGGGGTGAGGAAAATGAAAGGGAAATGGCAAATAATGTAATGCGGGAGATAAGGATTGTGATGGGTACTTGGTTTGTTGACTTTTGCGTAGACTCGCCGGCAACAGCGCCAGAAATGGCTCGTTGTCGAGAGTCAGATCTTGACTTGCGCGAACCTCCCCGGCAACTGCACCAGAAATTCTTCTTGCTACCTCTTGAGCACTGCGTTGGATTTCCCCGAAGAGGAAAGGATGACGCAGCAAAGTAGCGTAAGTATTTCCCTCAGTTTTCCAGAACCAAGGTATCAATCTAGTAGGAGGTTGCGCGCGTGTCCCTAGTACCTGCACAAAACAAATAACTCCTCGCAACCAACGCGATAAGGGGTTGTCAATCCCTTCACGGTCACTTACGAGAGTGAGATCTGATAGATATGATAAGATAATATTTTTGGTATTTTTGTGATAAAGATGCAAAGTAAAATAAAGGCAAAATAAAAAGCAAAGGAAATAACTAAGTATTGGAAGATTAATATGATGAAAATAGACTCGGGGGCCATAGGTTTCACTAGTGGCTTCTCTCAAGAGCATAAGTATTTTACGGTGGGTGAACAAATTACTGTTGAGTAATTGACAGAATTGATCATAGTTATGAGAATATCTAGGTATGATCATGTATATAGGCATCACGTCCGAGACAAGTAGACCGACTCCTGCCTGCATCTACTACTATTACTCCACTCATCGACCGCTATCCAGCATGCATCCAGAGTATTAAGTTCATGAAAACTGAGTAACGCCTTAAGCAATATGACATGATGTAGAGGGATAAATTCATGCGATATGATAAAAAACCCATCTTGTTATCCTCGATGGCAACAATACAATACGTGCCTTGCTGCCCCTACTGTCACTTGGAAAGGACACCGCAAGATTGAACCCAAAGTTAAGCACTTCTCCCATTGCAAGAAATATGAATCTAGTTGGCCAAACCAAACTGATAATTCGAAGAGACATGCAAAGATAACCAATCATACGTAATAGAATTCAGAGAAGATTCAAATATTGTTCATAGATAAACTTGATCATAAACCCACAATTCATAGGTCTCAACAAACACACCGCAAAAAGAAGATTACATCGAATAGATCTCCACAAGAGAGGGGGAGAACATTGTATTGAGATCCAAAAAGAGAGAAGAAGCCATCTAGCTAATAACTATGGACCTGAAGGTCTGAGGTAAACTACTCACACTTCATCGGAGAGGCTATGGTGTTGATGTAGAAGCCCTCCATGATGGATACCCCCTCTGGCGGAGCTCTGGAACAGGCCCCAAATGGGATCTCGTGGATACAGAAAGTTATGGCGGTGGAATTAGGGTTTTGGCTCCGTATCTGATCGTTTGGGGGTACGTAGGTATATATAGGAGGAAGGAGTACGTCGGTGGAGCAACATGGGGCCCACGAGGGTGGAGGGCGCGCCTGGGGGGGGGGTAGGCGCGCCCCCCTACCTCGTGGCCTCCTCCTTTGTTTCTTGACATAGGGTCCAAGTCTCCTGGATCATGTTCGGTGAGAAAATCATGTTCCCGAAGGTTTCATTCCGTTTGGACTCCGTTTGATATTCCTTTTCTTCGAAACCCTAAAATAGGCAAAAAAAACAACAATTCTGGGCTGGGCCTCCGGTTAATAGGTTAGTCCCAAAAATAATATAAAAGTGGATAATAAAGCCCAATAATGTCCAAAACAGTAGATAATATAGCATGGGGCAATCAAAAATTATAGATACGTTGGAGACGTATCAAGGCTAAACCTTAGAAGCTAGCCTGTGGTATGATTGTTGTTGTCCTACGGACTAAACCCTCCGATTTATATAGACACCAGAGGGGGCTATGGTTACACAGAGTCGGTTAGAAGGGAGGAGATCTACATATACGTATTGCCAAGCATGCCTTCCACACCAAGGAAAGTCCCATCCGGACACGGGACGAAGTCTTCAATCTTGTATCTTCATAGTCAAACAGTCCGGCCAAAGGATATAGTCCGGCTGTCCGGAGACCCCCTAATCCAGGACTCCCTCAGTAGCCCCTAAACCAGGCTTCAATGACGATGAGTCCGACGTGCAGATTTGTCTTCAGCATTGCAAGGTGGGTTGTTCTTCTGAATACTCCATAGAGGATTTTGAACACAAGAATAGTGTCCGGCTCTGCAAAATAAGTTCCATATACCACCGTAGAGAGAATAATATTTCAACAAAACTAATCTACTAACACGTTTAGCAACATGACATCATGCCATGGCCCGGTCTTTATTCGAACCGTTTTTCTCAACCAGCACTGCACATATTGCGAGGCGGTTTTCTTGACACGTCTTGTCAAAGCAGAGATCGTGTCCCCCTTATTACTGGATTCTCATCAATACGGACAAGGGTAACCCAATCGTACCCGTTGGTATGACTCCTCGATTTTAGGCAAGTCCCAAACGGCCACGAGGAGGACGCTTGATATTCACCCTCTTTATAAAGAGGCCAAGGCTTGTCCTTTTTCGCTCTCATGCTCAATCGAATCCTTCCCCCGCCTCGAGTTCCAACACCCAAGGCTCAGGTCAGGCACTTCGGACCTTCAACCATGTCCGGGTCCAACCTCCAAGGTCGGTTGATGCCTTCCTCTGTCACAGAGGAAGACATCAAGAAGCTAAGAGAGGCCAGATATTTGACCTTTGAAATCTCGCACACGCTGCCTGCTCGAGGGCATGTCATTCCCACTCCTGAGCCCGGCTCGAGCGTTGTATTCATCTCTCACTTCCTCCGAGGGCTAGGCCTCGCTCTGGATCCCTTTGTTAGGGGGCTCAGGTTCTATTATGGGCTGGATTTCCATGACCTGGCGCCAGATTCCCTCCTTCACATCTCGTCGTTCATCATCGTGAGTGAGGCCTTCCTCCGCATTACCCCACACTTCGGCCTGTGGCTCAAGACCTTCAATGTGAAGCCGAAGATGATCGAGGGGCGACACGCAGAGTGCGGAGGTGCCGCAATAAGAAAAAGTGCTGATGTTCTGTGGCCAGAGGGTTCCTTCCCAGAGGTGTCCGGTTTATGGCAACGGGAGTGGTTTTATATCACAGATCCCCGAAGTGCCAAGTGGATAGCCGCCCCAGCCTTTCGCTCGGGCCCCCCACCACAACTAGAGGCATGGATCACCAAGGGGCTGAACTGAGGGCCAGTAAATGTTGGGCCGATATTGCAGAGTCGCATCCAAGATCTCCTCGAGAGAGATGTCAGCCTGGTCACGGTAATGCAATTCATGCTAGTTCGTCGGGTCTCGCCTTGCAAACGTCGACCCCTCCGTATGTGGGAATTCAACCCGGAAGGATCGTGATCTATTCATCACTTCCTCGGTATGACGCTCGAAGATATGTATAAATTGTTCTTCAAACCACAAATAAAGTGTCCGGACACCACCGAGGATGCGGGTCTGAGCTGTAATTGCCCAGATACCCAGGTAAGTAAACCCGTGGCCGAACATGTTGTCTTTTTATTTATCATAACATCATTCTGAAAAGTCGCTCTTTGACCAGGACTGGGTAAGAAAGGCGAAGACGATCAGGTGTTCGGCCCCCCTTCCTGAAGGTTCAGCAAATCCAGTACTAGCCAGAATGCTCGAGATGGCGCCTTATCAGGCGCCCTCAGGGGAAGATAAAGGGGAGAATAAACAGGCTGAAAGCGGGCCTCACTCATTATTCATCCAAACCAGGGGAATTAGCGCCTCCGCGAAGGAGGATAACCAGGGAGAAGAATCTGAAATTCCCTCTCCCCATGGAAGGAAGAAGACCACCTCTGAAGACCCAGAAACAAAGGTTTCCAAACAGGGGAAGAAATCTTCGCCAGAGGGTCCTGCCTCGGAGGGTGCTCTTGCCGCACAGTGCCTGCAAGGGGATCAGCCCTCTACCGAGCTGTAAGTAAAAAAGGTACTTCATAGTAAAAATATCTTACATTACTTCTGAAGATAATAACCGAAGCATATATCTTGCAGTTCGGATCGTAGCCCTTCTCGACAGAGTTCGTCTTCGGAGGATCTTCTTCCAGAGATGATGGAGAGCGAAACACCTCCCCCTGCCACCCCGCCTCATGAGGCGGGCGACCCTGAAGTGTCGTCGCGGAGGGTTTCTCCTGATCCGAAAAGGCCAGAGGGTAATCCTTTGGCCACCCGAAGTCCTCAGTATTCGGCTCCTAAAGAGAGCAACAGAAAGAGTCTGGAACCGTACAGTGTGCGGTCGGACGCATTGAAGGATCTTCTGGAGCAAGCGGCCATCTCAGAAGTGCATCGTACGCTAATGGGTACGGTGATTGAAAGGATTTCATCCGCCGAAAGCGGGTTGCATGAAGCTTTTATGAGTCTGCTGAAAGGCTTTAAGGTACGTGAAATAGTGTATGTTTTTGACAGTACTGCACACGTTAGGTGTGCCCTATGCAGATAGTAGCCCCCGAGACTCTGGTTGCCGTCGAGGATGGCGGCAAACAGAGGATCATAGTCCCAGGTAATAATCAGGCCGCCTTCATGTGCAGGTGGCTAAAGGTCCGCTGGCTAGCCGGACTGATGAGTTTGCCGAGCTAAAGCGGCAACTTGATGCGGCAGATGCCGACATCGTGCTTGTCAACAAGCGGCCTGACGAGGCACAGGGTATGTGATTTCTCCGGTGATCAACACATAGTAAGAGGAGCATGATGCCAGTATCTTTAATATGTTGTGACTGCAGATGGAGCTGCCACCGTGGAGACTGATATGTCTCCGTCGTATCTATAATTTTTGATTGTTCCATGCCAATATTCTACAACTTTCATATACTTTTGGCAACTTTTTATACTATTTTTGGGACTAACATATTGATCCAGTGCCCAGTGCCAGTTCCTGTTTGTTGCATGTTTTTTGTTTCGCAGTAAATCCATATCAAACGGAGTCCAAACGGGATAAAAGCGGACAGAGAATTTTTTGGAATATATGTGATATTTGGGAAGTGAAATCAACGCGAGACGATGCTCGAGGGGCCCACGAGGTAGGGGGCGCGCCCCTGACCCTCGTGGCCACCTCGTAAGGCGGTTGCTTCCCTTCTTTTGCCGCAAGAAAGCTAATATCTGGATAGAGATCGTGTTAAAATTTCAGCCCAATCGAAGTTACGGATCTCCGGGAATATAAGAAACGGTGAAAGGGAAAAATCTGAGAACGCAGAAACAGAGAGAGACAAAGAGACATATCCAATCTCTGAGGGACTCTCGCCCCTCCCACGCCATGGAGACCAAGTACCAGAGGGGAAACCCTCTCCCATCTAGGGAGGAGGTCAAGGAAGAAGAAGAAGGAGGGGGGCTCTCTCCTCCTTGCTTCCGGTGGCACCGGAGTGCCACCGGGGGCCATCATCATCACCGCAATCTTCACCAACCACTTCACCGCCATCATCACCAACTCTTCCACCCTCTATGCAGTGGTGTAACCTCTCTCTTACCCGTTGTAATCTCTACTTAACCATGGTGCTCAACGCTATATATTATTTCCCAATGATGTATGGCTATCCTATGTTTGAGTAGATCTATTTTGTCCTATGGGCTATTTGATGATCAAGATTGGTTTGAGTTGCATGTTTTGTTATTGGTGCTGTCCTATGGTGCTCTCCATGTCGCGCAAGCGTGAGGGATCCCCGTTATAGGGTGTTGCAATACGTTCATGATTCGCTTATAGTGGGTTGTGTGAGTGACTGAAACACAAACCCGAGTAAGGGGGTTGTTGCGTATGGGATAAAGAGGACTTGATGCTTTAATGCTATGGTTGGGTTTTACCTTAATGATCTTTAGTAGTTGCGGATGCTTGCTAGAGTTCCAATCATAAGTGCATATGATCCAAGTAGAGAAAGTATGTTAGCTTATGCCTCTCCCTCATATAAAATTGCAATAATGATTACCGGTCTAGTTATCAATTGCCTGGGGACAAATAACTTTCTCGTAACAAAAACCACCTACTAAAACTAACTTAGTTGTGTCTTTATCTAAACAGCCCCTACTTTTTATTTACGTAATCTTTATTATCTTGCAAACCTATCCAACAACACCTACAAAGTACTTCTAGTTTCATACTTGTTCTAGGTAAAGCGAACATCAAGCGTGAGTAGAGTTGTATCGGTGGTCGATAGAACTTGAGGGAATATTTGTTCTGCCTTTAGCTCCCCGTTGG
This sequence comes from Triticum urartu, assembly GCF_003073215.2. Taxonomy (NCBI): domain Eukaryota; kingdom Viridiplantae; phylum Streptophyta; class Magnoliopsida; order Poales; family Poaceae; genus Triticum; species Triticum urartu. Next base: position 160,728,619 of record NC_053027.1, on the reverse strand, counting down.
GTTCGACACTCTTACTTGTCAAAAACTGTTGCGATCCCCTATACTTGTGGGTTATCAAGACCTTTTTCCGGCGCCGTTGCCGGGGAGCAATAGCGTGGGGTGAATATTCTCATGTGTGCTTGTTTGCTTTATCACTAAGTAATTTTTATTTGCTGTTCTTAGTTGTTCTCTATCTTTAGTTATGGATATGGAACACGAAATACCAAAAAAATTAGGTGTACCTACTACTCATGGAGATGGGGAACCTCCTAAAACCCTCGATGCTCAATATGTGAAAAATATTATGTACCACTTTGATAATCCTGAGAAAACCTCATTCAATCTGGTAATGGGAGTAATGTTGGATCAACGTGAATACTTTAGCGATTATTGCTTGACACAAAAAGGGAAACTATTATGGGATCAAATTTATATATTGTATTGGTATGCCAGGCAACTATGCTTGAGATATGATTATACTTGTTGCTCTAGGATGAAGGCTCCACACCTTCCCTTTTCATGTGAATTTACTGATAATGGAACCTTAGCTTCTTATGCGAATGGTATATATGATTACTATGATGTGGAACAAATAGAAGAATTTGTTGCTTTTAAGGGTGCTTATGAAATTGAATCTTTGTTTGAAAAGTATGAAGCTTTTGATGATGATGTTTATAGGCCTGAAAATTTAGCTATTCTAAAATATTTCTATGATAATTATGAATATAATTCCTATATTAATGCGCTTATTAAGAAAGTCTCTGCTGTGCAAGAAGAGACTAATATTTTGCAGGAATCTATGGAAGAAGAAATTGATGAAACTGTGAGCTCATTGGATGAAAAAGATGAGGAGGAGAGCGAAGAACAAAAGGAGGAAGAGCGGATTGATCACTCATGCCCACCTTCTAATGAGAGTAACTCTTCAACTCATACATTGTTTAATTCCCCTTCATGCTTACCGAAGGATGAATACTATGATAATTGCTATGATCCCATTGATTCTTTTGAAATATCCCTTTTTGATGATGCTTGCTATGCTTGTGGCCAAGATGCCAATATGAATTATTCTTATGGAGATGAACTTGCTATAGTTCCTTATGTTAAACATGAAATCGTTGCTATTGCACCCATGCATGATAGTCCTATTATATTTTTGAATTCTCCCAACTACACTATATCGAAGAAGTTTACCCTTATTAAGGATTATATTGACAGTTTTCCTTATACCGTTGCACATCATGATTTTGATGAATATAATATGCATGTGCTTGCTGCTCCTACTTGCAATTATTATGAAATAGGAACTACATCTCCGCCTCTTTATGTTTCCAATACGATAGAATTGCAAGAAACTGTTTATACTATGCATTGGCCTTTACTATGTGCGCAAGAATTGTTCTTTTATGACATGCCGATGCATAGGAAGAGAGTTGGACTTCGTCATTACATGATATATGTTTCTTTGTGCTCACTACTAAATTACAAATCATTGTTAATTAAAATTGGCTTTGCTATACCTTGGGATCCGGGTGAATTCACTACTTGAGCACTATATGCCTAGCTTAATGGCTTTAAAGAAAGCGCTGCCAGGGAGACAACCCGGAAGTTTTAGAGAGTCATTTATTTCTGTTTAGTGCTTTTATATAGTTCAAAAAAATAAAAAAAAGAGGGGAACCCAAAACTTTTTCAAAAAGGAATGTGAAAGTGAGAAAGACAAGCATTGTTGAAGTGGGAGAGCTCCTTGAACTTTGTTCATGCTCACGGCAACTTTGTGAATCTTCATTACAGAAACTTTTCAAAAAAAATAATTATACCCTTGTACAATTCCATTGTATTATAAAAATAATGTGCTAAGGTTTGCCTTTAGGATGTTTACATTTGCTTGATGGTTTGTACGGTGCAGGACAGAAACTTTGGTTGTAGTGCGCGATTTTACATTTTTAGCTGGAACATCCAACGATTCTGACTCTCTTTGCACTGACTTCCTATACAAATTGTTTATTTTTCCTAATTTTGGTAGAATTTTTCAAGTATCATAAGTATGGTGAATGTTCAGATTGTTATAGACTGTTCTGTTTTAGACAGATTCTGTTTTTGATGCATAGTTTGCTTGTTTTGATGAAACTAACGATTTATATCAGTGGATTAAGCCATGGAAAAGTTATATTACAGTAGACACAATGAAAAAACAAAATATGAATTGGTTTGAAACAGTACTTAGAGTAGTGATTTGCTTTATTATACTAACGGATCTTACCGAGTCTTCTGTTGAAGTTTTGTGTGGATGAAGTGTTCGATGATCGAGAAGGTCTCAATGTGAGAAGAAGGAAGAGAGGCAAGAGCTCAAGCTAGGGGATGCCCGAGGCACCCCAAGTAAATATTCAAGGATACTCAAGCGTCTAAGCTTGGGGATGCCCCGGAAGGCATCCCCTCTTTCTTCAACAAGTATCGATATGTTTTCGGATTCGTTTCGCTCATGCGATATGTGCAAATCTTGTAGCGTCTTTTGCATTTAGTTTTCATTTTTCTTTTATGCACCATGCTGGTATGAGATATTCCTTGGTTGATTCATATAATGCTCTTTGCACTTCACTTATATCATTTGAGTATGGCTTTATAGAATGCTTCATGTGCTTCACTTATATCATTTGAAGTTTGGATTGCCTGTTTCTCTTTACATAGAAAACCGCCATTTGTAGAATGCTCTTTCGCTTCACTTATATTTGTTAGAGCATGGGCATATCTTTTGTAGAAATAATTAAACTCTCTTGCTTCACTTATATCTATTTAGAGAGATGACAGGAATTGGTCATTCACATGGTTAGTCATAAAATCCTACATAAAACTTGTAGATCACTGAATATGATATGTTTGATTCCTTGCAATAGTTTTGCGATATAAAGATGGTGATATTAGAGTCATGGTAGTGGGTAGTTGTGGATTAGTAGAAATACTTGTGTTGAGGTTTGTGATTCCCGTAGCATGCACGTATGGTGAACCGTTATGTAATGAAGTCGGAGCATGAGGTATTTATTGATTGTCTTCCTTATGAGTGGTGGTCGGGGACGAGCGATGGCCTTTTCCTACCAATCTATCCCCTTGGGAGCATGCACGTAGTAATTTGTTTCGATAGCTAATAGACTTTTGCAATAAGTATGTGAGTTCTTTATGACTAATGTTGAGTCCATGGATTATACACACTCTCACCCTTCCACCATTGCTAGCCTCTCTAGTACCACGGAACTTTTGCCGGTACCATAAACCCACCATATACCTTCCTCAAAACAACCACCATACCTACCTAACATGGCATTTCCATAGCCATTCCGAGATATATTGCCATGCAACTTCCATCATCATCATATACATGACTTGAGCATTCATTGTCATATTGCTTTGCATGATCGTAAGATAGCTGGCATGATGTTTTCATGGCTTGCCTGATTTTTGATGTCATTGCTACGCTAGATCATTGCACATCCCGGTACACCGCCGGAGGCATTCATATAGAGTCATATCTTTGTTCTAGCATCGAGATGTATATCGAGTTGTAAGTAAATAAAAGTGTGATGATTATCATTATTAGAGCATTGCCCCAGTGAGGAAAGGATGATGGAGACTATGATTCCCCCACAAGTCGGGATGAGACTCTGGACAAAAAAAAGAGAAAGGAAAAAAAGAGAAGGCCCAAAAAAATTAATTAAAAATGAGAGAAAAAGAGAGAAGGGGCAATGTTACTATCCTTTTACCACACTTGCGCTTCAAACTAGCACCATGATCTTCATATAGAGAGTCTCTTGAGTTATCACTTTCATATACTAGTGGGAATTTTCATTATAGAACTTGGCTTGTATATTCTGATGATGGGCTTCCTCAAATGCCCGAGGTCTTCATGAGCAAGCAAGTTGGATGCACACAACACTTAGTTTTCAGTCTGAGCTTTCATACACTTATAGCTCTTAGTGCATCCGTTGCATGGCAATCCCTACTCGTTGACATTGATATCTATTGATGGGCATCTCCATAGCCCATTGATACGCCTAGTTGATGTGAGACTATCTTCTCCTTTTTGTCTTCTCCACAACCACCATTCTATTCCACCTATAGTGCTATGTCCATGGCTCACGCTCATGTATTGCGTTAAAGTTGAAAAGGTTTGAGAACGTCAAAAGTATGAAACAATTGCTTGGCTTGTCATCGGGGTTGTGCATGATGTGAATATTTTGTGTGGTGAAGATGGAGCATAGCCAGACTATATGATTTAGTAGGGATAACTTTCTTTGGCCATGTTATTTTGAAAAGACATGATTGCTTTATTAGTGGGCTTGAAGTATTATTGTTTTTATGTCAAATGATAGACTATCGCTTTGAATCACTCGTGTCTTAATATTCATGCCATGAATAGATATGTGATCAAGATTATGCTGGGTAGCATTCCACATCAAAAAATATCTTTTTTATCATTTACCTACTCGAGGACGAGCAGGAATTAAGCTTGGGGATGCTGATACGTCTCCGTCGTATCTATAATGTTTGATTGTTCCATGCCAATATGCTACAACTTTCATATACTTTTGGCAACTTTTTATACTATTTTTGGGACTAGCATATTGATCTAGTGCCCAGTGCCAGTTCCTGTTTGTTTTATGTTTTTTGTTTCACAGAAAATCCATATCAAACGGAGTCCAAACAGGATAAAAAGGGATGGAGATTTTTTTGGAATATATGTGATTATTGGGAAGTGAAATCAACGCGAGACGATGCTCGAGGGGCCCACGAGGCAGGGGGCGCCCCCCTGACCCTCATGGCCACCCCGTAAGGCGGTTGGTGCCCTTATTTTTCCTCAAGAAAGCTAATATCTAGATAGAGATCGTGTTAAAATTTCATCCCAATCGAAGGTACGAATCTCCGGGAATATAAGAAACGGTGAAAGGGAAGAATCTGAGAACGTAGAAACAGAGAGAGACAGAGAGACAGATCCAATCTCGGAGGGGCTCTCACCCCTCCCACACCATGGAGACCAAGGACCAGAGGGGAAATCCTTCTCACATCTAGGGAGGAGGTCAAGGAAGAAGAAGAAGGAGGGGGGGCTCTCTCCTCCTCGCTTCCAGTGGCACCGGAGTCTTCACCAACAACTTCACCGCCATCATCACCAACTCTTCCCCCCTCTATGCAGCGGTGTAACCTCTCTCTTACCCGCTGTAATATCTACTTAAACATGGTGCTCAACGCTAGATATTATTTCCCAATGATGTATGGCTATCCTATGATGTTTGAGTAGATCTGTTTTGTCCTATGGACTATTTGATGATCAAGATTGGTTTGAGTTGCATGTTTTGTTATTGGTGCTGTCCTATGGTGCTCTCCGTGTCGCGCAAGCGTGAGGGATCCCCATTGTAGGGTGTTGCAATACGTTCATGATTCGCTTATAGTGGGTTGCATGAGTGACTGAAACACAAACCCGAGTAAGGGGGTTCTTGCGTATGGGATAAAGAGGACTTGATGCTTTAATGCTATGGTTTTACCTTAATGATCTTTAGTAGTTGCGGATGCTTGCTAGAGTTCCAATCATAAGTGCATATGATCCAAGTAGAGAAAGTATGTTAGCTTATGCATCTCCCTCATATAAAATTGCACTAATGATTACGAGTCTAGTTATCGATTGCCTAGGGACAAATAACTTTCTCGAAACAAAAACCACTTTACTAAAACTAACTTAGTTGTGTCTTTATCTAAACAGCCCCTACTTTTTATCTACATAATCTTTATTATCTTGCAAACCTATCCAACAACACCTACAAAGTACTTCTAGTTTCATACTTGTTCTAGGTAAAGCGAACATCAAGCATGCGTAGAGTTGTATCGGTGGTCGATAGAACTTGAGGGAATATTTGTTCTGCCTTTAGCTCCTCGTTGGGTTTGACACTCTTACTTATCGGAAACTGTTGTGATCCCCTGTACTTGTGGGTTATCAGAGACCCTTCGGGCGGAACTAGCCCGAGCCAAGGAACAAGCCAGGAATAGCGATGCGACCGCTCTAAAGGCGGTCGAAGAGCTGAGGGCCCAACATGCCACGCATTGCGAAAGCAAGGAAAGAATAGCCAAGATGGCCGTTGAGTTGAAAGATGCCGCCGACCGTTACCAGCTTCTTGAAAAAGAAAGCCGAGCGAAGGCTACAGACCTGGAGAAGGCCATGGTAGTAGCCAAGGAAGCCCGCTCCAAAATCAGAGCGAAGGGCTTATTTCGGAGATCCGAATTATGGCCCTCTTCATCAACTATGGAGTTCTGTAGACGCATACGTGTATTTGGCCGCAATTGCTGCTGATGCGGCCGAGTACTTCAAGGATCAAAAAGATCGTGAAGTGGAAAAGTTGTTCTGGTCACAGTTCCATGCTCCAGTGCGTCCGCTGCTGTTGAATGAGCGAATGGCCGAGTGGGCCGAGATCCATAGGTTGTTCGGACTTGCCATGAGGTCTGTTGTGGATCATCTATGGCCGGAAGGGCCAAGGCCGAATAGTTACTTTAGTTTAGTGCAACAATTCCTTTGTGTTGCGCCGCACATTGACACTATGAAGAGGTCAGCGTGCATAGAGGGTGCACGGATGGCACTTGCCCGTGTCAAGACATACTGGGCGGAGATGGAGGCCACCACTATTGCAACACAGGGTTCAGCCGTGGGCCGAGTAGCTGCCGAGCACTACTTTGAAGAAGTCCTTGAAGGCACTCTTTCGATAGAGGCGCAGTGCTCGAAGAATATTATGTTCTAGTGACATGTATTCCCATTGTAGAAACAATGTTTTATTGAATTATAAAGGCTGTGTTTATACTTTTGCCTGAAAGTATTATGATGCCTCCTGTGCGGCCGTTTATGTATATATGAATATAACCTGAAAGTTTGCAGTCGTCGGTTTCATCCCCCATGCATATAATGTGGGGGTGTTCGTAAAAAACGCGTATTCACACTTGATCCAACGTTTTGGTCCATAAAGGAGGTGGTAGCACAGCGAACGAGGCAATCGGACTATATTGCTTTAACACTTTCACTTAGCCATAGGAGTTTGACGGTGGGACTACTATATAGCCCCTGGTACTTCCGCGCTCGTCCGAATACGGGGCGCGTACGTACATGACTGGGAAACGGCCCTTTGTTAATGCGGAGGAATCCCGAAGATTCCGCTAAGTCATCGAGTGGTTGACCAGTCTCGCGCTTTATCATGACAGTCAGTTTTCGGCTTTCTATAGTGAGGTGCTCATCCGGATGAACCAGGGCACAATCACAGTAGTCCTCCCGGTGCCGCCTTAGATGATAGAGCGGAACGTAAGGTAGCAAAACACGGGAGCCGGGAAAACCCAACATTTGACCAAAGACATGATTCGAAGCTGATGCATATAAGGCCAAACTCACGACGCCGAACACTCCCTAAGGTATTCGGTCTTTATAACATATGCCAAGCTGAACAATGCCCTTAATAATAATAAACCCCGAGTGTCCAGGTACGTGCAATATCCTGACGTGGCCACATGCCAATAACGTCAGCATCCTTCTCGGCTGTATTGAGGATCCGGAGGATGTGAACAACAAGAGACAGTAAAAAAGGTTTATGCTGGGTCTTAATCTGAAAAGAAACCTTTGAGCGGGTCCCTGCTGCACGTCTGCGCCTGTGTCTCCGTTGTGCCGTGTCCTGGACGGGTGTAGCACGATTGTCATCTATAAAAGAGAAGAACTTAGGTGAAAGTTATCGTGCCAGAAAATTGGTTATTATCAATAAGCCATTAAAATCCAAGATAAGTCAAGTTGAGCCGAACTAGCCCTGATTACACGCGGGAAGCCCCTGGTACCGTTTATGAGGGTTTCACCATCAAACCAATCTCATGTATATGTAGTGATGCGCTGTACTCATCTAACCGTGTTCGTGGTCTTGACGACCTATCATTTATTCTGGTTGGTGAGGCGATCTAGTGCTAGGCTGTTAAAGCCGTCGCACGTTCTTCCGCGCATAGAGAATGCTCAATATTTCCACTAACTATGATGGTGCCACGTGGACCGGGCATCTTAAGCTTGAGAGAAGCGAAATGCGGTACTGCATTAAAACGAGCGAAAGCCGCTCTTCCGAGTAGTGCTTGATAGCCACTTCGGAATGGAGCGATGTAGAAAGTTAACTTTTCGCTTCGGAAGTTGTCGGAAGAACCGAATACAACCTCTAGTAATAGAGAACCTGTGCAGCGGGCCTCTGGGCCTGGTATTACTCCCTTGAAGGTAGTATTGCTGCGGCTGATTTTTGTCGGGTCTATCCCCATTTTGTGGACTATGTCCGGATATATCAGATTTGGACCACTGCCGCCGTCCATAAGGACTCGTGTGAGATGGTATCCGTTTATTATTGGGTCTAACACCAAGGCAGCTAATCCTTCATGCCAGATGCTTGTCGGGTGATCCCTGTGATGAAAAGTGATCGGGCAGGCCAACCAGGGGTTGCACTTAGGGGTGACAGGTTCTATGGCGCGTATGTCTCGGAGTGCATGTTTGCTTCTCCTCTTCGTCACATGAATCATGTTTACTGTTTTAACCTCTGGTGGGAATTTTTTCTGTCCTCCAGTGCTTTGCTGGCGAGGTTCGTCCTCGTCTTCGCTTGGTGTCTCCCCCCCTTGTGTTCGGCATTTAGCTTACCGGCCTGCTTGAAGACCCAGCATTCCCTGTGGGTGTGATTTGCAGGTTTACCGGGGGTGCCATGAATCCGACATAGTTTGTCAAGAATCTTGTTTAGGCTAGACGCTCCATCTCTACTGCATTTGAAAGGCTTTTTCCGCAGACCTGGTCGAGAGCCCCTGAATCCGGCGTTTACCGCCGTATTATCTAGGCTGTCTTCTTTATTGCGACGCTTGCTTTTACTGCGTCGTGGTTTTCCATTGCCATCCCTCACTTCGGTTGTGCTTGGGTCGCTGATGCTACTACGGGCTAACCAGCTATCTTCACCCGCGCAAAAGCGGGTCATGAGGCTTGTCAGGGCTACCATTGTTCTCGGTTTTTCTTGGTCGAGGTGTCTGGCGAGCCATTCGTCTTGGACGCTATGTTTGAAAGCTGCTAAGGCTTCGGCGTCCAGACAGTCGACGATTTGGTTCTTCTTAGTGAGAAACTTGTTCCAAAGCTTTCGGGCTGACTCTCCGGGCTATTGAATTATATGACTTAAATCGTCTGCATCTGGAGGTCGGTCATAGGTCCCTTGAAATTAGCCCGAAAAGCATCCTCGAGCTCCTCCCAACTTCCAATTGATTTTTTGGGGAGGCTTTTCAGCCAGTGCCGTGCTGGTCCTTTAAGCTTGAGGGGCAAGTACTTGATGGCATGGAGATCGTCTCCGCGAGCCATATGGATATGGAGGATAAAGTCCTCAATCCAGACCCCAGGGTCTGTGGTCCCGTCGTACGCCTCTATGTTCACTGGTTTGAATCCTTCTGGGAATTCATGGTCCAGCACCTCATCGGTAAAACATAGGGGGTGTGCGGCACCCCTGTATTTGGATGTATCATGGCGTTCGGACGGTTGTAGTATTCGTTTTTGATTTTGTGCCGGAGCGCGCTTCCTAGATCCATAGATGGATCTGGTCATACTGGATTTTTGGCGCAAGTCCTGACATAGATCGTGTGTTGACTTATGTTCGACCTTGTTAGCCGCTCTATCATGGTCACAAGGTGGTTGATCCGGCCGGTTGGCCGTTTTATTTTTTGGCTGTATGGGCTCTAAGGCCTCATCATGGAATTCGGGTAATAGCTTGCGCTTTGGATAGCTCTTTGTGTGGTAACCTCCACCATACTTTTCTTCGTTGTCGAGCACTTTGTTCCACCTGCTGTTGAGCGTATTTTTTTCGGCCTTAAGCCTTTGCTTCTACTTCTTGAGACTCCTCGCTGTGGCAATAAGCCTTCTGCGGAGGTTCTCTTGCTCCAAGTGCATTTCCGGGATGATGTGTGCATCTTCGTCCGGACTGTTTTCCTCCCCAGAGGGGGTTTGATGAGGTTTATCCTCGGCGTCGCCATGTTCGGACATCGGATCTGTACTATGTTCGCCGTTTGCAGCTTCATCGTGCTCTGCCGCCGGGGCAATGTGGTCGTCATTTCCTCTGGAGTTGACTGGAGTGTTATTTTGTCTTGCGTTGTTATCGCTGTTTTTGCCGAGGCAGGATTTGGAGCGGCGCCTACGCCGATGCTTTGTTTGCTTCTTGGAGGGGTCATCCTCCGCTGTCTCCTCCCGTTCCTCGTCATCGTTTTGTTTGGGTGTATCCACCATGTATATGTCATGTGATGAAGTGGGTGTCCAGTGCCCTGTGGGCACTAGTTCCTATTCCTCTCCTGCATCGTCGTCCATGCCGTCGATGTTTGCGGAGTCGAAATCATGCATGTCGGTTAAATCGTCGACAGAGGCTACTAAGTGGGTGGTGGGTGGGTAGCGAATTTCTTCGTCTCCCGCATCCCATTCTAGTCGGACATAGTTCGTCCAAGGATCTCCTGACAATGAGAGAGACCTTAATGAATTTAGCACGTCGCCGAAAGGTGATTGCTGAAAGATATCCGCGAAGGTGAACTCCATGATCGGCGCCCAATTTGATTTGATAGGCACGGACGCAGGCGGCTCGGAGCCCGTGGCCGGAGATGAATCCAATGGTTCGGCAACACGGCTCTCGTAAGGGGTGAAGTTAGTATCCGTCTCCATCGCCACTGAGGGTGCGGCCTCCATGGCGGGGTCTATCCCTCCGTCATCGGATGGTGCAATTTGCTCCGGATTGAAGGCCGGAGTAGTTGTAGGTGTGAAATACCGAACACTGTCCAACGGCAGAGCTAAATCATGCTCATCGTGATCGTGCGGTGCACCTGACATGGGCTCGAATCCGTCGAAGATCAAGTCTCCGCGGATGTCGGCGGTGTAGTTTAAGTTTCCGAACCTGACCTGATGGCCAAGGGCGTAGCTCTCGATCTGCTCCAGATGGCCAAGCGAATTGGCCCGCAGTGCGAAGCCGCCGAATACGAAGATCTGTCCGGGGAGCGAAACCTCACCTTGGACCGCATCGTTACCGATGATCGAAGGGGCCATCGAGCCTTACGGTGATGACACAATGGAACTCTCAATGAAAGCACCAATGTCGATGTCAAAATCGGCGGATCTCGGGTAGGGGGTCTCGAACTGTTCGTCTAAGGCGGATGGTAACAGGAGGCAGGGGACACGATGTTTACCCAGGTTCAGGCCCTCTTGATGGAGGTAATACCCTACGTCCTGCTTGATTGATCTTGATGATATGAGTATTACAAGAGTTGATCTACCACGAGATCATAGAGGCTAAACCCTAGAAGCTAGCCTATGGTATGATTGTTGTTGTCCTACGGACTAAACCCTCCGGTTTATATAGACACCGGAGGGGGCTAGGGTTACAGAGAGTCGGTTAGAAGGCAGGAGATCTACATATCCATACTGCCAAGCTTGCCTTCCACACCAAGGAAAGTCCCATCCGGACACGGGACAAAATCTTCAATCTTGTATCTTCATAGTCCAACAGTCTGGCCAAAGGATATAGTACGGCTGTCCGGAGACCCCCTAATCAAGGACTCCCTCACCCGCCGACGATGAGCACTACAAAAAAAGACACATCCGTGACATTTTGGGCCAAATGAATTTTTTTTCTGTCATACATATGACACTTCTATGACGATAATTGTGACAAAACCCGGTATCATCATAGATGTGGTGGGCTCCTACTTCTATGACAAAAAATCATGACGGAAAATGGGCTTTTCGTCCTGGGCGGGCCGGAGACGCTGCTGCATGACATTCTTTCGGCCGTCCATGACGGAAAAAACCGTGGTAGAAGCGAGGGGGAGGAAAATTTCGGGGAGTTCCCAGTTATGGTGGGAGGTTGGGGACCGAGCAATGTGCGTTTCTCTCATACACGTATGTGCGTGTGTGCGAGGCGTTGGCTCTAACTGAACCCGAGTAAGGCGTTGGGCTCTAACTGAACCCGAGTGATTGCACTGCAGGCTACACGTTACTGAACCCGAGCGATTGATCGATGGCTGTTAACTGAACCCGATCGAGCGATTCCTTCGCTACTGTTGCTAACTGAAGCCGATCGATGCTGCCTCTGGATGAACAGTGAGCGTTGCGGGGGGTTTGGATGAACAGTTCCCGGTGGGGGTGGATGAACAGGACCCCGTGGTGTTGCCTCTGGATGAACAGGACCCCGATCGATCGAGCCGGTTGGGGTTGGATGAACATGACCCCGTGGAGGGCTGGATGAACAGGACCACCCCGTGGAGGGCAGGATGAATAGTAGACGGTGGAGGGCAGGATGAATAGTAGCCCATGGAGGGTGGTTGAACAGGAGCCCGTGGAGAGGGCTGGTTGAACAGTAGCCGGTGGAGTAGCGCGCGGTGGAGGCTGGGTGAACAGGAGCCCGTGGATGAACAGTCACAGGTGGAGGCTGGAGGAGGTCGACGGTGGATGAACAGTAGCTCGTGGAGGCTGGAGGGGATCGACGGTGGAGATGAACAGTGTCCCGTGGAGTCCCGTTTTGCGGTACGCCAAACCCCTTCGAATGAACAGGACCCCCGTTTCGACCGTAGCGCTCCAACACAAGTCCGTTTCGTCCGTTTTGCGGTACGCCACACCCCTCCCGATCAACAGGACCCCCGTTTCGACCGTAGGAGGCCCGTTCCCTCCGTTTTGCGGTACGCCAGACCCCTCCCGATGAACAGGATCCCATTTCGAACGTGGTCGGTCGAATACAAGGCTGTTTCCTCCGTTCTACAGTACGCTAGGCCTCGTTTCCATCGTCTGTTCCGTCCAAGCCCTCCCGATGAACACGACGCATTCCGTTGCCTCCCGATGAACACGACCCATTCCGTTGCCTCCCCATGAACACGATGACGACGTTGTTTCTCCGTTCCGACCCAGTCATGTACATGAGCCCTGGCCGTACGTATCCGCGATTAGGCGTTCGAGACCCCGCCCGTATGTACACATACGTGGCTGTATTTTCTTTCTTGCACCCTGGCTGCTGTATGTACGTGTACAAGCTACGTGCGCGCCTCTACTACGACACGTGCGTGCCTCTACATCGAACAGTATATATGTACGTACACGTTCGCGACCAGAATGACAACGCTACGTACGCTTTGACCAGGTGGGTCCCGACTGTCAGGCACTTCCTTGTGTGCGAAGATGTAGCTGGTGGGTCCCAGCAGTCAAGGGGAAACGTTTTTTCGCGAAATACAGTGGCCCGTCCGGCGGGTCCCGCTATCAGGTGGAGGAATAATTATTTTGCACGTAATAAGGAGGCACTTCCTTGCTGCGGCCGTGGACCCAGCTGTTAGCCTCTCCACATACAGTCCATGTCCGATGGAAGCCATTCCTTGACCACGTTGACCATGCCGCACCGAGAGCACCAGGGCGGTGGACGACGGTGAGGCCTAGGAAGGGGCGACGCGGAGCCGGGGAAGACACGGCAGTGGATGCCCACTGTCGGAGTAATGGGCCACGGGTAGGCCAACCCGAGTCCCAGAACCTTTCAAGACATCGGGGCAGGCTGCACCGCTCAAGACCCCAGGACGAAGAGCCGCCTCCTAAGGAGTCGACGGCAAGGCGGCCGACTACCCGCTCACGGCCGAGTCCAGGGGACGACTTCCAGAGAAGCCGGGTTTGGGGAGTCAGCCTGCGACTCCAACAAACCACATGAGCTCATCAAAGGGGACGAGGCAGGGGCATGGCTATAGCGAAGCCCACCCCCGCCCCTCACCAAGGGCAGGCATGGCCACAGTACACCATACCCCGGAAGACCTCCATGCGGCGTGGCACTGTTGCCATGCCGGCCCTCACATCAGCACCACAGGGCCAAATCCTGCACCCACGACGGCTTGTCTGTACGGCCTGAAGGCAGCAGGCCCCACCAGTCAATGAGACCTCGGGGGACGGCAGGAGAACCACCAGTCGGACCCATCGGGAGTCGGCTCGGGGGAGTCGGCCGAGCCCTCCCCCGGGGCCCATGCGCCATTAATTAAGACATGATGGGGAGTGGCAACAGTGATCGCCCGCCAGGCGGCGGGGCTGTTGCCACGACCTCATGATCAAGCCCACGTCATCAGAAGCACGACTATAGTAATCAGCAGCCGGCAAGACCCGCCCGCGGCGGACGCGGCCTGTCGGCTCCGTACCAGGCCAGTCGGCGGGGCCCGCCAGTCGGCGGGCCCCAGCAGTTGGCAGAGTAGACGGAGGCCAGAGGCACTGACGGCTGGGCCCACGTCCAGCCGGATTACCATTGTACCCCTGGGGGGTAGGCCTATATAAGCCCCCCAGGGCACCCATGCAAAGGGTTGGAACCCATTAGCTCTAGATCAGATCATATAGAAGGGAGAGAGCTAGTCTTGCCCTCTCCTACCACTAGAAAACAGCTCAAGGAGCAAACGTGTAAACACTTTGCCATAGTGATCATGCAGAGACCCCGCAGAGCACCAGTAGGGGTATTATCTCCCCGGAGAGCCCCAAAGCTGGGTAAGATTCGCCGGCGTGCATGTCTTCGCCTCATCCCGTTTCCAGGCACCGGCGACGTTCTACTAGCCCCCACCATGATAAGCCATCCGTTGGCATATGTCGCACCAAACCCCCGACATTTGGCGCCCACCGTGGGGCCTGGTGCACCACCGTCCGGAGATCTGCTCTGGACGGGAACCCTTTTCCTCCCTGGCGAGCGCAGCCAGCCAGGCACGCCAGACGGAGTTTGCACCGACGCGCTAAGCGGCGTCGAGATCGCCTGCGCGGTCAGCTCCTTGGCTAAAATTGTCGGCGAGGTCCGCCTCTCCGACGAACCTGCATCCAACACAGGCACGGGCGGCCCCGAGAACCTCCTCGCGGGCTTCCTCGATCAACTCCACGTTTCCGGCGAGCCTGTCGTAGACTTGGAGTCCGTAGGCTCCACCGACCCGATGCTGGTCGCCTCCGACACCGCGTCGCTCGACGCGTTCCCCACCAATGTGGTGGTCTACGACAAGCCTCTCCCCCACGCAGAGAGCAACGGAAGCACCGTCACCGAGGTGCTAGTCATCAGTCATGACGAGCTCCCCCGTGGAGGAGCGCACGACTCGCTCGGTGCGGCGCTGCAAGACCTAACTGCGCCCATTCCGGAAGACGCTGACGCAGAGACGTTGGAGGCGCGCCGCCTTCAGCTCGTTGAAGGCGCGAAGAAGCTGGCCAGCATGAGGCGCTTGTCAGAAGCCTACCAGCGGGAGATGGATCACACCGTCGGAGGCTCGCCAGCCCCGGCGGGGCCCAGCCGCCTTGGCGCGGTCCGGCAGCGCGGCGTAGCCATCGCCGACCTGTTTGGGGCAAGCCGCCCTGTGTACGCTACACCAGAGAAGAACATCCGAGCCGCCCAGGCAGCGGTGGACGAGCTGGACAATTTCAAGGGCGAAGAACGCCGCCTCATGATGGAGCGAGTCCAGCGGCTTCTCGACGCGGCCGTCGCGCAAAACGAGGCCGGCTGCCGCGCGGAGACGCCTCAACGACCCGTCGACGACCTTCACCGAGATCAAGGCGTGACGTCTCGGATGCCGACTAGCGGCGCCCGAGGAAGATGAGACAAGGAGCCGACTGCCAGCCACAGTCGGACTCGCATTACCATAGAGCACGGCCGAGACGGCCACCCAAGAGCAGTGGAACGACGGGACGACTGTCCACCTCCCCCTCCCCGCAAGGAGAGGCGAGTCTCCCTGCCGCCTATTGACCATCCGACTCTCGGTGACCGCCTTGGCCGCCAAGAGGGAGTTGGAGAGAACGATGCCTGCCAACGGATCGACCGACTCCACCGATCCTTAGCGCTGGAAGGAGAGGACGAGCTGGGTCCGCCTTGTTTCGGGCCCCGCATTCGGGACGAACCCTTTCCCAGAGGGTTCACGCTCCCAAGAGACACGCCCAAGTATGCCGGCTCCGTGAAGCCGGAAGACTGGCTAGTCAACTACTCCACGGCTGTCAGCATAGCAAATGGCAACAAGCGTGTCGCCGTAAAGTACGTTCCGCTCAAGCTCCAGGGCACGGCCCGGACATGACTGAACAGCCTAAAGCCCCGTAACATCAACAGCTGGGTCGACTTCACCAAAGCGTTCGCCCGCAACTTCACCAGCACGTACAAGCGTCCTCCCAAGCCTCGTCAGCTCTCCTTGTGCGTGCAAGGCCCCGACGAGTCGACTCACGATTACCTCACAGGTTGGGCCGAGCTCCGGAACTCCTGCGAGGGCGTGCACGAGGTGTAGGCCATCGAGTACTTCACGGCCGGGTGCAGAGAAGGCACCCTCCTCAAGCACAAGCTCCTTTGCGATGAGCCAGAAACCCTCGACGAGCTGCTGATCATAGCGGGCAAGTACGCCACAGCCGACTCCTCCATGAAGGCGGAAATTCAAATCAGCACAACTGGCAAAGTGGCTCCTCAAGCTCCAAGAACTCCGGCGGTAGATGCCGGCCGGCGACAACAGCAAGGCGACAACAAGCGCAAGACCCCACAGCCGGCTTCCAGCAGCCGGCAGGTCGCGACCGTTGAAGCCCAGCAACCAGATGAGCAGCCCCCGCCCAAGCGACAGAAAGGAGGCAAGCCAAACTGGTTGCCTGCCTTCTCCTATGAGCAGACCTTGGATGGACCTTGCAAGTTCCACAGCGGCGCAAAGCCGTCAAATCACACCACCCGGAAGTGCCACTGGCTCACCAGGATCGCCAAGGGAGATGGCCTCCTGCCTCCCCCGCCTGCTGGGCAGCCGCCTCCGCCTCCGCCCCAGCAGCCGGCTGTCAGGCCAGTCGGCGTGGTAAAAGACGAATACCCTAAAGAGCATGGAGCCTATGTGGTGTTCACCAGTGTGGCTGATGATCGATGCAGCAGGCGGCTGCAGCGACAAGAGGTGAACGCAGTAGCGTCGGAGACGCCAGAGTTCATGCATTGGTCTGAGAAGCCCATCAGCTGGAACAGGGCTGACCACACAGAAGTGATGCCGAGTCCGGGCTCCTATGCCTTGGTCCTCGATGCCACCTTTGCTACAGACAGATGAGCCGCGCATTTCTCGCGAGTTCTGATAGAAGGGGGCAGCAGCATCAATATCCTGTACAAGGACACCATGGAGAAGTTAGGAATCAAGCAAAGACAGCTTCAGAACAGCCGAACTATGTTCCACAGCATTGTTCCTGGGCTTTTCTGCTCGCCAATCAGCAAGATCCTGATAGACGTCCTCTTTGTGGAGAAAGATCACTTCCGTAGAGAGCCCGTTTGGTTTGAGGTGGTGGATCTTGAGAGCCCATACCATGCGCTGCTTGGCCGACCTGCCTTGGCCAAGTTCATGGCGGTCCCCCACTACGCCTACCTCAAGATGAAGATGCCCAGTTCCAGGGGAATTCTGACTGTGGCTGGCGACTATCGAAAGTCGTCTGCTTGCATAGCAGAGAGCAGTCGGCTGGCCGAGTCCCTGGTAATCGTGGCTGAGAAGCGGCTCCTTGAGCGAGTTTTGGCGATGGCCGGCAAGCAGCCTGAGGTGTCGCCCAACCCAAAAGAGTCGAAGGCTGAGGGTTCGTTCAAGCCGGCCAAAGAGACAAAGAAGATACCCTTGGACCCGGAGCACCAGGGAGGTACGCCGTCGTAGGTGCAAACCTCGATAGCAAATAGGAAGGCGAGCTCGTCGATTTCCGACGTGAGAATCAGGACGTCTTCGCGTGGTCCCCCAAAGACATGCCAGGTGTACCGACGGAATTCGCCAAGCACAAGTTACATGTCCGATCTGATGCAAAGACGGTCAGACAGCCCCTGCGCCGCTTATCAGAAGAGAAGAGAAGAGTTGTCGGAGAAGAGATAGCCCGACTCCTAGCAGCCGGCTTCATTATGCAAATGTTCTTTCCAGAATGGCTAGCAAATCCGGTCCTCGTACTAAAGAAGAACAAGCAGTGGCGAATGTGTATTGACTACATGAGCCTCAACAAGGCCTGCCCCAAGGACCCATTTGCTTTACCAAGAATCGATTAGGTGATAGACTCCACAGCCGGATGCGAGCTGTTGAGTTTTTTGGATGCATACTCAGGATATCACTAGATCAAGCTAAACCCGGCTGACAGACTGAAAAATGCTTTCATCACGCCGTTTGGAGCCTTCTGCTACCTCACCATGACGTTCGGCTTAAGGAACGCCGGCGCCACCTTTCAGCGTTGCATGCAGAAGTGCCTCCTCAAGCAGCTCTGCAGGAACGCCCACGTTTACGTGGACGACGTGGTGGTGAAGACGGAAAAGCATGGAACACTGCTGGAAGACCTCAAGGAGACCTTTGAGAACCTGCGCCGGTTCCAGATCAAACTCAACCCCGAGAAGTGCGTCTTCGAAGTACCAGCCGGCCAGCTCCTAGGTTTCCTGGTCTCTGAACGCGGCATATAATGCAACCCAATAAAAATCAAGGCCATTGAGAGAATGGAGGTACCCAGCCAACTGCTGGATGTGCAGAAGTTCACCGGCTTCTTAGCGTCCATCAGCCGATTCATCAGTCGGCTGGGCGAGAAAGCTCTCCCCTTATACCAACTCATGAAGAAGACCATTTTTTCGAATGGAACCATAAGGAGGACGAAGCTTTTCACCAGTTGAAGAAGATGCTGACTACTCCACCCGTCCTGGCGGCTCTAACTCCCAAGGAACCTATGCTCCTATACATCGCCGCCACCAGCCGAGTAGTCAGCACGGTCATTGTAGTGGAGCGCAAGGAGGAAGGCAAGGCGCTACCTGTCCAGAGACCGGTATATTACCTGAGCGAGGTACTGTCGACCTCCAAGCAGAACTACCGCCACTACCAGAAGATGTGCTATGGCGTACACTTTGCTGCCAAGAAATTGAAGCCTTACTTTCAAGAGCATCCAATCATGGTGGTCTGCACGGCCCCACTTGCCGAGATCATCAGTAGCCGAGATGCTTCTGGTCGAGTGGCCAAGTGGGCCATAGAGCTGGCTCCTTACACCATCCACTACCAGCCTCGCACCACTATCAAGTCACAAGCACTGGCCGACTTCCTTGTCGACTGGGCCGAGACCCACTACCTACCTCCAGCACCTGATTCCACCCATTGCCGGATGCATTTCGACGGCTTCAAGATGCGCACTGGCTTGGGAGTCGGTGTCGTCCTCACCTCTCCCAAAGGCGACAAGCTCAAATATGCGCTGCAAATCCACTTTGCCGCCTCCAATAACGTCACCGAGTACGAGGCACTCATTCACGGGCTCTGGCTTGCCAAAGAGGTTGGCATCCGCCGGATCTTGTGTTATGGCGACTCGGACTTAGTGGTCCAGCAATCATCTAGCGACTGGGACGCGAAGGATGCAAACATGGCGAGCTACCGTTTCCTCGTGCAGCAACTCAGTGGGTATTTCGAAGGGTGCGAGTTCCTCCATGTGCCAAGAAATGACAACGACCAAGCAGATGCATTGGCACGAATCGGCTCTACCCGCCAAGCAATACCATCTGGTGTCGCCCTTCAACGCCTCCTCAAGCCGTCTGTCAAGCCTTCACCAGAATCAGACTCCATTTTTGTGCCGGCTCCTCCCGAAGACGTCGGATCCGGCTCCAAAGCTCCGGCAGTCGGAATGAGGATTTTGGCGGAAGACCCCAAAGCTGCCATAGCCAAACCCGGCCCGGGGACTACGGTGGCGGACTCGAAGACTCCAGAACTCGGCACAAGGACTGCGCTAGTCGGCCTAGGGACTTCATCAACCCAGCAAGCGGCTGTTGACTCCAACCCGCCGCCTCCCAGCCCAACCGCCCTCGTCCAAGTCATAGTTCTGGCAGTCGAAGAAATAGCAGCACCCTCATGGGCCCAGCCCATCCTCAAATTCCTGGTGAACAAAGAGCTGCCGACTGATGAAACTTCAGCTCGGCAAATACAACTCCGGGCGGCAGCCTACACCATAGTCAACAGAGAGCTGGTCAGGCGCAGCGTCACTGGTGTCTACCAGCACTGCGTAGAGCCAGAGCAAGGCCAAGCGATTCTCAAAGACATCCATCAAGGCGAGTGCGGCCACCATGCGGCTTCAAGAGCACTCGTCGCCAAAGCCTTTCGACACAGTTTCTTCTAGCCCACTGCCTTGGAAGAGGCCAAGGAGTTGGTCCAAAAATGCAAAGGGTGTCAGAAGTTCAGCTCCAAGCCGCACCAGCCAGCTTCTGCACTCAAGACCATCCCCATTGCCTGGCCTTTCGCAGTTTGGGGTCTAGACATGGTGGGACCATTCAAAACAGCACGAGGTGGTTTAACTCACTTACTTGTCGCAGTGGACAAGTTCACCAAGTGGATAGAAGCAAAGCCAATCAAGAAGCTAAACGGTCCGACTGCCGTAACTTTCATCTCCGATATCACAATTCGGTACGGCATACCACACAGCATCATCACCGACAACGGCACAAATTTCGCCAAAGGTGCCTTGGCCCGTTTCTACGCAACGCAGGGCATCCGACTGGACCTAGCATCCTTCGCTCATCCACAGTCAAACGACCAAGTGGAGCGAGCAAACGGCCTCATCATGTCCGGCATCAAGCCTCGGCCGATCGAGCCTCTGGAGCGCTCGATCGGCTGCTGGCTCGATGAGCTGCCAGCCATCCTCTGGAGTCTGCGCACGACTCCAAACAAGTCGACCGGCTTCACACCATTCTTCCTCGTCCATGGTGCCGAAGCCGTCATCCCAACGGACATAGAGTTTGACTCCCCATGAGTCACCATGTACACCGAGGAGGAAGCTGAAGAAGCACGACAAGACGGCGTCGATCTGCTGGAAGAGGGCCGGCTGTTGGCACTCAGCCAGTCCAGCATCTACCAGCAGAGCCTGCGCCGATACCACAACAGGAAGGTCAGGCCAAGATCTTTCCAAGAAGGCGACCTTGTGCTCTGGCTGATCCAGCAAACAGCCGCCTAGCACAAGCTGTCGGTGCCTTGGGAAGGCCCTTTCATCATCAGCAAAGTACTGGGCAACGATTCCTACTACCTGATCGACGCTCAGAAGCCCTGAGCACACAAGAGGGATGACTCCGGCAAGGAGACAAAGCGGCCATGGAATGCAAATCTCCTCCGAAGATTTTACAATTGATGCAGTATGTACCATGCTACCTTTTGTATTAAAGTACCAAGACTTCGGGACCCCCGAGATGAGCTCGGGGACTGCCCTCTTTTGTCTATATGATAAAAATTATGCCTACAAGTATGATACTCTTTGTCATGCCGCTTGGCACCGGGCTCGACAAGTCGGCCCGGGGACTTGCCGCCTTGCACTATGAAATGCTTCCTGCAGCCGGACAAGTAGTGTGTAACACCTAAACCGTCTTCTGTCAGAAGCCGTAGCTCGCAGAGCGACTGTACGGTGGGCAGAGGTAAGGTAGAATGGGTGTTTGCATGAAAAATGGTTAAGGACTCAAAGCATAGAACATAGCTCAAGACGGCTTCCAGTCTTTCTCACAAACCGACTCTTGGATAGTCGGATTGCCGTCTTCCACCCAACTTTGTCAAAAACTCTTAAAACGGACAAGTACTTGCTTTCCCAAAGTAGCCAAGCACTTGATCCAGCAACAGTCCGCAGAGCGGCTGTCCGATTGGCAAGGCAGGCAACTAAGAGAAAACGGCAAAGGAAAAAAGCCAAAAGAGCAATGAGCAAGAAAAGATAGAACTCAGATAAATATATTTACATAACATAGGCCCTTGGCCGAATTTTCAAGTAGAGGTTCAAAATACACCCTGTGGGTGGAATTGTGCGAATTAACAAGTTCTTCAAAGACCACTGAAGCAGACAAAACAAAGATACGGCGGCAGCTTAGGAAGCAGCAGACGGACTCGGAGGGTCGGAGGAGGCGCCAGCGCCAGGCGTCGGGGCGGCCGGCTGGCTAGTCTCGGCTTGATCGCCTCCGGCGGCAGTCGGGTCGGTCGCACGCGGCACGTTGCTGGAGGCACGGTCGAGCTGAGGCTGGCCGTCTGCTCCGTCTTCTGGTGCCTCTGCCTCACCTCCGTCCTCCTCCTCGCCCTCTTCCTCGACGCTGGAGCCAATCACCTCCGTCGAGTCCTCGCCGTAGTCTGGGTTCATCCCAAACCACTCCGGCGGTACCTCCTCGCCGCCTTCAGACCGCTCGGGGATGAAGATGCTGGTGTCGGTGTACTCGGTGATCGCCGAAGCACGCTTGACGAGGGCGTCTTCCGCGGCCGCCAGCTCCGGCTGGGCCTCCGACCGAAGCATGGCCAGCCGGTCTAGGTCCATCCCCGGATACCATGCCTTGACGAACTCCAAGGCCCGGCGCGCTCCAGCTCGGGCCGAAGAGCCCTTACAGGCCTCAAGACGACCAGCCGGGACCTCCAGCCAGTCGGCCGTCAGGCTGGGGGTGCGCGGAGCCTGCATATCCGGCCATGGGGCGGCAATCGCCTGGGCACCGACAGGCTGAAGCCGGCGCAGCATCCGGTGAGCCGGCCGAAGACGAGCCTCGATGCTCAGGATGTGCTCGTCAAGAGTTCGGGGGCATCGGCGGCAATCTCTGCGCCCTCCGCCCTCCGACCTTCACGGTCAGCCTCGATGGCTTGGATGGCGGCATGCGACTGCCCAGGGAAGAAGTCTGCAAAGACACGAAGAAACGAAGAAGCAAGTCAAAAACCACGAGTCGGCACGACTTAAGTCGGCAGCTCGAAGAAAGAAAATAAAGAAACTCACCATCAATGATGTCTTCAATCTCGTGGAAGCCGGAGGACAGCAGCGCCTCCTTGTCAGACTAGGAGGAGCGCTCGCTCGCGAACTCGGCCAGGAGGGCGGTTTCCGTCTCCTCCGCCTACCTCTGCATCTTCACAAGAAGCTCCTTCTGCTCTGCCAATTGAGTGGCCAGCAGATCGCGCTCTGTGGCGAGCTTGCTGCACTCCTCCTCTTTAGCGCGCAAAGCGGAGTTGGCGTCGCTCAGCTGCTGTTGAAGAGCGGCGTTGGCCCCTGAGAAGAAGAAAGAAAGAAGGCGTCAAGTCATCTGTAAAGAAGGTCGCCGGGGAGATCCGGCCCGATTGCTCAGCAGTCAGCCCGAATCTCGGGGACTACAGCCCGCGGGTGCACCAGTGTGCCCCCGTGAACAAGGAAATGGACATACTCCCGCTCTCCGACAGATCGGCGGTCCGCTTGCCCAGCTCTTCGACGTTCCGGTTGAAGGCAGTGACACAGAGGTTGTGGTAATACTGCGATGAACGTTTCAGACAAAAAGTTAACACCCAAAGTTCATCAATTGGAGTTCCGGGCTGACTGCTCAGCAGCCAGCCCGAAACTCGGGGACTACACCCAGTGGGTGCGTTGGCACGCCCCCACAGAGAGGAACAAGGAAAACAAAGGCCAAAAGGAAAAACATACCCAGACGACTGCCCGCGACGCTAGGTACGCCTGGGTGCAATTCTGGAGAGCGTCGCCCTCGGCACGAAGCTTCGCCTGGACGTCCAGAAGCGCCTGGTTCAGCGGCCCTGTGCCTCCTCCTCGCACCCACCCAATGGGCGCGGCGCTCGTCGCCTCGGTGTCTGGGATCGCCGAGCTGGCGGCGCCGGCTTCCAGGGGGCGGGGTGCCGAAGTCGCCTTCTCCGGACGGCGGCGCGTTGGCGAGCCGACTTGAAGGAGTAGCCTCACCACGGCCTCGTCTTCGGTCGGCGGCACCGGAGGGCCCGCCGGCTGCTCGCCCTGTGTACCTTCAGACGGCGGCGGAGGCGGCGGCGGAACGTTCAGATCCGGCATAGAGGGGTCGCCGCCCTCCCCCTCCACGACGGGGTTCTCCCCGCCAGCTTCCTCAGTCTGCCCCGTGAACTCCGGAGGCGGCGGCACAGAGTTCAACGGGGTAACGAGAACCGCCGACTAGCGGCGTGCGGCTTCCTCGGCCTGCCGCTTCACCGCGGCGGCGGCTTCGGCCTCTGCCAGTTTTTTCTTGGCGGAGGCCTCCGCCCTGTCGGTCTCCGCCTTCTCCAGGCGGAGGGCCTCTTCTTCGTTGCGCTTCTCCTGCGCGTTCCGCTCCGTCGCCTCCCGGAGGTCAGCAGCGGGGTCAATCCGCCGAGTGGTGGCGGACGTCTCCGCTGACCCCATGACGGAGGCGGCGGTGACCCTCTCAAGAGAGAGGGGAGCCCTGAAGCAAGAGGGGCAAGCAGAGACTTAGACAAAGTCACAAAGAAAGGATAAAACTTTGAAGACAGAATACTTACGCGGAGACCAATGGCGGCTTCTTCGCTTCCTTACGGAAGCGAATGGCCTTCGTAGCCGCCTCGTCCAGCCGGGTCACCACAGCCGAACCCTTGGGCTTCTTCGACCTACTGCCGAACAAGGTCGGCACGGCCCTGCGCTTCTTTCCGCCTGGAGCGCCCGGCACGACAGAAGAGCCCGCGCCAGGCTGGCTGGCTCCTGGCCAATGGCGAGTGGCGACTTCTCCCTCGGTGTCGTCGTCAGGCCAGTCGGCGAAATTGGCCGAGGGCCTGAAGTCGCCTGCTGTTCCTCCTCCTCCCTCGGCGTCATCTTCCAGAGCCGCCGCCCCCAGATCGGGGTCGTCGACGTCGCTCTCCGCCCGGTCGGCAAGGAACTCGTGGGCCGGCCCCGAGGTGCCGGCTGGTGGGTGGAGGAGGGGATTCTAACCAAAGCCGACTGGTCAAAACAAAACTCGGCAAGAAGAAGACAATCCAAAGAAAGAAAAGAAAGGTGACTCACCACGGGCGGGGGGTTGGCGCGGGAGTACGGCTCCTTGCCGAACCGCCAGTCCTCCAGGAGCCTGCTGTCTGAGAGGTAGTTCACCATGAAGGCCACCTCTTCGTGAGGCATGTCCTTGGTGCACATCCGACTCGGGTCGCGGTGCCCGCTCATCTGGCATATCATATGGGGCGGCCTTGGAGTGGGAGAACTCAGCGTGAAACAAAGGCGGCCAGCAAGTCCGGACCAGTCAGACCCTCCGACTGCGTCAGCACTCAGAGTCGCGTGATGGCTCCGGCTCCCGCAGGTGTCAGCGACTTGGCCCGGTACTACTAGTTGGGCAGTCGCCCAGCCGGCGGGCCGGCTTCAAAAGCTAGCAGGTTGACCCAGTCCCCCCTCGTGGAGGCGTTCTTAACGTAGAAGTAGGATCTCTGCCACATCTTCACCGACTTGATAAGCGAGATGGAGGGGAAGGGATTGTCGGCCCCCGACCTTCGCACGATGATGAAAGCGTCGCACTGAGCCGGCACGCCCGCAGCCTGGGTGCCGAGCTTGGAGAAGAAAAAGGCCCCCCAGAGCTCGAGGGTGGGGAGGACTCCGAGGAAGCCTTCGCACATGGCCACGAAGGCAGACAGCAGCACCACTGTGTTGGGGGTGAGGTGGTGCGGCTGGAGGCCGTAGAACTCCAGGAAGGACCGGAAGAAACTGCTCGCCGGCAGCCCCAACCCACGCAGGAAGTGCGAGCGGAAGATAACCTGCTCGCCCTCCTGCAGCGCAGGGGAAATCTCCCCCTTCGGCGCAAGACTCGCCTGCACACGATCCTCGCCGGGGAGCCGACGAGTCTGGCGGAGGAACTCGATGTGGTCTTCATGAACTTTGGAGCCATCCCAGGTGCCGGAGCGCACTGGGGGAGGCGCGGCGGCGGAGGAAGAACTCCTCACGAGCTGTCGCCGCAGCGTTCGCCGGAGCTTGGGCGCGCGGTGGAGCGAAGAAGAGAAGAGGAAGGAGGAGAGCGAGGAGCAGCAAGAAGGAAGAGAACAAGGAGTAGTGGGAAGGAGGGGCGCGCGTACCCCCCTCTTCCCCCTACTTATAGCCTCGTGGGCTGCGAAACCGAGGGGGTGGACGTGGGGATTTACTACGCCCACGACCCCCACAATCCACGATAAAGTTACTGCATGCAGTAACTCCACGGGAATCCCAACCATCCACTGGGGCCGTAGCGGATCCGCTCGGGCGCCGAGGCGCGATAGTGGTGGGCCCCGCCTGTGGGCCTGTCCCGTCACGCGTGTAGGCTGGCAGGATGGCCTAGCCACGTGCCCGCGCGTGACAGGCCTAGAACGGGCGGCGGCCTGGAGGCTTAGCTAGCACGCCACTTAAATCCCGCCGCGACGTTCGAAATACTGAGCGAGTCGGAATTAAGTGAGTCCGAGTTGAACAAGTCCGACTCCTTCTAGTCGGCCCAGCAGAAGTCAATCAAAGACCATGTGTCAAGCACCCGGAAAGAGAAACTGCTGAGGCTTCTCGGCCAATCGTCCGTGGCGCCTCACCAGCTTCGCGGACTACTATCGGAGTAATGGGCCATGGGTAGGCCAACCCGAGTCCCAGAACCTTTCAAGACATCGGGGCAGGCTGCGCCCCTCAAGACCCCGGGATGAAGAGCCGCATCCCGAGGAGTCGACGGCAAGGCAGCCGACTGCCCGCTCACGGCCGAGTCCAGGGGACGACTTCCAGAGAAGCCGGCTTTGGGGAGTCGGCCTGCGACTCCAACAAACCCCATGACCTCATCAAAGGGGACGAGGCAGGGGCGTGGCTACAGCGAAGCCCACCCCCACCCCTCACCAAGGGCAGGCATGGCCACAGCACGCCATACCCCGGAAGACCTCCGTGCGGCGTGGCTCTGTTGCCATGTCGGCCCTGACATCAGCACCGCAAGGCCGAATCCTGCACCCATGATGGCTTGTCTGTACGGCCTGAAGGCAGCAGGCCCCACCAGTCAGTGAGACCTCGAGGGACGGTAGGAGAACCACCAGTCGGACCCGTCGGGAGTCGGCCCGGGGGAGTCGGCCGAGCCTTCCCCCGGGGCCCACGCGCCATTAATCAAGATGTGACGGGGAGTGGCAACAGTGATCGCCCGCTAGGCAGCGGGGCTATTGCCACGACCTCATGATCAAGCCCGCGTCATCAGAAGCACAGCTATAGTAATCAGCACTCGGCAAGACCCGCCCGCAGCGAACGCGGCTTGTCGGCTCCGTACCAGGCCAGTCGGCGGGGCCCGCCAGTCAGCGGGCCCTAGCGGTCGGCAGAGAAGACGTAGGCCAGAGGCATTGACGGCTGGGCCCGCGTCCAGCCGGATTACCATTGTACCCCTGGGGGGGTAGGCCTATATAAGCCCCCCAGGGCACCCATGCAAAGGGTTGGAACCCATTAGCTCTAGACCAGATCATATAGAAGGGAGAGAGCTACCCTTGCCCTCTCCTACCACCAGAAAACAGCTCAAGGAGCAACCGTGTAAACACTTTGCCATAGTGATCATGCGGAGACCCCGCAGAGCAGCAGTAGGGGTATTATCTCCCCGTAGAGCCCCGAAGCTGGGTAAGATTCGCCGGCGTGCATGTATTCGCCTCATCCCGTTTCTAGGCACCGGCGACGTTCTACTCTCCCCCACCATGATAAGCCATCCGTTGGCATATGTCGCACCAAACCCCCGACACCCACGCATAGAGGAGTACGAGGGTTCACTGGTTCGCTGCGGTGTGAGGCTGCCGTCGCCGCAGAATAACAAGGGGTGTGGGTGAGTAGAGGGATGGCCTGGCAGCGGTGGGAGTAGTTGGGGGCGGTGAGGCCTCCGCCGCATCGCAGCCGGCCACGGGAGGTAGGAGCACGAGGTACGACCGACGCTGGTTTGGGCGGCTGGAGCAAGAAGACCAGAGGTTGAAGAAGAACTACGGTAGTTGGATGTGCATCGTACGGTCACTGGAGCTACAATCGTGCATATTGACTAAGTTGGCAAAGCCCTCCATCCCCGTCAACTTAGTAGGCCCACAAGTCAGCCTCCCACCAAGGTGGGTCCCAGGTAGTAGGGGGGTATTCATTTTTTTGAGCGTAATAAGGAGGCACTTCCTTGCGTGCGAAGATATAGCTGGTGGGTCCGAGTTGTCAGCGGCGGTAATGATTTTTTCGCGAAATACAGAGGCCCTTTCAGTGGGTCCCCGATGTCAGGGGAGGAATCATTATTTTGCGCATAATAAGGAGGCATTTCCTTGCGTGCGGCCGTGGACCCAGCTGTCGGCCTCTCCATGTACAGTCCACTTTAGAGGCATGCCGGTCGTTGACCACGTTGACCACGCCGCGCCGAGAGCACCAGTGCGGTGGATGACAGCGAGGCCTAGGAAGGGGACGACATGGAGGCAGGGAAGACTCGGCAGTTGTTTCCCATGTGGAGGGGAGTACGACTGTATGAGGGTTTACTGGTTCATCTGTCGTTGCCAGAGAATAACAGCTGGTGTGGGTGAGTAGAGGGATGGCTAGGCCAGCGATGGAAGTACGATCAGGCGGTGAGGCCTGCACGGTAGCATAGCTGGCCGCGAGGAGGAGGAGGGAGCAGGCAGTCCCGTCGGCGCTTGTTTGAGCGGCTGGAGCAGGAAGAGCAGATATTGAAGAAGCACGACGGCCGTTGGATCGACATCCAACAGTCAGTGCTTGTGCGTCAACTTTTTTTAGGAAAGCCTCAAATCTGTGGAAAACAGCATACAACCCATCTGCCATTATTTCTAATAATTTACAGCCCATTTCCTAATTCTTAAGGTTTTTTTTGGAGCCCATATTCTTTTTGTTAGCATTACAGCCGATATTGTGACCAGGGCTAAAAAATTAATGAAATTTTGCATATTTTGGTGCGGTCCGAACTGTTTTTAATCCTGAAATTTTGACTCACATTCAAACTGATTTTAAAAATAAATGTATATCAATATAAAATCCAACAAATTCTCCACGCATAAAAATTAATGTAATTTAAAATCTTGAAATGAAAAAAGATATTTTAAACTAATTGCAGGTTTGATGTGTTTTAAAAATGTACAACCCATTTCTCATTACTGATGGGCCATTTTCTCGGCCAGCTGAATGAAGCTCTCCTCGTCTTGAAAGATTTGCAGCCCAACAGGCCTGACATAGCGACTTACTTGGTAAATCACAAAAAATCTGGGATGTAGCCGTGGACCCAGCTGTCAGCCTCTCCACGTACAGTACTCTTCCGATGGAAGTCGGTTGTTGACCACATTTACCATGCCGCGCCGAGAGGACCAAGGCGGTGGACGACAGCGAGGCCTAGGAAGGGGACGACACGGAGCCGGGGAAGACGCGGCAGTGGATGCCCACGCGGAGAGGAGTACGAGGCTTCACTGGTTCGGCTGCGGCGTGAGGCTACCGTCGCCGCAGAATAATAGGGGGTGTGGGTGAGTAGAGGGATAGCATGGGCCAACGGTGGGAGTAGTAGGGGCGGTGAATCCTCTACGGCATCACAGCCGGCCACAAGAGGCAGGAGCACGTGGCACGACCGACGCAGCTTTGGGCGGCTGGAGCAAGAAGACCAGAGGTTGAAGAAGCACTATGGCCGTTGGATGGACATCGTACGGTCACTGGAGCTAGAATCGTTCATATTGACTAAGTTGACAAAGCCCTCCATCCTCATCAACGTAGTAGGCCCACAAGTCAGCCTCCCACTAGGTTGGGTCCCAGCTAGCAGGGGGAGTATTCATTTTTCTATGCATAATAAGGAGGCACTTCCGGTGGGTCTGAGCTGACAGCGGGGGGGGGGGGGGGGTTTTTTTCACGAAGTACCGTGGTCCCTCCGGTGGGTCCTAGCAGTCAGGGGCAAACCTTTTTTTCATGAAATACGGTGGCCCGTCCGGTGGGTCCCAGCAGTCAGGGGGAAACGTTTTTTCCGCAAAATACTGGTGGCCTGTCCGGTGGGTCCCTGCTGTCAGGTGGAGGAGTAATTATTTTGCACGTAATAAGGAGGCACTTCCTTGCGGCTGCCATGGACCCAGCTGTCAGCCTCTCCACGTACAGTACTTTTCCAATGGAAGTCGGTCGTTGACCACATTGACCACGCCGCGCTGAGAACACCACGGCGGTGGACGACGGCGAGGCCTATGAAGGGGACGACGCGGAGCCGGGGAAGACGCGGTAGTGGATGCCCACGCGGGGAGGAGTACGAGGGTTCACTGGTTCAGGTGCGGTGTGAGGCTGCCGTCATCGCAGAATAACAGGGGGAGTGGGTGAGTGGAGGGATGGCCTGGCCAGCGGTGGGATTAGTCTGGGGACGGTGAGGCCTCCGCGGCAGCACAGCCGGCCATGGGAGTCAGGAGCATGCGGCAAGACCGGCGCTGCTTTGGGCGGCTGGGGCAAGAAGACCAGAGGATGAAGAAGCACTACGGTCGTTGGATGGACATCGTTGACCACACCGCGTCGAGAGCACCAGGGCGGTGGACGACGGCGAGGCCTACGAAGGGAACGACACGGAGTCGGGGAAGACACGGCAGTGGCTGCCCACAAGGTTGAGAGTACGAGGGTTGACTGGTTCGGCTGCCATCGCCGGAAAATAATAGGAGGTGTGGGTGAGTAGAGGGATAGACAGGCCAGGGATGCGAGTATGATGGGGCCGTGAGGCCTTCCCGGCAGCACTGCCGGCCACGGGAGGCGGGAGCAAGCGGTTCCGACGGCACTGGTTTGGGCGGCTGGGGCAGGAAGATCAGATACTGAAGAAGCACGATTGCCGTTAGATTGACATCTAACGGTCTGACGCTGGTAGAGTCAATTGTTGACTAAGTTTCTTTTTTGAGAAACCTTGTGTACGCATGAACTTAGTAGGCCCACAAGTCAGCCTCCAAATCTGTGGTAGACAACATAAAGCCCATTTGCTATTTTTTATAATTTGCAGCCCATTTGCTAATTCTTAAGTAATTTATTACAGCCCATTTTCTGCCCAGGACCACGGTCAAAAAGTCCAACCTTATTTTGCTTATTTCGGTGGAGTCCGAACTGTTGTAATCCCGAAATGATAAACATTTTTTTAAGAACTTATTGATTTGCCAAAAAATCGTTTTGTTTTTGTAAGCAAATAAGACGTGGGACAATTTAGTTGGTTTAAGGGAAAACCATTGGTAAAAAATTCAGCGCTAGGTGGGAAAAACAACAAAAATAAGGATGTAAATATGCAAAGGGAATTTTATGTGTTTTCAATATAATGATACGTGTATATGAACTAGTAAAACTATAGGTAGAGATTAGAAAACGGATGTAGGACATGCGTTTCAAGTGGAAAATATAACTAACATTGGCGGGCCAGAGGCCAGTAGATATCTGCTGGATCTTTGTGCCTCGTTGTCGTCATGGGCTGGGCCTGTTAAAAACAAAACAACCCTGGGCAATCTACAGCCCAGTTGAAACTTGCGCGACCTGAAAAAACAATATACGTGCTCAATAAACGAGAGAATTCTGCAAGTACAGGCTGATAACTAGGAGGCACCATGGATATTTTTTTATCATGATAATAAGTGCATGCACTTGTTTCGAAAAAATCGGAGAACTGGGAATTCGAACGGCGCGTGCTTATGCTACCCATCAAATAAAAATCAGGTGCCTGAAAATTCGTTTCGAAACAAATGATTCATCTTTATATCCACATCGACCCTCGGCATGATGTTTGGAAGCAAATGCAAGTTCATACCAAAAGATCGTTAACAACAATACCAACTTGCGGACGACAAGGTAGTACAACTACCAATACCAAACTAACTTATAATCTTTTTACTCCTGGCCCTAGTGTTCGTCTGGTAGAAAATCTTGCAAAGGACCAGCTCCCGCTCCTTCTCTTGCTCCAGGTCCCCGAGGTGGTACTGGTACATCACCCAGTTGGTCCTCTGCTGGTCGAAGTTCTTATTGGTGTGCAGCACCAGAACCTTTTTTGCTGCCCGTGTGCCGGCCGTTGACCATCACCGGCAAGGTATTGCCGGTCTTGTGCCAGATCGCGTGCATGCCGCACTCTGACTGTATCTTGCGACGCGTCCACGCGCCCCTTTTGAATGCCCTGGAATTGCGCTGGAAGAAATACTTCCTTAGGCCACTCAGTGTGATACCTGCAGTATTGTGGAATATAGGTTTTAGTGTACCTAGTTGGCATTTTCATAACATCTTTGGCATGTTGCAGTCACTTGTTTCACTTTTTATTAACTGTCAAATTGTAATTGCTTCTCCAGGTCTGCGTCTAAAAAGAAAAATGGAGCTATAAACAAAGGAATATGTTTGTGCAAGTAGACGGCTAATCGGTGTCTTACCTGGAAGTTTCTCAAGTTGGGTGTAACATATGCCTTGCTCGCTGTTGATGGTTGGTATGAACAAATCGATGAGAGACTGAAATGTCGCGCTGTCAACACTCACTTTGGCCTCAAGGTGCTCGATCAGCTCCTGATCCGTGGGATCGAACTTGATGCCAGCCGGCAGCACGGGCCAATCCTTCTTCGACTTGCATCGGTAACTCCAGTTATATGGTACTCAATGTATGATCAATCGACTATTTTAAGTGAATGATGAAAGATTTCGACAGATAAGTGGTACTCCAAATCTGAAGTCCAGAATACCCGAACACGCCCCCGGGATTCTTGTGTCACCTCACGCGCAGCGTGTTGTCACGTCAATTCAATGTGTGGACATGATGAATAATTTGACCGACGTATACTAGTACTGCTACTGTACTACTTACTAGTCGTATTTAGTGTCACGATTTATACATAGGTTTAACTAACAAGTACGCACTTGAAGCCTAACTGATATATATGGCTTCTGCACAGCATCTCCATCATCATTATCAGTACATCCTACGCAGGTGAGTTAGGATGCACTTGATCCCAGGAAGGTATCTATGCTTCAACCCAGAGGAGTGCTTCAAACTAACAACAGTACATAATATCCAACAAAAGAGGGTCATGCTACAGCAGCAGAATACATGGCGCAGTCAGCACGAATCAAGTTGTGCATATTTTCTGTTGGCATGAACCACATCGCTGCATGTCGGGTTTGCAAAAGCCATCCATCGCATGGAAGCTTGATGCCTTTCACACACTGAAGATTATCTGGCAACAAGCTGTGTCGACAAATCTCTGGATATGGTGATTCCTGAAATCCATGGTGTGATGTGTAAACACAGCCCCCCTCGTGAATGGAAGTTGCATAGCACAGTAATCATCGCCGATGATATGATCGATGATTGGTTGGATGATCGGATAATTTAGCCCGAGGAAAAAGGAGTGGTTACCGAGGCTGTAAACCCGCCTCCGGTTGAATACGCCTGGCCCAACGGAGCTGGGATCTTTCTCGAACACGAAGCAGCCATAGCCATCAATGTCACGAACGCCCAACGCATTGTACTGCATGTGGTTTGATGTAATGGTTTGGTCAATTTGGTATGTGCGAATGAGCATCAAATGACCGCCGTCAGCTGAACGAGCGATAAACCACCACCCATCGGCTGTTATGATTCCAGGTCCTAGAATCATGAAGGCCAGCACATTTGTTTCTGCTGCAACAATTCAAATTGGAGACCAAAAGGACAAAAATAAACAATCATGTCCAGAGTATGTGTGGAATTAAGATTATTATAACAGTGACACATATCATAGACAGAGAATTGCAATGTCGTGGTCATAATCATACCCCAAGTTAAAAAAAATAAGCCAATGGCTTTCATATTCTAGAAATATGTCATGGTTCAAACATCATGTAACAATGAGAGGAAAACAGCTATGACAGCGCCTACTCATATTCTGCCATAGCACTTACTACTACTGTTCTCATATCAACTCTAAGCAATAACATGCGTTGTTATAAAAATCTTGTAAACGAGAGTAACATATAGCAATCATGATGTTCTGCTCATAATATGTATTCTAACAATCATTAGATGCCAACTGTTCTCATATCAACTCTAACAATAACATGTGTGGTCATAAAAATCTAGGAAATGAGAGGAACATATAGCAATGATGTGGTTATAGACATGCTATGCATTCTAAATTTGTAACAAATGAACATGCAGTCGTATTCATAAGGTAAAGATGCGATGAGATAGAACAATTACACGAAGATAGATTCCACCAATATAGGTAGCCAATCTGTGCGTCGACCGCGTAAACGATGCCATCGTGCACTATAGCATAAGACAGAAATGTTCCCTCAATAGGATCGATGATGAGCCATAACCATGTATGGCGACCGGATTCCAGATAGACTAATCCCTTGTTGAACAAGGCAATGAGCTTGTAATCTATGTAGTCTTCTGATGGTGTGGGCACTTCGCAGATTACAATTTTCTGCAAACAGAGGTCAAGCCAAAAGCTTGACACGTCTCGTGCATAGTAGGCAGGAGTGTCCGGCGGGCCGCGAGGCTCGATGGCAGCGGTATCCAACGATGGAAGGGTGATCTCTCGCTGGGTGTAGATATCCACGAGACGCCACGGACTACTGGTGTGGTGGATGAGGACGATCCAGTTGGCCTTCATGCCCGCCCAGTAGTGGCCGCGCATGAAGGACAGGTGGACGGGTAGTGGTAGCATGTCGAGGGGCACCACGACAACCTCCGTAGGATCGTCAAGTCGGTGTCTGGGCCACGTGTGAGGATCGGGCATCAGCAAGCAGGGTGTCTTGAAAAGAGTCGGCCGGTTGCAGACGAGTAGACGGTACAAAGACACCGAGCATGCGGCCAGACGGACGGTGCTGAGTAGGTCCATACGACTACAGATCTGCTCCAAGAGAACATCGGGGAGGGAATTCCAATAGCGGCTCTGCGTGTCAGTCGGTTCTGCCATTGGGGTTTTCGGTGCTTGTGAGCCAGCGGGGAAGTGGATTCGCGCGGGCGAGCGAAGAAGCTTCTCCTCATGTGGCCGAGCAGTTAGCGGGGGGATATGGTACGCGCGAGCTACCAAGGAAGATGGCGCGGGCGGGCAAGCAGTGAGCGGGGGTAAATGGTGTGCGGCCGACGATGGGGAAGAGAGGAGGAAGAATAAGAAGAGAGGAGGAAGAAGAGTGGAAGACGGGGAAGAAAGTGCATTCAATCTCAATTCTACTACTCCCTCCGTCTAGGTGTCTAAGTCACCTTACGAAAACCAAATAATCCCATAACACTTAGGCACAGTACATTAACTCCCTTCTCTTTTTTTGTTTTGTGGCATATCAACCAATAAGATATGTGTGTTGTGCATGCTTTCAATGACTTGAGACTACCAAACATAACCGAGTGATTTAGTAACACCAACACGCTGGTTCAGCTTATTAATTACGTGTCCCATCTGCTGTAGTGTGTATTGTCACTTCACTGCGAAGACTAGTTGAATAGTTCTCTCTGACCGAGATGGGGAATAAATGGATCGCGAGGACTTCCTTTCTACAGTATCCCTATGCCTCTATGCTCACTTCACTCATTTTTCTCCGTACCTAGTCACTTGTTGAAATCTATAGCCAAATGGACATGTCAATGGGAGGGAGTCAGACCCATGCATGCATGCATGCAAGATGCAACACTCACACGTACACATGGACGCACGCAACACTCACGCACCCATGCAGCACACAGCACACGACGCAACACACACGCTCATGCTCAAGTGCTCAACCTACTCCCTACGTCCGTGAAAGACTGTACATTTAGAGATTTACACATTGACCAGGGCATAATTAACGCCCAAAAGTAGCAGACTTATGTGTGCATGCCACCATTGAGATAAGAAGATTAAATGAAGGACGTTGCATGCTGTAATTAAGGATAGACATGTAGCCTATACCTACAGCACAAGTTGGTGCATTAGTCAATTAATATCGATTTAGATTAAAGGCTAAACACATTGGAAGTGTAGATGTACATCATGTAGTGCACTCTTTGTTGGAAGACCGAGGGAGGACACGTGCATGCACTCAGATACACAGCTAGGGCGGTTCGCGCGCAAGGGTTGGACTCGTGTCGCGCCTGCGTAATGTTTTGTTTAACTGATTTCTTTGCTCTGCAAACTGACAGGTGGGACCCAGAAACCAGGTGACAATTTAACCAGTCAACAAAGTGCCACGTCGACTATGTGGTCGTTCAGTAGGGTGCAATACAGTGCTCTACGATGAGCTAGTGATCGCATAATCACCGCAAAACTATATATAGTGACCGTAAAGAGCATATTGTTACATACATTGACCGCCAGTGTATTTTTCTCGTTTCAAATTAAGCCATATTAATCGGAAAGGATGCAGTATGGAATACTACTACTAGTACTAGTACTGCTTTGATGTGTCCCATCAACTCGCCGAACGAGGAGAAGCTTTCTTACTATGCCTCTCCCTCGCCCACACGCGCGGTGGTTCACAGGACGAGGAGAGGGTTTTGACTATAGTGCCCTCTCCCTCTCCCTCTCCCTCTCCCTCTCCCTCGCCCTCGCCCTCACGGTGGACGTGCAGCAGTTCAATCGGTGTCAGATTGCCAGAAACATATTGTACTGTAGTATCATCATTGTTGGACCTTCCGAAGAGGTGAAGAGCCAAGTGCAAGGTTCACACGAGTACGAACTGTTGAACCTCCCGAAGAGGCAAAGAGCCAAGCGCAAGGTTTTATAGGAGTTGTCGTCCTAGTAGGAGTGTACTAGTACAACTATAGCGAACGATGCTACTGTATGATGCCGCCACGTCACGTATATCCAAAGCTGTGCCACCTTTTTTTTCTCAAAGAGTGTGTTGGAGCCCGTGCAACAACCACACAAGTTGCACGTACACATAACACATTTACTAGTAATAAATTCTAAAGGACAAATGCCAGTATGCCACACAAGTTCATCTCCAACTCATGTGATAAATTTGTGCACGACTAGTCTACATATATTCACAGCGCTACCATCCACAATTACCGTACTCCACATAAACGTCATAGATGGGCTACATGTCCTCCTCCAGGTTCTAGTCCCAGGTGTTCTTCATGGATGGCACGATCCATAGTGGTGGGCCACGGGAATCATTGTCGCAGCTTTCTAGTCCGGTTCCACACGATGGAGACTCATCCAAGCTGAAGCGGCATAAATCAGGGATAGCGTGTCCCAGCATGTCGTTCATCCGGCGGTGCACACTGAAGACACAACCATGCTTCATGAACGACAGGCCTTCCGTGTCGTGCACGAAAGGTGGCATCCGCTTCACAATGGGGTAGTTGTCCTCGATGAAAAGCGAGTACTCTCCAAGAGTATTCCACGGCACCCACGTAGCATCACGGGGGTCGAACTCGGCGCCGTTCATCTGGTACACGCGGCATCCCAGATCTGGACACATGGTGACGTACATAGTCAAGGTCCATGCATAATAATGTTGTGCTCAAATGTGGCGGTCAGTAATACTGTGCAGCAAATAGTACTACTCCGGTATAGAGGAATTAAAATAACTGGCTTATTATATATAGCCACTCTTGGCTACATGGATGAGATAGTAAGACATGGAAAAACAAAAATGGTGGCAGCTAGTGGGTTCAAGTCTTCAAGGGCCTAGCTAGCTATACGCGTCCTCCAAGGTAAAAATTACTCCTGCTAGTACTACAATGTATACTACTAGTACAACAATGAAATAGAAGGCGAGAGGGTTAAAAATGGAATACCTGGGTAGATGGTGACAGTCCGATCGTGGTAGATTATGTGACCATGTTGCACATCAGTGGTACCATGGGTAACGACTGCTAAGATAGTTGATCCCAATATGCCAAAGTCAGCTACAAGGTTCCAGGTTAGACTGAATCGCGGATGCAAATGCACATCCAGGATCGGCGATCTTATTTTGATCGGGGGATGACTGGTCCCTGCAAAATAATGGAGTACCGTTAGGGATGCAAATGATGGTTTGTGCATTCCGTTTGTAATCTCCCGTATCGTAGGATGTCAACCAGATGAAACAAGTCCCCTGGCTTGTCACCACGAGGATGCGGCCTAGATGGCACACGGCGTCTTTGAACATGTAGGGGTACAAATCTGCCACCGCCAACATGCGCCAGCCTCTGCCGTTATTGCCTCCTGCATTAGCAATCCTTATGTCGAACACCGCGATGAGATAGTAATCGTCGTAGCCGCATCGCTTTGACGGCGGGTACGCAATTGCTATCTTCTTCAATCTCATGTAGGCATCATCATACGTATTCTCGCCCAGCCAGTCCGGAAGGCCGATCCCAATGGTGGAGAAGGGGTCTACCGGAATGGCCGCACTGCTGTGGATGTTGTGCAAAATGATGGTGGTATCCGGCCGGAGGTATGCAAGCCAATCTTCATTGGCACCGACCCAGACCTATATATAAGATGGTGGGCAGCGGAGAAATTACGGGATGGAAATGGAATAACTATGTACTACATGATCAAACTCCATTACTGACCTGCTCATCGGACAAAATCCGACTACCTCTCAACGTCGGCAACTCTAGCGAAGTCAACGTGCAACCATGGCCAGGGAGTGGTGGACTGTTCAAAGGATTGTCCCATAGAAGAACCTTCTCCTCGAGGATGCATGGAAGACCAACAAGCATGGCCTGTTTAAGCAGCATCTTGAAAAAGTTGGTGTAGGAAGCACCGAGTCTTGTGGCGGTGAGGACGTCGGAGCGGCGTGCGATTTCTCCCACATGATCGTTGTCCAAGGTCTCCCAGCCCCGACGAGGAGGAGAACCGCCTGGCGAATCCATGGGAGCAGCGACGAACTGCCTTCTCTTCGGGTGGAGGGGAACTGGCGAGGAGGAGATAAGAGCGTAGTAACCGCAGGGCCTCGTCCCTTCCAACTATAGATCGTTCCTCAGCGAAGGGGTGAGGCTATTATTTACTACTAGTACTCCCTCCGATTCTTTTTACTCTGCGCATAAGAGCAGACCCGGATACCAAGGCAGGGGCTCGTTGCATGCTTTCTGGATGGAAATACCCCTGGCTCATGGATGGGAGGAGTTAGCAGCTATAAATGCCCCATGCAGCCCATTGGCTGTCCGCCCGCATTCTCCTCTCTCTACATGCTGCATGGATGTCTCCCTCTCTCTCACATGACTGCATGCGGTGGCACTGGCCTAAGCTCGCATGGAGATAGAAATCTTCTCTCCAGAAGTGATTTTTTTGAAAGAAAGGGATTATGGAACGTTATGGGATTGCATTATACTCTAAATAATAGCACTAGTAAGAAATTTTTGGCACTAGGTAGTAGTTTTTGGCGTGGATTAAGAAATTTTGGGTATATTTTTGCCATTTTTTGTACACGCCAACTAGTGTCAAAGAACGTCTTACATTATGTGACGGAGGAGTATGTACTTGTACTGTAGCAGTACTAGTACTACTTTTCTCAACTAGTAGTGCGATGTACTGTACTTCTAGTCTAGTCTAGTATAGTGCACCAGTTTTGAACTCTTGAATCTCAGGGCCAAGGAGCTACAGTAGGAAGTGGAGGGTACTACTGTTCTCTAGAACCATCACTTTACTATCATTGCAGGGGAAGTACACCTGCGTAGTGGCCTAGTGGGTACTCTCGGTGCTCTATTCAGCCGCTCCTCTCATGTAGCTGACCTACTCAGCCGCTCCTCTCACGCACACACTAGCAGCCTGTTTATCAGCGACGGTTACTGTGGGGGCAGAACATTTGAGTTATTTGATACAACGAGACTAGGCTTTTCGCTTCCATTTGTGGAGGTGTAATGGATCTCATCGAACTTTGTTAGTAGTTCCATCTTTATGAATGAGATGAAGCAAAGTTTTTGCCTCCGTTTCAAAAGAAACACGGGAAGAGGAATTTCTTTTATAGTAGAGCCGATAATGGAGTGAAGTCCATGCATGCAACGCCACAAGCTATAGAGTAATAGTAGAGCACTTTACGTACAGAGCCATATTGCACAGTTC
Source organism: Triticum urartu (assembly GCF_003073215.2). Classification (NCBI taxonomy): domain Eukaryota; kingdom Viridiplantae; phylum Streptophyta; class Magnoliopsida; order Poales; family Poaceae; genus Triticum; species Triticum urartu. Next base: position 160,689,028 of record NC_053027.1, on the reverse strand, counting down.
CCAATGCCCCGCCAGGCTTTTCTGACTCCTCGGGCTTAATTGGGAGGCGCTAGTTTAAATATGCTACTAGCTGGAAGCTGCAAGCGAGGTGCGGCTAGGGCGAGCACGCGAGCCACGTGATGCTGGGAAGGAAAACCCGTTCACATGGCTAGGCTGTCCAGTGCACCCAGATTGTGGGGCCTTACGTCCGTTTGACTTCAAAACTCAAACTACCCATGTAAAATATTGGCTCGCAGCGAAGTGTAGTAGTACTATTTAAAAAAAGGCCGTCGTGCGTTCGGCCGGATCGAACCCACAAAACGAGGTATACACTCCCGCGACCACTAGTAGTACTCGTTGGAGTACAACGCAACCAGAATCGCCTTTTGTCGCTAGTAGTATGTACATTGTTCCTTACAAGAAACCCCTGAGAGCATGGTTAATAGTATAGCCAGCTGCTGGCTATAAGCCAGTGCCATGTCATCTACAGCCCATCTTATAGCCAACATGTAGTAGTAGTTTATTTCTTATAGCCCGCTGACTCAGCTCTATTGTACTTGCTCTAATAATGCAAGAAACCACTAAAATGCCAAGAAACTACTACCACTTGCATACGTGGCAGACTTAAGATAAGACTACCTCATCAATCATTGTACATGCTCTTACCAACAAAAATCCTCGAGTGACCTCCTACCTCCGGCCCGTCCACCTAGTCATCCTCGGCCATAGGACACAGCTACCGCCGCCGGCAGAAGGCGAGGTCAAAACCGCCGGCGGTGCGGAGCCCATGTTGCGGCAGCCCGGATGCCAGCTCCGTTCGGCGCTCGTGGCCGCTAGCTAGCCAAGATAGCTCCGTCCAGCTGCTTGTCTACAAGGTTTGCTAGCTAGATTGGCAAGGCAGCACGGTGGCTTGCTTGTGCGCACCACGCTAAGGCCAGCCATCTGGCTCGAGCGAAGGCCAGCGCGGCGTCCGGCTCGTCCGGCGGAGTGGCGGCCAACTCGCTCATCACGGGCGCCACCGACGAACACGCATCAGTACTGTTTCAAGTAATGTTCAGGAAAAATAATGATTTGAGGGGGAATAACAGGATAGAAGGTCAGATGTGGGTCCCTCATGTCAACGGTCAAACAAAATGTGTTGGTTTAAGCTCCCTCGTCAGCACGGACATGTGGGCCAACCCTGTCATAAATGGGTTTAAACAAACCTAATTGGTAGGAGTACTAGGTAGTTTTGGCGTGGATTAAGAAATTTTGGGTATGTTTTTGCTATTTTTTGTACAATAGATTCCTCCTAGGGCTCGTTGAAAGTGGTAGTTTTTTGTTAAATACTCTACATATTGTAAGTAGGAGTGGAAGTTAATCTTTGGAAGCCAATAAGCAAGGCTAGTTACATAGTGCATATGTGTACATGATTGAAAGTAAATATCAACCAGGAGTGACTAATATCTTGATGGAAAACTCGAAACTATGGAATACTAGGAAAAGAAATGCATGGTTGGAAATACTAGCAATGTTCATGTCCGTTGCAACGAATCATAATTAGAATAATACTTATTCACAAATTTGGTACAAAACACTCTAATTTTGATATACATGTCACTAGAGATATATTATGTTCCAATTAGAATATATTCCTTGGGCTGTTTTGGTGAGGTCAGGGAGGGATGTGGTTGGTTTTAAGATACTAATTATGAGTTTTTCTGCAAATTGGTAGACAAGTGGGATGTTGGTGAGAGAAGGCAACAACTTACCTCACAATCGTTAGATGTAGATCTAATGGTCAGAAACGATGGATGGCAGACACACTAGCATCACCAACTTAGTCTTGTGTAGGAGTACTAGCAAGATCCGTGCATTGCACGGAACATCAAGATGCATTTTTTTATAAAACACTTGTTGTGATTGACCCTTGCGGGAGTAATCCCATGGGTAAAAACTAATGATATCTCGAGAAATATGAGATAAGGTGAAGAGGAGTGGGGTGTGGTGGTGGTTGGTGGTCGAACTGAGCGGAGGCATGGGGATTGACGACGCCGGCAGCGGCCACCAAGCCAGTTTGTTTGAGAGGCTTCCTTTCTTAATTGCTCAACAATGAGGTTTGTTGGCGAGAAGATGAACGAGGGAAGGCCTTGTCTACAAATGTGGAGAGGGGTGCGGGTATATTTTAGTTTAATTTCCATCCGTCAGATATAGATTGGACGGTCTATATTGCAAGATGGCACACGTACCATCATTACCAACTCGGTTTTTTATAAGAGAAGAAATATAAGTATGGAGATACAAACGTATTATCGATACTTGCTTCCGTAATCTAGCATCTACATTCTATTCAACGCCTCGGCATGTGGGCCCTTAGCACAATGACTTCTCGACTATGTAAAACAAAGATTTTCCCGTCGCCGACAAGGAGGGGGTGACGGCAGCGCGCTTTTTGGCTTGCTCTAGTCCTAGTAGTCATACTAGGTGGTCTAAGCACGTGTAGATTTATTCTTTTTCACGTCTCGTGTTCGCCGTACTGCCACGACTGTTCATAAATAGACGGTAAGTTATTCACGGGGAAACCCTTGTTGAGCGTGTTTGAGAGAGAGAGAGAGAGAGAGTGCATGTGTGATATGTTAGAGACTGAGGCAATGATAGCAGATTCTTTGTGTCTATGTGTGTGGAGGATAGAGAGAGACATGTACATGGGGCTTTGTGTTGTGTAACATGGAGACACATATACATAATTAGAGAGTGAGTGTGTGAGATACACATGCAGACATGAGGAGAGATGAGGATCCAGGTAAATGGGTGTTTGTGCGTGTCTGTGTGTGTTTGTGCACGCATTTGTGGGTGAGAGGGAGCGAGTGTATGTGGAGTAGAGAGACCACTGATGATGTAAACCGAGTATAAGGGAAGGGGGAATGGTGTGACATGTGTAGTAGCAAGATAGCACGGGTGCGGGCGGGGGGAGCAGACTATTTGGAAGAGACATCGAGTGTGTGTGGGGGAGAGGGGTGTGAGAGTGAGAGAAAGAGAGAGCCAACGCCGGAGAGAGAGAGAGAGAGAGAGAGAGGAAGAGAGGGGGCGAGGGAGGTCGTTTGTGTCCATAAATGGCGTATAGATAGGGAGACAATGTTGATGTTGGCCAAAATTAGCCTATGAACGGAGACGCAAGGGAAGCGAGTCATCGTGTGTGTGATAGGGACTTCATGAGAGGGCTAGAACAGATGGTGTAGAGAACAATGTGCGAAATCGAGAACGATTATACATTAGGGAGCTATGCAAAGAGTCACGACATATATGTATACAGGGAAGGAGCTGGGGTGGGTCCGCATGTGGGAGAGATAGAAAGAGGAGAGTGGTGCACAAGGAGACAAAGTGTGCTTGTTTGCAGTGGGGGTGGTGTGTGAGGTGAGTGCGCGAGAACCACATAACTAGGGAGATAGACATTTGGGGGCAACGTTTTGTGTGTATGGGAAATATAAACTCTACATAGTGCGTGTGCTTGGGTAAGAGAGATAGTGGGAGACCTAGAGAGTGAGGGAAGAGATGTGTGCATGCCCGAGAGACAAAGTGATAGAGACCTATGTTGGGGTCCGGACTTTACAAGAGGGAGGGGTGTTAATGTGCTCGTGTGTTGGTGTTTGGGGGAGAGAACGACTTCTCTCTCTCTCTATGTGTGTGTGGTGGGGGGGGGGTTGACTTCAGATAAAGAGTGAGGTGTCTATATTTGAGGGACTTTAGCGTAATTGAGGTATTGTGCACTCATGGTTGATCAATTTTTTTCACAGTTTGTACTATGAGATAACGATACTTTTGAACATGTGTGATATACCTTGATGTACCAGAATTACAAACCTAAGATTGGAATTTTGGAATTTGACTCCATCATTAGCTTTTGTAATTCATTTAAACGGAGGTACATTTTTTAAGCCGGGATTTCATGATTTCAAATTCATATATCAAACCTAGAGATATACACATACGAGCATGTTCAAACTTTATAATCATCCACTTTATTCATACACATACACATTTTTGCTTTTGTCATCATATTTAGGATAAACACATTTGGAATTTCATTTGAATTGGACCGTATGATGGTATTTGCTTGTAGTAGCTCAATGATCCATATTTGAATTGAATGGACAATCTAAGTTTCGAGTTGGAGACATTGATTTTCAGAACTTGCACATTTTTTTGTGTGCAAAACAAACAAATTGTCGGCCATGATATCATAGTCGGCCGTACGAGAGCAGAATACTTATAATTTTAGGTGCCAAAAGCTTTCAAACTTCCCGCTCACATCGAAATATCACGTGCCCGAAAGTTTAGCCCTGTGATATTCCTGTTTTACCCCTGCCACATGAACGGAAAAGGGTTGCTTTGGTAACTCCATTGTTTTCCCCTCTTTGCCCCCAACATTCTTCCCCAGAGCCCCTCCCCTTCCCCTCGCCGACCCCCAACCACGGCAAGCCGCCGAATCTAGTCCTCCGCCGCAGCCGTGGACCTCACACCCCACCGGATCTACCTTCCGCACCTTGGAACCCCCAACTGCCAACTCACCACTTCACCGGAGCCGCTTCAGCGACTGGCTTGTCCACCACTCCAGATCTCCTTGACCGCCATCATGGTCCACCGCACCGGAACTGCTTAACCGGCGCCCTTGTCCACCACAGCGTAGGCCCTTCACTGACTCCCTCGTCTGCCCCTTCGCTGGCCCTTCATACAAGCCCTCGTCCACCGCAACAGATCCGCCTCACTGAAAGCACTGTACAACGCGCCCGCCGAAGCCTTCGTCCACTGCACCGGACCCGCTCCACGGACGCCATATTCAACTCCACCGGGCCTGCTTTACCGACGCCGCAGCCTCATCAGGTTATTTCGATTTGTACTCCTTCGGTTTTTCTCTTTATCATGCAACTATTCACTTACCATAGATGAGCTTTCTTGTATGTCGACAGGCGCCGCAACCGTAGCACCGGATCCACTTCAGCAACGGCGACAGCCGGCCCAAACTCAACCGCAACACGAGCACCATCGACGATCCTTAGCTATCAAGTATGACAACGATACCCATATGCCGCCGAGAATCAGGTACTATTATCCAACGGCCGGCGCCTACATTCACTTTCCTAGCATAAGCACCACACCTTTGAATTTCTTCAGGGCATCATTCAGTTTTTCATGAGACGCGTTATTCTGCTTGCACCTGTAGGGACATACTTCTGGCAGTGAACATGTTACATGTTCTAAATTACATACCAGTGCACATATAGTTAATATGCTTTAGTTTTGTTCTGATGCCACCTGTTGGTTCCATCAGACTGCTTAATGTTCTCTATGCTTAATTACACATCAGCAAACTAGCATGTGGTTCCGCTGCTTTTTGTTCGTTTTACCCTACATTTTCTGATGCTAGCTATTACATCACTGCTCTGAGCCTCTGTTCATTACTTGTTTGTGTGTTCTTGATCTTCCCAAGTTGCATGACTAATTTGATGCTTCTATTAATTATGGAGCTGCCAACCCCATCAAGCAAAATATTTGTTCTTTTGGGGCTGGCACCTCGAACAAGCATAAAAATAGAGGGAAGCAGATATACTCCCTTCGATTCTATTTACTCTGCCCATAACTCTTGACCCGCATACCAAGGAGGGCACTGGTTTAATTTTTCTGGACTAATTTTCCAATTAATTAGGGCAGAGACGGATGGGGCAGGGCACAAAAGGAAACCAGCGCTAGGAATCGGCAACGCGCAGACTAATACGAGAAAATTGAGAAAAAGTTATACGCAAAGTGAAAAGAATCGGAGGGAGTATTGTCGTGTATGCACACACCCTTCTTTCATTAGTTTAGATGAAACATTGATGATCAATTCGGACCAGTGCATGCGATTAAAATTAATTTTACCTAAATAGATGGTGCAGAATAAACTACAACAACTAGATTTGCAACCACGGGATGCTGACGATATCTTCAAAGAACATTGCAACAGCAGCTAGGCTTCACAGCAACATATGGTAAGCCAGTGTGTTTTAGTACATGTGAAATGTAATGCGAGTGGGCTGCTTTCTTGGCTTGTGCCCTCAACGTGTAATCCTACCGAATTACAAATAGTTTAGTTGTCTGCTTTGCTGTATTGCTTGATTCGAATGCTTATTTGTTGTTACGCTATACCTGAGTTGGCCAATATGTCAGCAGTGCCTGCTGTACTATCGTAAAGAAATGCATGCCTATTTCATTTGAGTCCTTAACTTTTCCTCTCAACTTCATCAAAGGACTGTCTTCATAGTTTATATGAGGCCACACTGTTAAGTGCTTTCTCAGATTATTTCAACTGCTTAGATGCCTTGGCAACTTAAATATAGCGGTTGTACACTCCCTTTCAACTAGGGATGTCAACTGGGTCCGGTTTAATCCCGATTAAAGTCCACTAGTGGTATGATAGTTCAAAAGAGTTTTTGTTTTTTTGAGGAAAATGAACTAGGGAGGTAGCAAAAAACTAACTAGATGGGACTGGCGGATTTCGTTTATTCGCCACATACATCCCTAGTTTCATCTTACCATTTTAATTTCTTTTCGGCTGATGCTGCTTCGAACCATTTAAATATAGTTTGCCATGCTCGGCAATAATTCGTCCGTCGTTTACCATGTAAGCTTACTGCCTGGATCATACGATAACTATCTCTTACTAATGTCCAGCGGAAACCTTTTAGGATGCCGTTCACACTAGGACACAATGTACAACCCCAGAATCTATTTTTGGAAGCAGTGCGCCATCCATGTTACCAGATGGTAGCAGTTCAGAGGCAACACCGCCGGAGAGCAGTCTGAGCATAGATATTATAGTGCGTGAGGCCCTACTAGAGGCAGAAAGAGATGGTGTGGCTGCCATGAATGAGGTAATATTTATCTGGAGGCTGGAAATTACGGAATTAGCGGCACGCATTATGCAAGCAACCCAAGAATTGGAGGAAGTAAGAATGTTGCATTTGAAGATGGAGGAGGTCCTGCTATTTCTGCTATCTGAAGCCCAAGATAATCCCGGTTCTTCTTTGGATACTAGTTCAAATTTTCATTAGATTATTGTACTTGCATGTTGTGTCATGTATCTGAATGGATTATGTTGCAAGACCCCTATGTTGTCCATGTGTTGTAATGATCCGAATTTTTTAGGCGAGGTAATCCTCAGAACTTGTATGATTGACATAAGGTGAACTGTTTGTCGTGTGAGCATATTGTATTGGATGAAATAACTATTTGACTCAGAGTGCATCCAACCTACTGAATTCGAAGATCACAATATTTCTAAATCATAATCATATATAAAGGTGGAATAAATCTTTGTTTTGGTTTTGAAGAAATAAATAACAAAACGTATAATTATCTGTGGATATTCGTAATCGAATACAAATTGGATTTGAATTTAGTTTGCCAGGTCCCAGGGCAAACGTGCATGCTAATTCTCCCAAGTTTTGAACGAAGCGGCTAAACACCCACTATAATTTGTGGGCTGCTCGAAGCAAGTTTTTGCGAGATGGAAATTATTGTCTACCCCTGACACTTGACATCCTTATCGACAGGATTTACACTGCTGTCGATAGGGGTAGACTAGTAACTTCAATCAGACGTGACACGACGGCCTCTGAGCCCATTCAAACACGGTGGGTGCCAAACATGGGAGGCAAAACACATTTGATTCAAGCTCGTCCGAAAGACATGTGTCTCTTCCTCCATTTCCCCATTCATACACGGTGGGCAGCAAAACAAACTCTCCTCGTCCGAAATCGATGTAGGCTTATATTTTAAATAGGGGCAAATGTGTAACTTCCATCAGACGTGACACAACCGCCCTACCTGTCAGCCTCGTTCATACACCATGGGCACCAACCGTGGGCGGCAAAACACCCTCTCCTCACCCGAAATAGCTACGGCTAATATTTGGGATATGCGAGATTACCGTCCTATCCCCAACCGACGCGGTGTCCGAAATTTAAACGGGGGATAAGTTCGTAACTTTCCCCCATTTTAGAGAAGCGCGTCCCAAAGTTTGAGATCCCCTCCCCTCCATTTTCCCATTCATACACCGTCGGCGGCACGACAGCCTCCGCACTGCGGCCAGCCTTATCTGTCCGCCACCCCATCCTCCACCTTGCCGGAGCCGCTACCCCTACCCCGTCGTCCACTGCAAGAGATGGACGTCTCTCATCCACGGCGCTGGACCAACATCCTTTCATCGCCTCCTCTCGCTTCATCAGCGCCGTCGTCCACCTTGCCGTTGCCGCTCCTACGACCGCCTCGTCCACGGCAATAGGATATATCCCCCGACTCGGCCGTCTGCCGTCTAAAGTCTTCTTCCCCGCCGCCGACAGCCATCGTACCCGCAGCACCCTCAATGTATCAGCATAGGCCTACACGGCGTCACAAGAGAGGTGGTACTCTTCCATATGTGCTTAAGTTATTGATCTCACCCAGAAAATAGATCGTAATTTGTTTACTGTACTTTTCTTGTCCGTACCAAATCGTAGTGGCTAGTTGAAAGCAAACATTGGTTGCGAAGTAGCTTTGTCTGATTTTCACCTTCAGATTCGCCATGGCACGGGCACTATACTCGTAAAGCTTATGGTTTCCCCCCTTTATATTCACTACCATCATCGTAGGTGCTTCGTGTCATGCTAGCACTACTCCTCAAGACCTCAACCCAAAGCTTACGTGTTGAAATACGAATCTGATATGATGCTCATATCACTAAAACAGAGAACGTTTAATTGGTCACCTAATGTTCCTATGTTCGTTTCAAAAAGCATGTGCGCCACCCACTGGTCCAGCTAGTTCCACTTTCCTGTTTTTTCTCTTGATGCTTAGGGTTTTCCCCTTTTATCTACTCTACTATGATCTGCGTAGGTGCTTTCTATCGTACTAGCATTACTCCACCCTTCAAGCTAAACAACACAACACTCAGAATTCGAAAGCTTAGTTGTTCAAATATGATTGTGATATGATACTGATATTAGTTAACCGACACATTTAATTGGTTAGCTAAAGGTCCCACTTGAGTTTCCAAATGCATGTCGCGACATATAGAGAGACAGCATAATTGCATTTCTTTGTCACTTGTTGACCGTACTTTCTTGTCCATACCAAATCTTAGTTGTTATTTCAAAGCAAACATCGGTTTCTAACTACCCTTTGCGCAGTTTCCAGCTTCAGATCTGCCATCCCACTGCCACGGTCAACACTGTACTCATCATGCTTATGTTTTCCCCATTTTATGATGACCACAATCAGCCTACGTGGTTCGTGTCATAATCGCACTGCTCCACCCATCGAGCTAAACAAGCTTAGTTGTACAAATTCATATCTGATATTATTGCTGATATTAGTAAAACTGAGAGATGTTTAATTGGTTAGCTAAATGTTCCTACTTTAGTTTCAAAATGCATGTGAGCCACATATGGAGAGACCGGAAAGAATAGTATTTCTCTGTGCGCTCTGGTTCATCATGGGTGGCCAACCGACATTGTATTAAAAGACTTGTAATATCTTCAATCTGCTTTCTCTTCTGCTCTTCTTTAAGATGATACTCTTCTCTTGCAGTCGACTGGTCAGGTCGAGTTGTTCTCCCTTAGTATATTTTGAATCTGTCAGGTCAGGTCAACTTGTTCTTCTTTACTATATGTTGAAGCTATCATCTGCGAAGTGTCATCACTTCTAGAGATCTCATATTTTGAGTAGTAGGCCACATTATATTAATGCACACAACAAATTACAGCATGCATGGCATCTTTTAAAAGAATTGCAGAGATAGCACAAAGGGTTTACAGGGAGGCAGTTTTGGATTAGAATCACTTCTGCATTACAAAGAAAATCTCACTTGTTTTTATGTTTTCATGCATGTCAGATATTGAACATTATCAAAATGAATATGAGAATGGGCGCATGAGAGGAATATTGCGGAATGATCCACTGCCTAACAAACTTGGCATGGTGGAGGATGGCCTATCTTATTCACCCATCAAGGTGCTTGCTCTAACTTTGCAAAGTTGTATTGGTCGCACATATTTTGCTTCTGACCTCTTGCATTACTTCTACTTTGTTACACCATTTGCTTAGTTTAAGCATCATATATGAGTATATGCCATACCTATCCATTTTCTGTACCTATTCCATGTGTCGTCACACAATGTTTTTCCAGTCAAATGTTGTTCTTTCGTAATAGGTGTCCAAAAGGAAGAGGGTGAGTGCAGGTCGTCCAGGAGTACAAACTAGGTATTTGGAAAAGGTAGTGATACCTGTTAAATCAGATAGATCAGCAGCCACAGAAAACACAGGCCCAACTGGACCACACTTTACCCCTACTCCAGTGGCCAAACCCCTATTAGAACTGCTGGGAGCCCAGCGTTAGGTACTGTCTATGATATCAATTCAAAATTTGAACTCCTAAATTTCTACTTGTGCCTTACCTTCTCTCTTGTATGAAAACTAATTTCAGATGAATCTCCTTGCTCAAAGGATCATACGATCTCAAAACAATAATGGGCTCTGCATTGCTCTTGTCAGTACCTCTCTCACTTTTGCCTTGTAATGATGTACTTAATTAAATGCTATTTGATTATGTATCATCAGTCTGCACCTGAGCTTCATTATCCTCTGTTTCTTCCAATATTATTTGATCTATATTTACTCTTTGCAAAATGTAAAATAATGGCAACGCTTATAAATAATTTTCTTTGGGGAATTTATTGAATTATACTTCCATCAACATGGAGAAGGGCTTTGTCCATCCTGTGTTAACATGTAATGTAAGTTCATCCTTCTCAAGCCTTCAAACTTTGTTCTAGTATAGATTTGGGTAGGCATCATTTCCTCCATTGTTGTTTGCTTTGCTGTTTACATCTGATTGGATGTTTGCAACAACTACCAGTTTCAAATTGTAGTTGTAAAAACATGTTCCTTATGCAGAACAGATCCATTTATTTGCTTATATAATTGTGAAACCTATGACGTGTCTCCTTGTTTCTCTTTCAGACTCATATCTCTTACGCCAGGCAGAACTTTAGGGAAGATAGTGAGCCAAACCATCTTGAGGACAGCGAGATGACCCCAAGGTCCTATCTTGATGAAGACAGTGAGTTGAAGCTACTCACCAGCAGGTGTGAGACAACCTCTGTGCAGTCGCTGCCTCAATTAGTTCGACTTCTTCAGTCTCGACTTAAAGAGGAAAGGCTTGCTTCAGCTCAGCTCCGACTTGAAGTCAAAGATGCAATGAAGATGTCAGAGGACTGCCGTGCGCACCATCTTAAATCTAGTGTTGATGCATCTATCGTTGACACAACTGAGGTCTACTCAGCTTCTTCAGCTGTTTGGGGGGGCCCAACCTGGCCAGGCCTAGTGCCTTCTGAAGTGCTCTCAGTTTTGTATATTCTTTTGTCGGCGCGTTTATTTGCACTGGTGGCAAACTTTGATGCCCAGTTGATGTAATACGTGTGATAGCTGTGATAGCCTAGCGTACGTTGCATTCTTATTTATTTCCTTGTTGTCTTGTTTATTTGTTTACTTCTAGTCATTGCAGTTCTTTTTCCGCGGTTTGCTAGTGGCTGCAACAACCTATTTTTTAAAACTAGGCCACAATAACCATGGGCTAATATTTAATGTAGTGACACTGGGCCTCCTGCGGGCCATAGAAACAGTGGGCCTTCTACGGGCCGTAGAAACAGTGGGCCTTCTACAGGCCGTAGAAACAATGGGCCTTCTATGGGCCGTATCATCAGTGGGCCTTATACGGGCAATATGATCGATGGCCAAACATGAGCCAATAAACATGCCACATTATGGCTGTAAACGGGCTAGAGTTGGAATCGTCCGTTCATGGGCCGACCATAACGGGCCATCGTTAATAGGCCATATTTGATGACGCTATGAAAACGGCGCAACGTATTAACGGACCACAAACGGGCTGACTGTAACCACGGGCTGAATTTGGCCCACAAGCAGAAAATGACATTAACGGGCCGTAAGTAAACGAATGCTGGAAATGAGCCCAAGAATAAATGGGCTCTGAGAAGGCCGAAAGATAACATGGGCTGGAAACGGCCCAATGGAATAACGGGCCGTTAATGGGTATAAAGTGATACACTGTTCATTACGGGCCAGTTTCACCACAGGTCGTTAATGGGTGTAAAGTGATACACTGTTCATTACGGGCCAGTTTCACCGCGGGCCGTTAGTAGGCCTAGAGTTACATAGGGCCTCATATGGGCCGAAAGACGTCATGGGCCAGAAGTGAAAACGGGCTGGAATCATATTGGATGGCTCAGATGACGCTACTGGGCCTAATTCAGATAGGGCGTAACGGGCCTTGGGTTAGCGAGCTGTAAATGGGCTATATTCGAACAGGCCGTTAACAGGCTTTCCATGGGCCGGCCTGCCAGCTTTTCACCAAGTCAAACGGGCTGGCCTTTTCATAGGAATGGGCCTCTGTTGGGCCGTGCCACGTGTCGACGTATCATAGGCGCCTTTCGTCCAATGAGTGGTTGACATATGTCCCAACAATGAGCCGACACGTGTTTCCTCCAGCCAAGGATGATTTTACACGTGGAAAATCCCCATTGGTCGGGGCTGTTAACGGGTTATCGGATCCAAAACCCGACCCGATAGCTTAACGGCGTTCCGTTACGGTGGATGCCACGTGTCGGTCACCCTTGACGAAAGCACTTCTGTGAAGCGCTATTTATCGTCATGGAAGTGGACACTTCCGTGATGATAATTTTGGTAATGTCATGGAACACTTCTACGACAGCACAAGTGTGACTATCTTGATTTTGTCATAAATTTTTCATGGATGAACATGCATGAAAAAAAGCGACCTACTGTGACAAACATGTATCATCACGGAAGTGTATTTTTTTTGTAGTGGAGGGTCTTGGTAACTGCCATGTTCCAGATGGTGGGGGTGTAGAGCATCAGGAGCATGCCGGCGCCCGCGGTGGCCGCGGGGTGGTCTCTTGAGTCGAAGGTGAGGTCAGCCTTGGGTGCCAACCATCCTGAAGGAGTTCCTTGAGGCACGTGTACGGCGCCCACCTGGCAGAAGAACTGCTTGACATGGCTCCCCTATCTCGTGGACGACTCGGAGACCCCCTTGACATGAAACCAACGCCAAAAATTCCTATAAATATAGAAACCCCCAGAAAATAACCTAGATCGGAAGTTCCACCGCCGCAAGCCTCTATAGACATGAGAAATCAATCTAGGCCCTCTCTAGCACCTTGCCGGAGGGGGCCATCATCACCAGAGGCTATGGAGGAGGATCCCGGAGGGGCCATCATCACCATGAAGGCCAAGGACCAGAGGGAGAACCTCTCCCCATCCAGGGGGAGGCCATGGAGGAGGAATCACAAGGGGAGAACCTCTCCTCCTCTTTTCTTGGTGGCACCGGAGTGCCATCGAGAGGGGAATCATCGCCGCGGTGATCGTCTTCATCAACATCACCCTCATTTCTTTTACCCGGTCCACTCTCCCGCACCCCGCTGTAATCCCTACTTGAACATGGTGCTTTATGCCACATATTACGATCCAATGATGTGTTGCCATCCTATGATGTTTTGAGTAGATATCCTTTGTCTTTGGGTTGATTGATGATCTAGATTGGTACGAGTTGTATGTTTTATTTTGGTGCTATCCTATTGTGCCCTCTGTGTTGCGCAAGCGTGAGGGATTCCCGCTGTAGGGTGTTGCAATACGTTCATGATTCGCTTATAGTGGGTTGCTTGAGTGACAGAAGCATAAGCCCGAGTAAGTGGGTTGTTGCGTATGGGATAAACGGGACTTGATGCTTTAATGCCATGGTTGGGTTTGACCTTAATGATCTTTAGTAGTTGTGGATGCTTGCTAGAGTTCCAATCATAAGTGCATATGATCCAAGAAGAGAAAGTATGTTAGCTTATGCCTCTCCCTCATATGAGATTGCAATTACGACTATCGGTCTTGTTAACGATTGCCTAAGACAATTCTGCACACCAACCCATCATTATTCCAAACTCGCTATTTATAATATTTAGTAATATATTCTAACTTTATGATAACAACACCTACTTTTATATTTTAGCTCTCCGATATCATGCAAAGTTATCCTCTTCATACCCACAACATAGTTTTATTTATCATTTCTAGTTGGAAGCAAATGTTCGGTGTACTAGAGTCGTATCAGTGGCAGATAGGGCTTGAGAGAATATTGATCTTACCTTTAGCTCCTTGTGGGTTCAACACTCCATACTTATCACTTCCACCATTGGGATTGCTACGATGATTCCCTGCACTTGGGGATTATCATAGCGTTTCGCTGAGGCGTGCAAAACAACACCGCTGGATGCCAGAGGCTGGAGCAGGCGGTCCCGGCAGCGCTGGGGGAAGAAGATGAGAGATTGAAGAAGAATTCTGGCCGTTGGATGTAAATCCAACGCCTTTCTTAGGCTTCGACATACTGGCCCACATGTCAGCTAGTCCATTTTTTAGTCCATTTGGTGGGCTGGGTGAAACAATGATGTAGCATCTATGCAGCGTGTTTATATATATGGTAGAATTTAAAGCCCATTTGCATTTTTCTCTAAATCCGCGGACTTGCTGGGCTGGGTGAAAATATCATGTTGGGTTGAACAGAGAAATGTTGTGAAAACATAAACACATGATTGCACGTCTATTACTGCATTGGTCAGCAAAATCTTTGCAAGCTTATGTACGCAATCACTAGGAGTTAACGTGCCAGTTTATATATAACTTGGGATGGCCTGGCCAAACCATAGGCTATGATGGCCAGCTGTTGTATAGGAAGAGGACGACAGATTGAACAAAATAAAGAAATACAAGTGGATAGGTGGTTGGTCCCATATGTCTGGGTACGAGACCTGTTGGGTCCACCTGAGAAGGGGAATATGTTGGGAGGAAGGAGATTCAAAGCACGGCAGCCGAGTGAACTAGTTTTTTTTGAAACAGACGAGTGAACTAGTTACATACATAAGCAAATAGCCACTAAAAAAGCAAACAGGTTAATGGGTTCTTAAAAGAAATATTTCGGACAAAACAGATAAATACGACACATAGGCTAATGCCTGAAACACTCAGATGATTAAGGTGCTTATAAACAGATAAAGTACAACATCTAGACCTTCCTGGCACGCTTGATCCTGACGCTGCCGTTGTCCGTGTACTCGTCGGTTACGGGAAGCAGACACACCCTCATGTCCAAGATCTGCCTGTACATGTCGTAGCATGCGTTATGCGTATGCGTCCTTGGCCACGTAGTTTATGTAGGCTAGATTCAGAGGTACCTCCCACGTGTTCAGCTCCTTTGGTATCGTTGTCTTCTTTCATGTTGGTGTATCAGGGGTCGATGATGGTCTCGACGAGGTCAACCACGGAGTCCTTCTCCTGCCCGTTGCCGATGATCTTGTATTGCTTCGACAAGCTTGTTGCACCAAATGGATGAATCATCACGTTCTTCCTTCTCTCCACCGTAGCG
Source organism: Triticum urartu (assembly GCF_003073215.2). Classification (NCBI taxonomy): domain Eukaryota; kingdom Viridiplantae; phylum Streptophyta; class Magnoliopsida; order Poales; family Poaceae; genus Triticum; species Triticum urartu. The sequence continues at coordinate 160,673,550 of NC_053027.1, read as the reverse complement.
AAGGTGCAGCCGGCGCTGCCGATGAAACGGGCAAATGCTCTAGAACCTCTGATGGCCCTACAGCAGTGGTAGACGAGAACCTCATCCCTCACACATACCTGGGCGACGGCTTTCCGTTGGCTCCTCTCAGGAAACGAATGGATGGGCACAAGTTCTAGTCCTACGACCTTGTGCTTTCTCATCCTTTAGGTACTACTAGAACTCGGCGAGTGTCGGTGTCAAAACCGGCGGATCTCGGGTAGGTGGTCCCGAACTATGCATCTAGGATCGATGGTAACAGGAGACAGGGGACACGATGTTTACCCAGGTTCGGGCCCTCTCTATGGAGGTAATACCCTACTTCCTGCTTGATTGATCTTGATGAATATGAGTATTACAAGAGTTGATCTACCACGAGATCGTAATGACTAAACCCTAGAAGTCTAGCCTATGAATATGGTAATGAGTATATGCGTCGTCCTTTCTGTACTATCCCCTTCGGTCTATATAGACACCGAGGGGATCTAGGGTTTACATGGAGTTGGTTACATAAGAAGGAATCTTCGGTCATCAAGCTTGCCTTCCACGCCAAGTAGAGTCCAATCCGGACAAGGTGCAGTCTTCGGTCTTCATGTCTTCATAGCCCATCAGTCCGGCCCATAGATAACAGGCCGGACGCCCGAGGACCCCTTAGTCCAGGACTCCCTCAGTAGCCCTTGAACCTGGCTTCAATGACGAGGAGTCTAACGCGCAGATTTGTCTTCGGCATTGCAAGGCGGGTTCCCTCCTTCCGAACTCCAGAATAGTTTTCGGACGAAATAAGTGCCTCCGGACCTGTTATGCACACCATACACAACCGCAGAGAGAATATAATATTTGCACGAATCCAATAAGTTGACAGCGTCTCTCCAACACGGCATCGTGTCTGTCCGGTTATAATTTCGAACCGTTTTTCTTCTGCCATCCCATGTTTCGAGACGCGGTTGATGTTGGCGCGTCTTGTCAAAACAGAGATCGTATCCCCTTATCGCGGGATTCTCATCAATGCGTTCATACAGCCGTAGGGAACAGGCGAATCCTAAGGCGAGTGAGGAGGTCCTTAATATCTGCTGCCTTTATAAGGGGATAAGGATTCCTCCTTCCTCTCCTCACGCCTTCTCTCTATCTTCGCCCTTCCGATCTCAAGCTCCAGCGCCCAAGTTCCCATCTCCTTTCCACTCAAGCAACCATGTCCGGATCTGGTGGTCAGGGCAAGTGGATGGTCTCCTCCGTCAAGGAGGAGGATATTACTGAGCTCCAGGTGGCCGTATATTTGGCAAAGGAGATCGCCCATCATCTGCCAGCCAAGGGACAAGTCGTCCCCATGTCGGAGCCCACAGAGAGAGTATTCTTCATCCCCCATTTCCTCCGCGGGCAAGGGTTTCCACTCCACCCATTCATCCGTGGACTGATGTACTATTATGGGATAGATTTCCATGATCTGTCCCCGAATTCCTTCTTCAACATCTCGGCGTTTATCGTCATGTGCGAGGCCTTCCTCCGCATCCATCCCCACTTCGGGTTCTAGCTCAAAGTCTTCAACGTGAAGCCGAAGGTGGTAGATGGTTAGCACGCGGAGTGCGGAGGGGCCATGGTGAGCAAGCTATCCAACGTCTCCTGGCCCAAAGGCACCTTTATAGAGACGGTAAAAGAATGGCAAAAGCAGTGGTTCTACATCACAGAACCTCGCGGCACCACCTGGGCCGCAACTGCCGAATTCTGCTCTGGTGCTCCCACACGGCTCACCTCCTATGTCGAGAAGAGTCCAGACTGGTGTTCACCTGACGAGCTGATAGCGCTGCAGACGCATGTTCAAAGCATGGTGACCAGGGATGTTAAGCTCGTCGACATCATCCAGGTGATGCTGGTCCGCCGGATTCTTCTGTGCCAGTGCCGAAGCCGCCCTTTATGGGAGTTCAATTCGAAGAAGCACCAGACCCTAAGAAGGCTCTTCAACATTTCTCATGAATGGTCCTGGAAGTTGCTCTTTAAGGGCAACGAGAAGCCACCAGCCAAGGACTCAGACTGTGGTCACAATTGTAAATGCCCCACCAATGAGGTATGTTTCCTTTAACGTATTCCCAACTTGAATGTTTCGAGGATGATGTCTGAGATTTAGCATTGCTAATTCAAGACTGGGTGGAGAAGGCGCAGTGGATCCAGTGTCCAGCGCCGCTGCCCGAGGAACCGGTCATCCCGCTTCTGATGATGATGCTGGTGCCGGCGCCATATACGGCGCCGAAGAAGAAGGCCAAGAAGAAGGCCAAGGGGGCCAAGAGTGGCCCCCGTCACAAGGGCGCTTCGTACGCGTTGTCCAAAGACGACGAGGCCCATTCCTCCATCCCCGTGGACAATGACGAGGAAGAGGAGGAGGAGGAGGAAAACAACCCTCCTCCCGGAGAGAAGAAGAAGAAGAGGGTGGCCCCAGCACATCCGGAGGCGAAAGCACCCAAAAAGGGGAAGGGCGCCCTAGCGGTCAACACCGCGTGGAACGTTGACAGTAGTCCGGAACGACGCCCCCGCTCTAGGCCTCGGGCCGCATCGTAAGCGACATGGCTCATTTACGTGCATATCCAGCCCTTTTTTTTATTATGCTGACATGGTTAATCCATACTTTTGTAGTCCGGCCTGTGACCTTATCCAGCATTCCTCATCTGGAGGTTCGCTGGCTCCGTCGGAGATGGCGAGCATGTCGCCACCGCCTGCTTGCTCCCCCGGGGCCAGGGACGACACCGAAGTGATATCTCGGAGGGCCGCTCCAGAGGGAGGAGCTTAGTACATTGTCCGGGGGGCACCACAAGGTGGAACCTCCACTGCCAGACAGATGGGGGAGAAGATCCCCAAGGAGACCGGCGAAGAGGGCCGTATTGAGTTCGGCCCTCAGCCGAATATGATTCTGGAGATCCATATGGCTCCGGAATCAGGCGAGCACCCTCCTTCGAAGGAGGGGGGTATGCCAATTCCTCCGGTGGCCCTTGTCTACCCAGGGGCGCCGGATGACCTGATGGAGGCGCTACAAGGCACCTCCGTTGTGGACGAGCACCGTGTCCTTATGGGTGCGGTGATCGAGAAGGTTCAGTCCGCCAAGGGTGGACTAGACGAAGCATGTAGCAATCTGTTGACAGGTTTCGAGGTAAGTGACATAGAAAGAGGAAAACCCCATGTATTCAGTAGCCCCTGAGACACTGTCCGAAGTTCGGTAGGAAGAACTGGACAGAGGATCAACCTCTTATTGTAGGAGATTAACAGGATATGTATGAATAAGCAGGCGTCGCTGTTGGCCGCGACCTCGCATACTGCCGAGGTCTCCGAGCTGAAGCGGAAGCTGGAGCGGACTGAGGACGAGCTCAGCGAGATTAAGGTTCGGCTCCAAGAGAAGCTAGGTGAGGAACGACTTGCTATATGTTCGGGAAAGGATAAGCGCTATGTAGTGACATAGGTATCGTTATATGTGCAGAAGCCGGGACCGAGGTCGAGGTCTTGAAGAAGGCCCTGGGCAAGGCCGAGGAGAAGGCTGTCCAGCAGCAGGCCGATTGTAAGAAGCTCAAGGCCCGGGTCAAAGAACTCCAGCAGGAGCTTCAGGATGCTGTGAAAAAATGCGAGACCTTGGAGCATGATGCGTCGGTTCAAGGGACCGAACTCGCCAAGGCTCGTCAAAGTGCGGAGACTTCCCGGAATGAGGCCCAGGCCACCCTCTAGGAGATCCAGGAGGCCAAGAAGATCACGGCGGGTAAGGCATTTAAGATGCGAAGCAAGTATGCGGAGAAGCAGTACCTTTTACTAACTCAAGTTCGGAGTTCCCCAGGGGCCTTCGTGGATTTGCCACGCAATGTATCCAATGTCGCGGAGTTCTATCGAGCCGAAGGAGGGGGTTCCACGGAGATTCTATCCTGGTCGCAGTATGTGGCGCCGGAGCATCACGTGTCCTTCACTGATCAGCTGAAATAGCTGGTGGAGCTGCATAGGGTGGCTGAACTAGACATTAAGGATTTGATAATCCGGCTATGGCCCGCCGAAGCTATGCCAAGAAGCTACTTTGGACTCATGAGGCGGGTGGTGAACGCCTGCCCTCGGCTGGACATTGTGAAGCGCTCGGCCTGTATTGAAGGTGCGCGCATGGCCTTCGCCCGTTACAAGATATGGTGGGCGAAGATGGACGCCATCGAGGTGACCAGGGGGCCACCGGAGGGCAAGGGGCACCGTACACCGGAACGGTATTTTGCGGGTGACCTGGAGGGGCCTCGTCTTGCGGCAGCACAATGTTCACAGGACATTGTGTTTGAATGAATGTATTCATGTTGCCTTTGCCTTGTATTATGAGAAACAAATCATATTTTGTTAATGCAATTTTGTTATGCTTTGATTGTTTCCTCCTATGCGGTCGTGTTATATGTAATCTGAGGGTTGGCCAATTGTCGGCTTGTGCCCTCACGTAGATAGTACGGAGGTGTTCGGGATGGAATCTAAACAATCTTGATCCAATTATATGGTCCTCGAAGGAGTTGTTTAGCGCAACGAACAAGGAAATCGGACTGTACGGCTTAAACGCCCTCACTTAGCCATAGGAGTTTTATAATAAAGCATGCGTGCAGCCCCTAGTTCGAGCCAGAGTGTTGTCATCATCTGATCGGGAAGTGCCGATCGTTTGCATAATGCGGATAAAATCTCCAACGATTTGTAACCCTCGAGTAGTTGACCGGCTCTCGCCGTATCATGACAGTCAATTTTTGGCTTTCTCTATTGAGGTGCTCGTGCGGTCCAATCCAGGGCACACTCGCAGTAGATCTCCGTTTACTACCCTAGCTGATGGGGCGGAACATAGGATAGTAAGCAAAGGAGCCGGGCAACCCAACTATTGACCAAAGACATGATTCGGAGCCAATGCATATAATGCTAAATTCGGGGTGCCGAACTTACATACATGAAGTGTTCGGACTGTGCTTCCGTATTGTGTGGCGATAGGTAGCCCCTGGCGAATATGAAACGTAAAATAGTGTCGATGCAGAAGATAGGCAGATCGAAATAAAACGAAGTAAGAAGCAAAAAACACAGGGACTGGGCCACGAACCATTTTTGTTATAACTGGATGTGTATGTCAAGGCATATCTTGTACAGATGGTGCTAGAAGTATCCGGTCATTTAACGTGCCAGAATCAGTATGGCGCAGCGTGCGGGTCCTGAGAAATAAGTGTGAATACCGTCAGGAAGAACGTGTAAAGGTTACCCTACACACCTGAGGGAGTCCTGGATTAGGGGGTCTCCGGACATCCGAACTATATCCTTTAGCCGGACTGTTAAACTATGAAGATGTAGGATCGAAGACTTCGTCCCGTTTCCGTATGGGACTCTCCTTGGCGTGGAGGGCAAGCTAGGCAATACAGATATGTAGATCTCCTCCCTTGTAACTGACTCTATGTAACCCTAGCCCCCTCCAAGTGTCTATATAAACCGGAGGGTTTAGTCCGTAGGACAACATAGAATCATACCATAGGCTAGCTTCTAAGGTTTAGCCTCTACGATCTCGTGGTAGATCAACTCTTGTATTACTCATATCATCAAGAACAATCAAGCAGGACTATGGGAGTCCTGGATTAGGGGGTCTCCGGACAGCCGGACTATATCCATTGACCGGACTATTAGACTATGAAGATATAAGATTGAATACTTCGTCTTGTGTCCGGATGGGACACTACTTGGAGTGGAAGGCAAGCTAGGCAATACGGATATGTGTATCTCCTCCTTTGTAACCGACCTTGTGTAACCCTAACCTTCTCTGGTGTCTATATAAACCGGAGGGTTTTAGTCCGTAGGACACAACAACTACAACATACAATCATACCATAGGCTAGCTTCTAGGGTTTAGCCTCTCTGATCTCGTGGTAGATCTACACTTGTACTACCCATATCATCAATATTGATCAAGCAGGACGTAGGGTTTTACCTCCATCAAGAGGGCCCGAACCTTGGTAAAACATTGTGTCCCCTGCCTCCTGTTACCATCCGCCTTAGACACACAGTTCGGTACCCCCTACCCGAGATCTGCCGGCATATGATGGAACAACAGACCCTAGTGTCTGGATTGAGGACTATATCCTCCATATCCATATGGCTCGAGGAGATGACCTCCACGCCATTAATTATTTACCCCTTAAACTCAAAGGGCCAGCTCGGCACTGGCTTAAGAGCCTCCCCGAAAGTTCCATTGGAAGCTAGGAAGAGCTCGAAGATGCTTTTCGGGCAAATTTTCAGGGGACATACGTCCGACCACCGGACGCGGTTGATTTGAGTCATATAACTCAACAGCCCGGAGAGTCATCCCGAAAGCTTTGGAACAGGTATCTTACTAAAAAGAACCAAATAGTCGACTGTCCGGACGCCGAAGCCTTGGTAGCTTTTAAGCATAGCGTCCGTGACGAATGGCTTGCCAAACATCTCGGCCAAGAAAAGCCGAGAACAATGGCAGCATTAACAAGCCTCATGACCTGCTTTTGCGCAGGTGAGGATAGCTGGCTAGCCAGATGCAGCATCAGCGACCCAAGTACATCCAAAGTTAGAGATGGAAATGGGAAATCACGGTGCAGCAACAATAACAAACGCCGGAATAAAGAAGAAAACACGAAGAGCACGACAGTAAACACCAGATTCAAAAGCTCTCGGCCAAGTCAGCAAAAGCCACCCTCTAAAGGCGCTAGAGACGAACTGTCCAGCCTAAACAAAATTCTGGACCAAGTATGTCAGATCCATAGCACCCCTGGTAAACCCGCTAATCATACCCACAGAGAATGTTGGGTCTTCAAGCAGTCCGGCAAGCTCAACGCCATACACAAGGGGGAGGATACACCAAGCGAAGACGAGGATGAGCCTCTCAAGCAAGACACTGGGGAACAAAAGAAGTTTCCACCAGAAGTCAAAACAGTCAACGTGTTATACGTGATTAAGGGGAGAAACAAAGCGGCACTCCCAGAAAAATATGCCCAAGGGCCTGTCACCGCGGAGTCCTGCCACTGGTTGTCTCAGTCGATCACATTCGACCATCGTGATTACTCAGCAAGTATCCGGCGTGCAGGATGGGCTGCCCTGGTATTAGACCCAATAATTGACGGATACCACTTCACACGAGTCCTGATGGACGGTGGTAGCAGTCTAAATCTGACATACCGGGATACAATCCGCGAAATGGGGATAGACCCAACAAAAATTTGTCGTAGAAATACTACCTTTAAAGGAGTAATGCCAGGCCCAGGGGCTCACTGCACGGGCTCCCTGCTACTAAAGGTTATATTCGGCTTCCCCGATAACTTCCGTAGCGAACATTTAACCTTCCACATTGCTCTGTTCCAAAGTGGCTATCAAGCACTACTTGGACGCGAAGCTTTCGCTCGCTTTAATGCAATACCGCATTACGCTTCCCTCACGCTCAAGATGCCCGGTCCACGTGGCATCATTACGGTGAATGGAAATATTGAGCAATATTTGCGCGCCGAAGAGAGTGCGACGGCCTTGGCAGCCGCACACTAAAAACGGCCTCACTAACTAAAGCATTTGATAGGTCGTCAAGACCACGGACACGGTTAGACGAGTCCGGCTCAGCCATATGTAATTCATACCGGATTGATGGCCACACCCCTATCACAAATACAAGGGGCTCAACGCGCGCAGACAAGTGGCAATTTTTACTCCTCTTTAATTATACATGGTTTCTTTAAAAACTACTTTTTTGCATGACAACTTTTCACTTAAGTTCCTCTCTTTCACAGATGACCATCGTGCTACACCCGTCCAGGATACGGCACAACGGAGACACAGGCACAGACGTGCAGCAGGGACCCGCCCCAAGGATTCTTTTTAGATTAAGACCCTGCGTAAACCTTTTTTACTGTCTCTTGTTGATATACATCCCTCGGATTCTCAGTACAATTGAGAAGGATGCTGACGTCTTGGCATGTGGCCACGTCAGAATACCGCACATACCCGGACACAAGGGGCTTCTTACAAAGGGTACTATTTGGGCCCGGTTTATGCCATAAAGACCGAATACCTTAGGGAGTGTTCGGCGTCGCGAGTTTGGCCTTATATGCATCAGCTCCGAATCATGTCTTTGGTCAAATGTTGGGTTTGCCCGACTCCTGTGTTTTGGTGCCTTACGTTCCGCTCTATCGGCTAAGGCAGCACCAGGAGAACTACTGCGATTGTGCCCTGGTTTGTCTGGATGAGCACCTCAGTAGAGAAAGCCGAAAACTGACTGTCATGATATAGCGCGAGACTAGTCAACCACTCGATGACCTATCGGAATGTTAGAATTCCTCCGCTTTAACGAAGGGCCGTTTCCCGGCCAGGCATGTACGCACCCCGAGTTCGGGAGAGTGCGGAGCCACCAGGGGCTACATAGTAGCCCCACCGTCAAACTCCTATGGCTAAGTGAAAGTGTTAAAGCAACATAGTCCGGTTGCCTCGTTCGTTGCGCTATCACCTCCTTAATAGGACCAAGACGTTGGGTTAAGTGTGAACACGCGTTTTTTGCGAGCACCCCCGCATTATATGCATGGGGGTTGAAGCCGACGACTGCAATCTTTCAGGTTATATACATATATACATAAACGGCCGCACATGAGGCATCACATTACTTTCGGGCAAAAGTATAAATACAGCCTTACTAAAAACATTGTGTTTACAATGGGAATACATGTCACTCAAACATAATATTCTTCGAGCACTGGGACTCTATCAGACGAGCACCCTCAAGAACCTCTTCAAAATAGTGCTTGGCAGCTACTCAGCCTATGGCCGAACCTTGCACCGCAATAGTGGTAGCATCCATCTCTGCTGTAGGATCGAAAGTATGTCTAGAGGGGGGGTGATTAGACTACTTGACCAAATAAAAACTTAAACTTTTCCCAATTTTAGTTCTTGGCAGATTTTAGCTATTTTAGGACAAGTCAAGTAATCATCACACAATTCAAGCAAGCATGCAAAGAGTATATTGGCAGCGGAAAGTAAAGCATGCAACTTGCAAGAATATGAAGGGAATGGTTTGGAGAATTCAAACGCTATTGGAGACACGGATGTTTTTCCCGTGGTTCGGATAGGTGGTGCTATCTTACATCCACGTTGATGGAGACTTCAACCCACGAAGGGTAATGGTTGCACGAGTCCACACAGGGCTCCACCCAAGGGCAACGGTTGCACGAGTCCACGAAGGGCTCCTCCCACGAAGGGTCCACGAAGAAGCAACCACCCACAAAGGATCCACGAAGAAGCAACCTTGTCTATCCCACCATGGCCATCGCCCACAAAGGACTTGCCTCACTAGCGGTAGATCTTCACGAAGTAGGCGATCTCCTTGCCCTTACAAACTCCTTGGTTCAACTCCACAATCTTGTCGGAGGCTCCCAAGTGACACCTAGCCAATCTAGCAGACACCACTCTCCAAGAAGTAACAAATGGTGTGTAGGTAATGAACTCCTTGCTCTTGTGCTTCAAATGATAGTCTCCCCAACACTCAACTCTCTCTCATAGGATTTGGATTTGGTGGAAAGAAGATTTGAGTGGAAAGCAACTTGGGAAGGCTAGAGATCAAGATTCATATGGTAGGAATGGAATGTCTTGATCTCAACACATGAGTAGGTGGTTCTCTCTTAGAACAAATGAGTTGGAATGATGTGTGTGTTCTGATGGCTCTCTCACTAAATGAGAAAGAGGTGGAGGGGTATATATAGCCTCCACACAAAATCCAACCGTTACACAGTTTTCCAATCTCGGTGGGACCGAATCAATAAACTCGGTCTGACCGAAATAGTAAACCTAGTGACCGTTAGGAATTTCGGTGGGACTGACATGCAACTCGGTAGGACCGATTCGGTTAGGGTTTGGGCATAACGTAATCTCGGTGAGACCGATTACACAAACTCGGTGAGACCGAATTTGGTAATTAGCTAACCAGAGAGTTGGTCAGGCAAACTCGGTGGGACCGATTTGCTCTTTCGGTGAGACCGAGTGGAACTCGGTGAGACCGAAAAGTTACAAAGGGGAAACACTGAGTTTACATTGCAATGTCGGTGGGACCGATTCGCTCTTTCGGTGGGACCGAAAAGTTACGAAAGGGAAACAGAGAGTTTGCAACCCCATCTCGGTGAGACCGAGATCCTTATCGGTAGGACCGAATTGCTAGGGTTTGGCAGTGGCTAATGACAAGTGAAACTCGGTGGCGCCGGATAGGAAGAATCGGTAGGACCGAGTTTGGCTTAGAGTTTAGGTCATATGTGGATATGGGAAAGTAGTTGAGGATTTTGGAGCATATCACTAAGCACATGAAGCAAGAGGCTCATTAAGCAACACCTCATCCCTCCTTAATAGTATTGGCTTTTCCTATGGACTCAATGTGATCTTGGATCACTAAAATATAAAATGAAGAGTCTTGAGCTTTTGAGCTTGAGCCAATCCATTGTCCTTAGCATTTTGAGGGTTCCACTTTCATATCCATGCCATGCCAATCATTGAGCTTTCCTGAAATAATCATCTTGGAATAGCATTAGCTCAATGAGCTATATGTTGTTATGAATTACCAAAACCACCTAGGGATAGTTGCACTTTCATCTGCCCAGTATGCCTTGACACGGGCAAAAGCCATCCGCGAGCCTTCTATGAACGCCGACCTCTTCATCGCATTAATGCGTGGCACCGCACCAAGGAACTGCTGCACTAAGCTGAAATAGATGTTCTGCTTCGGCTTCTCCGGCCACAAATGATCTACGACGGACCTCATGGCAAGCCCGGACAACCTGTTAAGTTCGGCCCATTTGGCTAGATGATCCGTCAAGGGAAGCAGATGCTCTGGAGCGTTAAATTGCGACTAGAATAGCTTGTCCACTTCACGATCTGTCTGATCTCGGAAGTATTCGGCCGCATCGACAGCGCTTGCAGCCAAGTCCATATATGCGTCTGCCGAACTCCTCTGTAGCAGAAAGGGCTTCCTAGCCGCAATATCCCTGGCTTTGTGCAGCTCCTCCTTCTTCACCCTCATAGCAGAGCGAGTGTCTTTGGTTGCCATCGTGGCCTTTTCAAGGTCTGCTGCCTTCACTCGGTTTTCTTCTTCAAGGAACTAGCAACGGTCGGCAGTGCCTTTTAATTCCACAACCATCTTGGCCATCTTCTCTTTGCTTTCGCAATGCGCAGCCTTCTCGGCTCTTAATTCCTCGGCTGCCTTCAAAGCAGCCGCATTACTAGCTCTTGCTTGTTCTTCGGCTCGGGCAAGTTTCGCCCGAAGGGTCTCCACGGTGGCAGCTCTGTCTGCAGTCACAACATATTAAAGATAATAGCATCATGCTGCTCTTATTATGTGACATTCACCAGAAAACATTACTTACCCTGTGACTCATCAAGCCGCTTGTTAACAAGCTCGATGTCAGCGTCCGCCACATCCAATTGCCGCTTTAGTTCGGCAAACTCATTAGTCTGGCCAGCCACCGGAGCCTCCACCACCTGCACATAAAGGCAGCCTGGTTATTACCTGGGACTATGATCCTCTGTTCGCCACCGTTCTCGATGACAAACAGAGTCTCAGGGGATACTATCTACACAGGGCACACTTAACATGTGCGGTACTATCAAAAAGTATATCATTTCACGTACCTCAAAGCCCGTTAGTAGACTCATAAAGGCTTCATGTAATCCGCTTTCGGTGGACGAAATTCTTTCCATCACCGTACCCATCAATGTACGATGTTCTTCTGAGACGGCCGCTCGCTCCAACAGCTCCCTCAGAACGTCCGACCGCATACTAGACGGTGCCAGACTCTTCTGTTTGCTCTCTTCAAGAGCCGGCCGCTGGGGACTTCGGGTGACTACGGGATTGTCTTCTGGCCTCACCGGACCCGGAGAGGCCCTCCGTGACGACACTTCAAGATCGCCCGCTTCCTGAGCGGGGGAGTCCGGGGGAGGCGTTTCGCTCTCCATCATCTCCGGAAGAAGATCCCCTGAAGACGAGCTCAGCTGAGAAGGGCTAAGATCCGAACTGCAAGATATATGCTTCGGTTATTTTTCTCAGAAAAAAGGTAGTATACCTTCACTATTAAAGTATTTTTTGATCACTTACAGCTCGTTGGAGGGCTGGTCCCCGCACGAACTTTATGCGGCAAGAGCACCCCCGAGGCAGGACCCTCTGTTGGAGACTTATTCTCCTGTTTGGAGGCCTCGGTTTCTGGATCCTCCGAGGCAGTCCTCTTCCTCCCCCGTAGCGAGAGAAGGCCAGAATCTTCTCCTTGATTATCCTCCCTTGTTGAGGCGCTCGTTCCCTCGGTTGGAACTGGCAGCGATGGGGGCCCGCTTGCGCCCATATTATCCCCCCCCCCCGCATCTTCCTTCGAAGGATCCGGGCAAGGTGCGCGCTCGAGCAACTTTTCCAGTACCGGATTTTCCAAACCCTCAGGGAGGGGGGCCGAACACCGAATCATCTTCGCCTTGGTTAGCCAGTCCTGGCCAAAAGGCGATTTCTTAGAAATGACGTCATGATAAATAGAAGACGGTGTGTTCAGCTTGAGGATTACTTACTTGTTCGGCGGTGTAGTTGCTACTCAGGCCCACGTCCTTGGTAGTGTCTGGACACTCTGTTTGAGGTCCGAAGAATGACTTGTACATCTCCTCGTGCGTCAGGCCAAGGAAACTTTGAATAGCGCGCGGTCCTTCTGGGTTGAACTCCCACAAGCGAAGGGGCCGACTTTAGCAAGGCTGGACTCGACGAACGAGCATGACTTGCATCACCATAACCAAATTAAAATCTCCCTCGAAGAGATCTTGAATGTGGCTTTGCAGTATGGGCACGTCCTTGGCTGGACCCCAGCTCAGCCCTCTACTAATCCATGACATCAGTTGTGGTGGGGGGCCCGAGCAGAAAGTGGGGGAAGCCACCCACTTGGCACATCTGGGAGCTGTGACGTAGAACCACTCATCTTTCCATAATCCGGACACCTCTGGAAAGGAACCTTTTGGCCACGGAGCTCCTGCAATCTTGCTTATTAATGCTCCTCTGCACGCTGTGTGCTGTCCCTCGATTGTCTTCAGCTTCATGTCAAAGGTCTTGAGCCATAGGCCGAAGTGGGGGGTAATGCGGAGGAAGGCCTCACACACGACAATAAATGCCGAGATGTGAAGAAAGGAGTCCGGGGCTAGATCGTGGAAATCTAGCCCGTAGTAAAACATCAAACCCCTTACAAAGGGATCCAGAGCGAGGCCTAGACCTCGGAGGAAGTGGGAGATGAACATGACGTCTTCGTTGGGTTCAGGAGTAGGGATGACCTGCCCTCGGGCAGGCAGCCGATGCGAAACCTCGGCGGTCAGGTATCTGGCCTCCCTCAACTTCTTGATGTCTTCTTCCATAATGGAGGAGGGCATCCATCGGCCTTGAAGGCTGGATCCGGACATGGTTGAAGATCCGGAGCACCTGACCTGGGCTTTGGGCGTTGGAACTCGAGGCGGGGGAAGGATTCTATTGAGCACGGGAGGGAAAAGAGTGAAAACCTTGGCCCTTTATAAAGAGGGTGAATACCAAGCGTCCTCTCCGTAGCCGTTTGGGACTTGCCTATAATCTAGGAGTCCTAGACGCGGTTGGGTTACCCACACCCGTATTGATGAGAATCCCATGATAAGGGGACACAATCTCTGCTTTGGCGAGACGTGTCAAAAAACTGCCTTGCGTTATGTGCGGGGCTAGTTAAAAGAAACGGTTCATATAATCACCGGGCCGTGACGTAATGTCGTGTTGCCAAAACAAAGTCAGCAAATTGGATTTGTCGAAATATTATTCTCTCTATGGTGGTATGTGGAACTTATTTTGCAGGGTTGGACACTATCCTTATATTCAAATTCTTCCGTGATGTATTCGGAGGAGGAACCCGCCTTGCAATGCCGAAGACAATACTGCGCGCCGGACTCGTCGTCATTGAAAGCCTGGTTCAGGGGCTACTATGGGAGTCCTGGATTAGGGGGTCTCCGGACAGGCGGACTATATCCATTGACCGGACTATTAGACTATGAAGATATAAGATTGAATACTTCATCTTGTGTCCGGATGGGACTCTACTTGGGGTGGAAGGCAAGCTAGGCAATACGGATATGTGTATCTCCTCCTTTGTAACCGACCTTGTGTAACCCTAACCTTCTCCGGTGTCTATATAAACCGGAGGGTTTTAGTCCGTAGGACACAACAACTACAACATACAATCATACCATAGGCTAGCTTCTAGGGTTTAGCCTCTCTGATCTCGTGGTAGATCTACTCTTATACTACCCATATCATCAATATTAATCAAGCAGGACATAGGGTTTTACCTCCATCAAGAGGGCCCGAACCTGGGTAAAACATTGTGTCCCCTGCCTCTTGTTACCATCCGCCTTAGACGCACAGTTCGGGACCCCCTACCCGAGATCCGCTGGTTTTGACACCGACAAGGACGTAGGGTATTACCTCCATCAAGAGGGCCCGAACTTGGGTAAACATCGTGTCCCCTGCCTCCTGTTACCATCCGCCTTAGACGCACAGTTCGGGACCCCCTACCCGAGATCCGCCGGTTTTGACACCGACATTGGTGCTTTCATCGAGAGTTCCACTGTGCCGTCATCATAAGGGGGGATGTCTCGTCTCATTATCAAGGACAACATCACTTCTGGGGGAGCCCTGGCTGTAGGCCAAACTCTCTAACTAGGCGTCTTCGTCATGACCGCCCGCCCGGCCTTTACGCCGACGATGACTTCTTGGGTCATCGAAAATAGCCTCCACATCGGTTCAAAATTCGCCGAGCAGATGGATCCAATGGAGCTCTCCTCTTTGAACGAGCTCTTGGATCGCATCGCAGCCCTGGGAGTCGCTACGGACTACGGTCGGATCGGGCTTAATCCCGACCAAAGGGAGATTAACTCTCCACCGGTCACCCATCAAATAGCGGTGGTGGAGGAGCAACACGGCGGTTCCCCCTCTATCCGGAGGACGAACTATGTCCAGATTCCCGAGCTCTCCAGCCGGATACCCGCTCACGGGAGGACATCGCCCTAACCCTGAACTTAGAATCAGGTCGCATATCGAACCCGTGGAGCAACATCCCGGAGCCCGAACTTCCAAGATCGGAAACTCCCCTGCCCCAGGATCTCAGATTGGGTGAAGGTCCGGACTTAAATCCACACACCCACCCAGATACAAATGATCTTTCCCACATTAGGCAAGCGCCCCAGGAGACAGTACATCACTATTGGGCCAGATTCCTCCTTGTAATGAACAAGGTCAAGGACTGCCGCGAGGAAAATGCAATTTCATTCTTTTGCAACAATTGCACGGACAAGGGGATCCTCAACGCCATAAGTCGCCGTGACATAGAACACTTCGCTGACTTGGCGTCCATAGTACAGAAGTACTGTGCAATGGAAAGCGCCTGGAAAACCCAAACACAATTTTGGGACAATACGGCTCTAACAAAACCCCCAGTCCGAACTAAAAGGGTGCACTCTCATAAGTCGCCCGATTCAACTACAAAGAAGCAAAAACCCAGTACAGGGCATGGAACCGTATTGGAGGGATGGCTTAACGGGCCCTGCAAAATTCATAGTACAGCGGATACCATATCGACACATAGCCTTAGAGCATGTTGGGTACTCCGGCAGGTGGCCAAGAGCGGTGAGGATCTCCTCATCCAAAACACCCCAGAACACTCTCCCGTGGATAACAATACAGTATTAACAGTCTTCGAGACCTTCGCCTCAAGTAATAGGCGTAAGCAAGCACTCCGCGGCCTTGCCGAAGTCTGCCACGTTGCAGCAACAAATCCATGGAGCGACACGGCCATTACTTTCAATGCCAGTGACGAACCTAAATTCCGAACAGCCCGAGCTCCAGCCGCTTTGGTCCTCAATCCAATTGTGGACGGCTTTTGGCTCACTAAAGTGCTCATGGACGGCGGGAGCGGATTAAACCTCATTTATGAGGAGACTCTTCAAAAATTGGAAATAGACAGCAACCGTATTGAGCAAAGCACCATGACCTTCCCGAGGAATCATCCCTAGTCAGGAGGCACGTTGCACTGGGAAAATCACACTAGATGTCGTATTCGGCACTCCGGAGAATTACAGGTCCGAAGAAATCAGATTCCAAGTGGCCCCGTTCAGTAGCGGATACCATGCCCTTCTAGGGCGGGAGGCACTCACAATTTTTGAAGCCATACCCCATTACGGGTACATGCAGCTCAAAATGCCTGGACCCAAGGGAATCATCACTCTAGCTAGTGATCCGGACATAGCACTCCGCGTCGAGAACAAAACAACCGCACTGGCCCTCGAGGCATTATCCGAAGCCCTTGTGGCGTAGGAGTTAACCGCGCTTCCCTCCAGAGTGGACAGGGACAACATGATACTAGACAAAAGATCCAAGTCCACCTCCTTCAAACCAGCGGATGAAATAGTCAAATTCCAAGTCCATCCAACGGACCCCACAAAAACAGCGTCCATTGGGGGCACAGTTAAACCCCACCGTAGACGCCGCACTATGGGAGTTCCTGCGCGAGAATTGGGACATATTCGCCTGGCATCCTTCAGACATGCCAGGAATCCCATGTAGGCTAGCCGAGCATAGCCTTAACATTCTAAACGGATTCAGGTCAGTCAAGCGGACTCTTCGGCATTTCTCCGAACCTAAGCGACAAGTCATGGGAGAGGAGCTAGCCAAATTACTGGAGGCCAGATTCATTAGAGAAATAAAGCATCCGGACTGGCTAGCAAACCTGGTGATGGTGCCAAAGAAGGACAAATCCTGGCGCCTATGCGTCGACTTCAAGGACCTAAATAATGCTTGCCCAAAGGATCCCTTCCCCCTCCCTCGCATCGATCAAATTATCGACGCTACCGCAGGACACGACTCATTGTGCTTCCTCGACGCATACTCCGGATACCACCAAATTAAGATGGCGGAGTCCGACCAAGCCGCAACGGCATTCATCACTCCACACGGCCCCTTCTATTTTAACACAATGCCCTTCGGGCTCAAAAACGCCGGCGCAACGTATCAGCGCATGATTCAAACATGTCTGGAAAAGAAAATCAGCAAAACAGTGGAGACATACATCGACGATGTGGTCGTTAAAACCAGAGACGCCGACTCCTTAATAGACGACTTGAGGCTCACGTTCGATAATCTCCGAACATACGACATTAAGCTCAATCCAGAAAAATGTGTTTTCGACGTACCCGCCGGAAAGCTCTTGGGCTTTATCGTCTCTAGCAGAGGAATGGAAGCTAATCTGGCCAAAATCCGGGCTCTATCGCAATTGGCTATCCCAACTGACCTCAAGCAAATCCAGAAGTTAACTGGATGTGTGGCGGCTTTAAGCCGCTTTATCTCCCAACTAGGAGAAAAGGCACTCCCGCTTTATCGCCTTCTTCGGCGCACTGAACACTTCGAGTGGACGGACGCAGCCATGGCCGGACTGGAAGAAATAAAAGCTATCCTGGCCACCAACCCAATCTTGGCCGCGCCAAATGTTGGCGAACCAATGCAATTATATATAGCGGCAACTCACCAAGTTGTAAGCGTAGTGCTCGTCGTCAAACGAGAGATGGACGGACATAAATCCCCACTTCAAAAGCCGGTATAATATGTATCCACCATCCTCACTCCATGCAAATCACGGTACCCACATTATCAAAAGATAGCATACGCGGTATTCATGGCATCCCGGAAATTATGACACTACTTTCAAGAGTGTTCAATTATGGTGGCCTCCGAAGTACCACTCAACGACATAATAAACAACCGCGATGCCACCGGCCGGATTGCCAAATGGGCTATCGAGCTCCTCCCGTTTGACATAACATATAAACCACGGCGAGCCATTAAGTCGCAAGTACTGGCTGATTTCGTAGCCGAATGGACAGAAGCCGAACTCCCTAAAGAGTACGGCGCATACTCCAATTGGGTCATGCACTTCGACGACTCTAAAATGCTGGCTGGTCTGGGGGCTGGCGTCATTCTGACGTCCTCCACCGGAGATAGAGTGCAATACGTACTCCAAATACTATATACAGACTCCAACAACACAACCGAATATGAGGCCCTGTTACACGGTCTCCGGATGGCAGTTTCCATGGGCATTCAACGCCTGGAGGTGCGTGGGGACTCGAACCTCCCAATATCCCAAATAAATGGAGACTTCGATGCCAAGGATCTGAAAATGGCAGCATATCGCAATGCCACCCTAAAAATGTTAGCTTGGTTCAAGGGGCTTGAATTTCACCATGTGGCTCGGGAAAACAACCAGGCGGTGGACATCCACGCCCGTATCGGCGCTAAACGTGACCCTGTCCCACCTAAAATCTTCCTGGAAAAACTGTCTAAACCATCCCTGGTATGGGAAGGGGACACCGGCAACAATAGTTCGGACCAGGCCACAACCCCAGATACCGAACACTCTGACACAATCGGAGGCTTTAGCATCGAAATAACACCTTCAGCCCACGTAATAATGGTCATCATCGCCCCGTGGATAGAACCATTCCTGGCCTACCTAACCAGGCAGGAACTACTCGAGGACCAAAATGAGGCACGTTGCATAGTGCGGCGATCTAAAGCCTACAAGTTCCACGAGGGAGAGCTTTATAAGAAAAGCACCACCGGAGTCCTTCAAAGGTGTATCTCCGAAGAGGAAGGGCGGAAGCTTTTCGTAGAAATCCATGCCGGACTCGGCGGCCATCACGCCGCAGCCCGGGCCCTTGTAAGCAAGTCCTTCCATACAGGTTTCTATTGGCCGACGGCCCGGGCAGATGCGCAGCATCTGGTCCAACATTGCATCGGTTGCCAGCTTTTTGCAAACCAAAGCCATATGCCGCCTACCGTTCTCCAAACAATCCCCATTACTTGGCCCTTCGCGGTCTGGGGGCTTGATATGGTCGGGCCCCTTAAAGGGGGGACCCATAAGAAAAAATACTTACTGGTCATGGTGGAAAAATTCACCAAATGGATAGAAGCCAAACCTGTCAAAACGGCTGAATCCGGACCGGTGATAGACTTCATATCCGGGGCCATACACCGTTATGGTGTCCCCCACAGCATCATCACTGACAACGGCATGAACTTTACAGCCGACGAGGTGAAACTTTGGTGCAGCAACATGGGCATCAAGCTCGATTATGCTTTTGTCTATCACCCGCAAACTAACGGTCAAGTTCAGCGAGCGAATGGTCTCATCATGAGTGGCATTAAATCCATATTAGTGCGGTCCTTAAAGGAGTCAAACATGCACTGGGTAGAGGAGCTCGACTCCGTACTATGGGGGTTGCGGACCAAGCCGAATCGCACTACCGGATACACACCGTTCTTTATGGCGTACGGCGCAGAGGCGGTTCTGCCTTGCGACATAATTCATGAATCACCTCGAGTGCGCATGTACAAAGAAAAAGAGGCTGAGCTCGATCGGCAGGACAATTTGGATGCCCTGGAGGAGGAGCGCGACATGGCAAAGGCCCGTTCCGCATTCTATCAGTAACATGCTCAAAGGTATCAAAGCAGAGAAGTACGGGCCAAAACCTATAACGTTGGCGAACTAGTTCTACGCCTGCCGAAGAGGAAAAAGAACAAGCCCAGGCCCAAATGGGAGGGTCCCTTCATTATTGACCAGGTTTTGATCAGTGGAGCATACCGTCTGTGGGATGCATCGGATAATCGACTCGAGCCAAACCCATGAAATGCAGCCAGACTCCGAAGATTCTACGCCTAGTGCCGGACTCTATGTTCATCTCCTTACCTCCGTCAATTTATTGCATATATATCTTTTTCTCTCTTTCTCCCTTTTTACTCTCTTCAAGGCCCTTAAAGGCTAAAATGTGTCCTGGTTACACAATCTCGACGCACTAACCGCGCTCATTATACCTGGGGGCTTCTTATACAAAAGCTTAATCTAACTATTTTCCTGGGCTTTACGTCCCATACATGTGTTATTCTTCCGCATGTACCTTTTTTCGCCATTATATGCATCGATATGACTTAAGTTTTGGCCAAGCTAGGTTGCCTGGCTCTTGTATTTATGCCCTACGTTCCCGTTAATTCGGCAAGGGCATAAGGGGAGCACCTCTGCGATTGTTACTGCCGGGTCAGCCGGATGTGTACCTCGGACTGGGTGAAGCCGAAAGCTAGAGTTCTTAAGGGAATATTCGGTCGGTGAATAACAGATGACTTTTATCTAATTTGAAACATGCCCCCAGATGTTTATATCCTGCGTCTCTTTTTGCAGTTCGGACATGCACATTAGGGCATGCGTACCCAGGGAAAGGAACCCTTAACAGAACTATTCTCCCTAGAAGATGTTTCTTACTACCCATGTAGTATAACATAACTAGTTGGGTACTTTTCTGTTCAAGCACTTATGACCCCTACGCCTGGTCTACATGCATACCCCGATTTTTACATAATCGAGTGGGTCTTCGGATACACTTCGGACTATCGGGTCCAGAGGTCGAAGCGAAAAGGTCCGCCATGACAAATGATTTACAATCTGGCTTGGGACATTACATATGTCACTTGAATTACACAGTCACTAAGACTGATTAAATTCTTCTTCTATACCATCCAACAGACGGTCTAGCCTACAATCCTGTTGGGAATACTTTACGGCTAATTCTACTTGATCATACACTAATCTGATGGGGATCTCTTTCCCATCAGGCCCCACAGGTCTGACCTCGGCCATGTGGTTTGGGTCCGCTTTGGCATAGCGCGACTTCACCATAGCCCAAGCTTCCCTTGCACCTTGTCGGCAGGCAGATATCTTCCATAATCGGAAGCGCCGCTGCGCTCCCTTGAGCTTCTCTATAAGCTCCCCTATGCCTCCTGGCGGGGATGCGGATGGCCACAAGGATTGGGCAATACCCTGCATCACATGCCGAACTTGTTCGTGTAGTTGTGAGAGCTCTGGTAGAAGATCACCCGAAGACCCGGGCATCTCCTCCGCGGGACGACCCATCAGCATACCTGTAGACATAACTCTGTTAGTCGGCTTCTTCGCCGAACTCCTTTAAAAGTTCATTCAAGCACTTACTAAAAATGTCGCGCCGAAGCTGTTTATTCTCCTTCGCGGAGTCCGCAAGCTGGGCTCGGACATCTTTCAGTTCCACGCCCAGCCGGATATTGGCGTCTTGGAAACCATTTGTCTCCTGCCTGACTCGCATAAGCACGCGCTCACCATCTTTTCACTGTCGATCATCATGTGCCACATCCATCGCCACGGCCTCCGGATTCACTCCGGGGCCTCCTGCAACATCTATTTTTAGATTTGCATACATATCGCATACTACCTGGTACCTGTATTCTTTGCAATGGAAACAAGTGTTACTAGAAGGACCCTTCTCGGACTCCTTCAAAGCGGCAACAGCGGCCCCTAGCTAGGCCTTGCACTCATCTAGCTCTGACAATTGGGAATTCTTCTCTGTAAGAACCTGCACAAATAATGATCCTTAATTCAGTTGCGTCAACTGTTTCAAGTCTCAGGGGCTACTGATACATATAATCGTCAGATTTGCTTACCCGTATATCCCTTACATACTGGTCCATGGCTCTGGCTAGACCATTTTGAGCGGCACGGATGTACGCGTCTCCAGAATTGAAGGCATCAAATGCCTCTGGTGAGAAACAAGTGTCATGGAGTACGGCCCGGCGATGCCTGTGATTCATGGTGCTCTCCACTTTAGAATTTGTAGCGGATAGTCTGACCGCATCCTCTGTAGGAGGAACATCTGGCGTCTACCCCGCATTAGCCTCCGCATCTATGTCCGGCTCTGGAGCCCGACTGGTCGAGGCGTGATCGGAAACCTCTCCAGATATAGTCCGGCGAGCGTTTTTTCTGCTAGGAAACACGGACGTCATAATATTTTAAGAAAGACGACAACCACGGAGTGAGGTATTGTCTCATACCTCCGTGCCGGCGTCTCCGTCCTGACCGCCTTCCTTTTTGGCCTACCCGGCTTCGGTGCCTCTTGTCGCGAGTTGCTGCGGGTTCGGCACGGTGTCCCGAAGGCCTTCCCTGTAAAACACCATATGTGTATGGTAGGTGAAGTGCATAAAAGAGGATCCTTTTTGGGAGTTGGGACTTTGGTTTTTTTTACGTGCGACGCAGGGAGTAGTCCAGGATAGCCGGCCGTTATGGCCACCATGGCGTCATCGCAGCTCACTTGATAGAATTGCCTGTCTATCAGCTCCACAAATATGTCCGGATCCTCTTCGAGTCCGGGATCGAGGGCCCGACCAGGGTCCTCCGGTTGTGGAGGTGGGCTGTTGACCTCCCTTATGGCTTTTCGTAGTTCCTGCCGCGAAATGGCAAGGTGAGTATCTATGATGAAGAATGCAGGAAGGTTGGGGGTAAAGAGGTACAACTCGCCCAGCTTGGAGGGTTGTACATGGAGAATCCATCCCGTGGCTTGATACGGATGAACTCTTCTTCCTCTCCCTTGAACAACTCGGACAGATTTTTTGCTAAAGCAGCAGCGGAGTCCGGTCCCTTACGCCCGCAACGGGTGGCATCATGATCCCCATTAAAACACCACAGGTGGTGCCCTTGATATTGAAGCGGCTGCACACCCCCCCCCCCCGCATTATGCATGTTGACATAACCTCGATTATTGTTAATCCTGATTTAGCCAGCGCTTTAATCCGGTTCATCAGGTAAAGGACTTCTCCGTTGTTTTCCTCCTGGGGGATCCGTGGGCGCCAGCTTCAGCGTTTCTTCAGAGGAGCGTTGTTGAACTCAGGAAGACCCCGCTGAACAGGGTCTGGAAGGGGGACGTCCTCCATGTAAAACCACTCCGAAGGCCAGGTTTCGAACGTCTTCTTTGGAGTACCGGACAGGTATCCGGTCTCGGCGATGCGCCATATTTTGGCTCCGCCCACTTAAGTGACCCCTTCTGTGTGCGGGGCACAAGGCAGAATAGCCTTTTCCATAGCTCGAAATGAGCCTCGCAGCCCAGAAACAGCTCACAAAGGGCAACATAACCGGCGATGTGTAATATGGAAGCAGGGGTGAAATTATGCAACTGGAGGCCGTAAAACTCCAGGAGCCCGTGGAGGAATGGGTGAATTGGAAACCCGAGTCCCCTTAGTAGGTAAGGGACAAGGCATACCCGCTCCCCTTTGGAGGGATTGGGGAAGCTCTCCGCTTGCTCCCCGCCATTATAGGTGGCGAGCCCGGCTCGAACGGGGATCATATATGCTGGAGGGAGAAATCCCTAGGTCTGCAACTCTACTAATCGGCTGTGTAGGACAAAACACTTCTCCCAATCAACGGGCTTAGGGCTACGGGAGAGAGAGGAGGAGCTGCGGTGGCCAGCCATGATGGAGTGGATTTTTCCGAGTGCGCTCCGATGGATTCTCGCCGAGGGAGGATGGTGTGGATTGGATCTAAGAATCCCCATCCCTTTAATAGACGATTTATTTACCTGGCTAGGGGGCGAATGTAAAAACGCCCTGGCTCCTCGCATTCGCTCGACGCGTGGAAGATAGCCCTTATTGGGCGCAGAAGCCAAGAAGTCTAAACATTTATGGGAGCTGGACACTACTTAGCAGATATTCAGGATTTGGAGAAGAACCCGCCTTGCAATGCCGAAGACAATACTGCGCGCCGGACTCATCGTCATTGAAGCCTGGTTCAGGGGCTACTGAGGGAGTCCTGGATTAGGGGGTCTCCGGACAGCCGGACTATATCCTTTAGCCCGACTGTTGAACTATGAAGATGCAGGATCGAAGACTTCGTCCCGTGTTCGGATGGGACTCTCCTTGGCATGGAAGGCAAGCTAGGCAATATGGATATGTAGATCTCCTCCCTTGTAACCGAATCTATGTAACCATAGCCCCCTCCGGTGTCTATATAAACCGGAGGGTTTCATCCGTAGGACAACATACAATCATACCGTAGGCTAGCTTCTAGGGTTTAGCCTCTACAATATTGTGGTAGATCAACTCTTGTATTACTCATATCATCAAGAACAATCAAGCAGGACGTAGGGTATTACCTCCATCAAGAGGGCCCGAACCTGGGTAAACATCATGTCCCCTGCCTCCTATTACCATCCGCCTTAGATGCACAGTTCGGGACCCCCTACCCGAGATCCGCCGGTTTTGACACCGACAACACCTGTGTTGCTTGCCTCCGTTGTGTTTCAATCCTTCTAGAGGACTTAATATTAGCCTGCAAAAAAGGGTGCTTGTAATGAGAAAAATTGGTAAAAGTATGTGTGTCCGGGATCGGTTTTGCCGAATTGTAGCCCCCGGGTTGTCTCATGCCTCCGTCGAAGTCCATGGTATTTTGAGTGCGTAATTGTGTACGTGTGGTATGAATGCCACTACCTCATTGGGGCTGGGACGGAGGTCGAATTGCTAGTCGAGTTCTTGACGAGCCGCGCTATCCTGTTGCAGTGTAGTCCGGACCCTCTTGATGGTGTCCGGGGGCTCGGCAGCTGGATTACAATGCTTCTTGAGAAGGCCGCTCTGTACTTCTGCTGCTAGGGTGGCGGTTTGCTCCTCTGTTCGGAGGGAGCGTTCCGTATTGCCATTGACTTTTATGACACCGCGTGGAACGGGCATCTTGAGCTTGAGATAAGCATAGTGTGGCACTGTGTTAAATCTAGCAAACGCGGTTCGTCCGAGCAGTGTGTGGTAGCCGCTGCAGAAGGGGACGATATCGAAGATAAACTCTTCGCTTCGGAAGTTGTCCGGAGAACCGAAGACCACCTCCAGCGTGATTGAGCCCGTACAGCGGGCCTCTACACCTGGTATGACTCCTTTAAAGGTAGCCTTTGTTGGCTTCATTCATGAGGGATTAATGCCCATCTTCCGTACTGTATCCTGGTACAGCAGATTGAGGCTGCTTCCACCATCCATCAGGACTCGTGTGAGGTGGAATCCGTCGATGATTGGGTCAAGGACCAGTGCGGCCAGACCGGCATGGCGGATGCTAGTCGGATGATCTCGTCGATCAAAGGTGATCAGAAATGACGACCATGGATTAAACTTGGGGGCGATTGGCTCTACCGCATAGACATCCCTTAGCGCTTGTTTGCGCTCCTTTCCGGGGATGTGTGTGGCGTATATCATATTCACCGTTTTGACTGGGGGGATTTCTTCTGTCCCCCGGTGTTCGGTTGCCGGGGCTCTTCATCATCGTCCTCACTTCGTGATCCCTTTTCTTTGTTTTCGGCATTTAACTTGCCAGCCTGCTTGAAGACCCAACAATCCCTGTTGGTATGATTGGCTTGCTTATGCGGGGTGCCGTGAATTTGGCACGGACAGTCGAGTATGCAGTCCAGGCTGTAAGGTCCTTCGTATTTCTTTTGTAGGGCTTCTTCCGTAGACCGGACTTTGAGCCACTGAATCCGGCGTTGACTGTGGTGTCCTCGGTGTTGTTGCCATTGCTTCGGTGTTTGTGTCTATTGCGCCAGAGCTTGCCGGTGCTGTTCTTGGCCTCGGTGGGGCCTGCCTCGCTAGCTATGTTTTTGCTACAAGCCAGCCAACTGTCCTCGCCTGCGCAAGAGCGGGTCATGAGTGCCATAAGGGCTGCCATTAACTTTGATTTTTCTTGTCCGAGGTGGCGTTCTAGCCATTCATCACGGATGTTGTGTTTGAAGACTGCTAGGGCCTCGGCATCCGGACAATCAATGATCTGGTTCTTCTTGGTTAGGAACCTAGTCCAGAATTTTTTGGCTGATTCTCCAGGTTGTTGAACTATGTGGCTTAGGTCATCGGCGTCTGGTGGCTGGACATAAGTTCCTTTGAAGTTCTCGAGGAAAGCCTCTTCCAAGTCTTCCCAGCTGCCGATGGAGTTCTCAGGCAGGCTATTTAACCTGTGCCGAGCTGGTCCTTTGAGCTTTAATGGGAGGTATTTGTTGGCGTGGAGGTCGTTTCCTCAGGCCATGTGGATGTGGAGGATGATATCCTCAATCCATACTACAGGATCGGTTGTGCCATCGTATGATTCGATATTGACGGGCTTGAACCCCTCGGGGAATTCATGATCCAGTACTTCATCTGTGAAGCACAGCGGGTGTGCGGCGCCTCTATATCGGGCCGCATCGTGGCGGAGCTCTGAAGGAGTCCGTCTGCGTCATTCGGCTCGAGCGTGGTTAGGTTTGTCACGTCTGAATACATAGCCATCGTCATGCCTCGAGGCACGTCCTCGTGATCCATAGATCGATCTTGTGTGTCCTGCTTTACTATCCCAGGTCTGTCGGAGGTCACATGTATGACTCCAGACTCTTCCGTACCTATTTTGACTGGGTGGTGGGGCGGTCTGCCGTTCGGCCTGAGTTGCCGCTTTATCTCGACCGCGGGTTGGCCGCTCCGCCGCCCTGTCCCGACCACGTGGTGGTCGATCCGCATTGCGCGAGGGAGATATATGCTTTGGCGCTTCCTCATCGAATTGAGGTAGCAATGCGCGTTTCAGGTAGCTCTTGACTAGGCGGTTGAGGCCATATTCCCCGGCTGTCAGGACGTCAGTCCATCTGTCGACGAGCAGGTCTTGTTCAGCTTGAAGCTGCTGTTGTTTCTTTTTCAAGCTCCTTGCAGTGGCTATGAGCTGAAGCTTAAAGCGCTCCTGCTCAAGAGGATCCTCAGGCACAATGAATTCTTCGTTGCTGATGCTTGTATCCTCCTCGGAGGGCGGTTGGTAACTATGATCCTCCGGGTCATCTTCTATGGCCTGTTCGTCAGTGTTGTCTTGCCTGCTGTGGTGTTCCTATTCGGATGTAGCCCCAGTGGGGTTTTGGATGTTTTCGGTGTCGCCCGGAGTACTATTTTCTCCGGTGCCAGTGTTGCCGTCCTTTGAGTGATGGGGCTTTGGGCGGCATTTGGGCTGCCGGCGCTTGGACTGTGTCTCAGAGGTTTTGTTCGTATCCGGCTCTTCTTTGTCGTTGCCGGATCCCTTAGGTGTATCAACCATGTACACGTCATATGAAGAGGTGGCCGTCCAGCGTCCAGTGAATGGCGGGTCTTGGCCTTGCTCCTTGTCGGCATCGCCGTCCATACCGTCGATGTCTTTGGATCCATAGTCGAACACGTCGGTTAAGTCATCGATGGTGGCTATGAAGTGGGTGGCGGGTGGGAAGCGAAATTCCTCATCATCCGTTTCTAGCTCGAACCGGACATAGTTCGGCTGTGAGTCCTTCCCCAAGGACAAATTCTTAAAAGATCTTATCACGTCGCCCAAGGGCGAGTGCTGGAAGACGTCAGCAGCGCTAAACTTGAAGATCGATAACCGATCTAGCTCGGTGTCCGCGGGCGTACACAGTCCGGAACTTACAGCCAGAGACGACTCCGAAGTTCTGTTAAAGCGAATGCTGCAGGGCGTCGAGTCCGTGTGCGGCTCCAACTCCGCGGACTCCGAGGCCTCGGATGGCTCGATCTTCTTTGGCTCTAAGGTTGTTCCAGCCATGGAAACCATCTCCTGGGTGTGATCCAATGACAGATTTAAGTCACGTTCATCGGGATGATGGGGAGCGATCGCCGTAGGCTCAAATCCCTTGAAGATCAAGTCTCCACGGATATCCGCGATGTAGTTCAAGCTTCCAAATTGGACCTGATGGCCGGGGGCGTGGCTGTCGATCTACTCTAGAGGGCCAAGTGAGTTGGCCCACAGTACGAAGCTGCCGAATACGAAGATCTGTCCGGGGAGGAAGGTTTTTCTTTGGACAGCGTCATTATTGATGATTGAAGGGGCCATCGAGCCTCTCATCGACGGCACAGTGGAACTCTCAATGAAAGCACCAATGCCCGTGTCAAAACCGGCGGATCTCGGGTAAGGGGTCCCGAACTGTGCGTCTAGGATAGATGGTAACAGGAGACAGGGGACACGATGTTTACCCAGGTACAGGCCCTCTCTATGGAGGTAATACCCTACTTCCTGGTTGATTGATCATGATGAATATGAGTATTACAAGAGTTGATCTACCACGAGATCATAATGGCTAAACCCTAGAAGTCTAGCTTATGAATATGGTAATGAGTATATGCGTCGTCCTTTCCGGACTATCCCCTTCGGTTTATATAGACACCGAGGGTATCTAGGGTTTACATGGAGTCGGTTACATAAGAAGGAATCTTCAGTCGTCAAGCTTGAGTATTCTATAGTCTCACCTAAATAGCTTGGCGTAATCATGGTCATAGCTGTTTCCTGTGTGAAATTGTTATCCGCTCACAATTCCACACAACATACGAGCCGGAAGCATAAAGTGTAAAGCCTAGTCCAGGACTCCCTCAGCGAGGCAGAGCTTCACCGAGTCTGAATCGTTGGTGTACATCACATTCAACTTGGTGCAACCATAGGACGGAACGGTGAACTCAAAGGGGAAATCCTTGCTGAAGTCCATATCCAGCAGGCTCACCCCTTGGATCGCCATTGGAGTCTCTTCAAGTGAACGAGTGGGTAGGCGGTGGCAGTAGTTCGTTTTTCAGCTCTTGGGGAACTGGATTCAACAGTAAACTGGGTGTGTACAGGCGACAACAGTTACTACCCCTACCTCGCCCGCTGCACGCCGGCAGACGATGCATCCTTGGCGCATTCAAACACCTCCATTAAGAAACCTACTCTGGCCACATGTCGGTTCACGAGCGGGTCTGTATTGGTACTGTAATAACAAGAGTTAGTGGTCACTTTACTTAAATTTAATTAGCTTTAATAGAAATGTATACTTAAAACAAGCAATGCATTGGCTCGTTCTATCAGTGCCACAGGATCAACATGCACAATAATTAGAATTATTATTCTCAAGATGCACATGATCAGTACATTTGTCGCACTTTCACATAGATAATACTACCAGATTTGAACTGTTTGTTATGGTTGTTGTCCTCTGCATCATCATGCCACGTTTCCCAGTTTGCTAGATTCACAACCAACAAATAAGATCCAAAAAATAAGTACAACAAAGATGCCTACACATCTCATTAATTCCCAGCTTGCAAGATTCAGAACCAACAAATAAAATTCAAATAATAAGTACAACAAAGATGCCTACACATCTCATTGATTCCCAGTTTGCAAGATTCAGAACCAACCCATTAGAGCCTTTCGATAAAGTGAATATCGGGATTAAATCCATCTTGGCTAGCTATGTCATACAACCGAAGAACTTGCTGAATCCTCTTGACCGTCACAACATCTGTAGTTGAGTATTCTTGTTTGCACATGTAACACCCCGGATGTAACTTTCCCAATTTGTACTCTAACTCTTGTCATTTCGGTGTTAAGTTATTTTATTTTCTCGGGTTCGGGTCTTTGTCTCCGTGTGCTGTTGTCTTTGTCATGCATCTCATATCATGTCATCATGTGCATTGCATTTGCATACGTGTTCCTCTCATGCATTCGAGCATTTTCCCCGTTGTCCGTTTTGCATTCCGGCGCTTCGTTCTCATCCGGTGGTCAATTCTACCTTTATTTCGTGTGTGGGGTTTAAACATTTCTGGATTGGACCGAGACTTGTCATGCGGCCTTGGTTTACTACCGGTAGACCGCCTGTCAAGTTTCGTATCATTTGGACTTCGTTTGATACTCCAACGGTTAACCCAGGGACCAAAAATGCCTCGTGTGTGTTGCAGCCCAACACCCCTCAAATTTGGCCCAAAACCCACCTAAGCCTTCTCCATCATCTAGAGCGTTCGATCACGATCGCATGGCCGAAAACCGCACCTCATTTGGACTCTCCTAGCTCCTCCTATGCCTATATATAGCCCCTTCCCGAAATTCGCGGATCCCCTCTCCAAAAACCCTAGTCTCTTTCGTCCTCCATGCCGCCGGACGAAATCCGGACGGCCGGACGTGTCCGCCCGCCCCACCGCACCAGTCAGACGCCGCCACCTGTCCCGGGGACCACTTCGCCAGCGCAGCCGCCACCTCGCCGGCGCGAGCCAGCCGCCGCCCGTGCTCGCCGGCCCGGTCCCCGCACCGCCCTGCACCGTCCTCCTCCTCGTCGGCCACCCCTGCTCCGGCCAGATCCGGCCGGATCCATCTCCCCCTCTCTCCGGTGACTTCAACTCCGGCAAGATCCGGCCCTGCCTCGACTTCCGTGCCAAAGTCAACCCTAGATCCGGAGGTTGTTTTTCTCGAAGTCCCGAAATTCTCAGATCTAAGTTGCCCTGTTCATGGCCCCGTAACATTGCATCCGTAGCTCCGATTCATGCATATAGCATATCAAAATGTTCGTCTCAGAGAGTATATCATTTAATTCAATTGCATCATTTTCATTTGAGTTCATGTTGATGCCTGAAATGCTATTAGAAGAGGGCTACTTGAGTTAATTGTCAGATCTGCTACTCCATTTAGCTTTTTTGTCATTTTTGCCATGATTATTGTGTGCATGATATGCCCATGAGTTCTACATATGTTTTGTTAAGGGTTTTGTCATATTTGCAAAGGTGCAACCCATGTATTTTTGTGATGTGTGTGGTTCCTAGTGCAAGCTTGCAAAGTGGTGCACTTGGTAATTCTGTTTTCAGGGACTTAATATCACTAAGTCCTGGATCTGTTTATCTCATGATGCCATATGTTCATGTTGTTTGCTAGTGATCTGTGCCTCTTTTGAGGATGATCAGTAAGGGAGTTTTGTTAATATTGTAGTGCTATATACATCAATGTCTTTGTTTGCAATTATGGAGCAACCTAGCTTGAGTCAATCGAGCTCTACTTTTGCTACTTTGTGAATCTGGGCAGATTGTCAACTTGTTTGCAATTTTGCCGATGATGTTGTAGTTGATCCGTGCATCCTATGCTATTGTTCTTGCCATGTCTAGCTTGAATTTTGTGCCTTCTTTATGGGTGTATGCTTGTCTTGCCATGACTTGCCCAGTAGTGAGTGCATCGAGCTCGTAAACATGCCTACTTGAGTTATGTTTCAGCATGTGCCAGTTTTCACAAAGTCTGAAAACTGATTATGTTTTTGCTATGTTCACATGCTTGCAATTGTATTTTCTGATCCCTTTTGGATCAAGGTCACTAAGGGACTTTTGTTAAGCTCTTTGAGTAGCTCCATTCCATGCTTTACTTTGCCATGTTCAGGTCCTGTAGCATGTAGTTTTGTTGCTCCTAAGAGTGCTACCTGATCTGAAATTCCAGACAAGTGTTAATTTCACTAAGTCTGAGATCTGTTTGCCATATGCATTTTTGCCATGCTTGTTTGAACCTGTTAATGAATGAATTGGACGTAGCTCAGTGCTAGACTTTTGTTAATCATCTTGAGTGCATCCCTGCCATTATTTACTTTGCCATGTTTGGGTGTTGTAGCATGTTCATCTCATTGCATTTAGATGGCTACTTGCTGTAAATCGCAGACCGGTGTCATATTTGAATCGCTTGCCATTTCCAAACCGTAACTCCGATTCCGGCGTTCTTTCTATCGTTTTCAAGCGATTTCATCTCATCTTTCCAGTGGCACCCTTGGATTTCCAAGTTGAGGCCAGGTTCATGCATTATCTGTCACATCTTGCATTTTGCATCCCGCATAGCATATCATCATCGCATCATTTTGGTTGAGTCTTGCACGTGGTTGATTGTGTCCTTATTGCTTGTTTGTCTTGTTTGGGTATAGCCGGGAGACGAGTTCTCTAACGAGGAGCCCGTTGAGTTTGCTTTCGAGGATCCAGTCAACTCTGACAACTTTGCAGGCAAGATGATCATACCCTCGAAATCACTACTATCTTTGCTATGCTAGTTTGCTCGCTCTTTTATGCCAATGCTACGATGCCTACCATTTGCTTTGAAGCCTCCCAAATTGCATGTCAAACCTCTAACCCACCATGTCCTAGAAAACCGTTGATTGGCTATGTTACCGCTTTGCTCAGCCCCTCTTATAGCGTTGCTAGTTGCAGGTGAAGATTGAAGGTCGTTCCTTGTTGGAACATTTATTTACTTGTTGGGATATCATTATATTGCTATGTTTATCTTAATGCATCTATATACTTGGTAAAGGGTGGAAGGCTCGGCCTCTCGCCTAGTGTTTTGTTCTACTCTTGCCGCCCTAGTTTCCGTCATATCGGTGTTATGTTCCCGGATTTTGCGTTCCTTACGCGGTTGGGTTATAATGGGAACCCCTTGATAGTTCGCCTTGATTAAAGCTTTTCCAGCAATGCCCAACCTTGGTTTTACCATTCGCCACCTAGCCTTTTCTTTCCCTTGGGTTCTGCAGACTCAAGGGTCATCTTATTTTAACCCCCCGGGCCAGTGCTCCTCTGAGTGTTGGTCCCACCGAGCGATGTCCGGGGCTACCAGGGGAAACTCTGGGCTGGCCTACCCGACGTCTGGCTCATCTGAGTGTGCCCTAAGAACGACATATGTGCAGCTCCTATCGGGATTTGTCGGCACATTCGGGCGGTGTTGCTGGTCTTGTTTTAACCTGTCGAAGTGTCTTGAAGAACCGAGATACCGAGTCTGATCGGAACGTCTTGGGAGGAGTTCTATTCCTTTGTTAACCGTGAGAGCTTGTCATGGGCTAAGTTGGGACTCCCCTGCAGGGATTTGAACTTTCGAAAGCCGTTCCCGCGGTTATGGGCAGATGGGAATTTGTTAATGTCCGGTTGTAGATAACTTGAACCTTAACTTAATTAAAATGAATCAACTGAGTGTGTTACCGTGATGGCCTCTTCTCGGCGGAATCCGGGAAGCGGACACGGTGTTGGAGTAATGTTTGCGCAGGTTGCTCTCTCTAGTTTCTCGCTCGCGCTTTGCCTCCTCTTCTCGCTCTCTTTTGCGAATAAGTTAGCCACCATATTTTGCTAGTCGCTTGCTGCAGCTCCACTCACATATTACCTTGCCATACCTATTAAGCTTAAATAGTCTTGATCGCCAGGGTGCGAGATTGCTGAGTCCCTGTGGCTCACAGATTACTATTACACCAGATGCAGGGCCTGATGATTTCGCTCCAGGAGACGCACTCGAGCTCAAGTGGGAGTTCGACGAAGACTCTCAACGTTACTACGTTTCCTTTCCTGATGATCAGTAGTGGTGCCCAGTTGGGGGTGATTGGGACCGTGTCGCATGTTGGGTTCTCTTTTATTTTGGCGTCGTAGTCGGGCCATGAGTGTTTGGATGATGTAATGTTATTTATGTACTTGATTGACGTGATGAGTGTAAGCCAACTATGTTATCTCCCCTTTTATTATCTATTACATGGGAAGTTTGTGAAGATTGCCTAACTTGCGACATATGCCTTCAATGCGATTATGCCTCTAAGTCGTGCCTCGACACGTGGGAGATATAGTCGCATCGAGGGTGTTACAGCACAGCACAAATAAGAATAGCATGATTACTATAATAATGTCACTCCTTGAACTCAACCTCTAGGTCCACTCGGATGAGGGCTGCCTGGAGTTCCGTGATTCAATTCATGCGCTTTTTTCTGTAGTTCACATGTAATGAAGAAAATATTGGATCATTTAGCTAGCAAGAAGTACTTGCTCTCATGAGCTGGCAGGTTCTTCTTTAGTAGTTGCACTAAAATTGAGGAACATTAAGGTTGGTTGTCCGGCTCCTGTAAGGTGCAACTATAATTTTCTTATCCTTTTGTGCAGTTCCATTAAAATAAAGTGCCATCGTGGGGATAGTGCTGGCCCATCTTGCAAAGGCTAATAATATGTTGCACGATATTACCAGTAGAATTTGAAAGAGATTTTGGAAAGTCCAATCACCATTTTTTATAGTTCCACCAAAATTGAGAGATGTTGCCCACGTGACATTTTAATTGAACTGCACAAGACACTCATTCCAAAAGGTCACAATAGCAACAAGGTGGAATGGATATCCGTATCTGCACAAAAAGATTGAAAGTAAATAGTTGTTGTTCAATAAGAATATACGAAACATATACGAAATGAAAAGAAGCATCTTAATTATGTTCATGGCAATCATGCAAGGACAGTAGAAATTTTAAAATGTCATTAATGCTTCATTTTACCGGAAGCATTACGATCAACAATGACATTCGTCAAATATGGGATTACTTTAATGGTGGCATTGCTTGTTTATCGGATACAGTAAATCAACAACAGCTAAAGAGTTGGTTTAAGGGCATGGGACCGTGGGGACACCAGGACACTCAGCAGCGTAAAGGAGCAACTTACTTATCATACTGGGGAAACAACAGGAGTACCATTTGTAACACAGTTTAATTGCATCATATCACTAGAGACATTAGATTAATTATAACACTGGTTAGACATGTCCTTAAGGTAACAGTGTGATCGCTTTATTTTACATGCGCCCTTACATTAACAACAGCAAAAGGTTGGTAGAAGGACATGCAACAATGGACGCATCAGCACAAGGAGGCATAAAGTGGTGATGCCGAGTTTTTTCATGCTCTATGAGGGCAGCAAATCTAATCCTGGAAACCTTTTACTATGTGAGGGCAGCAAATCTAATCCTGGAGACCTTTTACTATATGAGGGCAGCAAATATAATCCTGAAGACCTTTTATTATGTGAGGGCAGCTAATCTAATCCTGGATACCTTTTACTATGTGAGGGCAGCAATTCTAATCCTGGAGACCTTTTACTATGTGAGGGCAACAAATCTATGTTTGGACATACTATGTTGACTTGTCCACCGGCCGCCACTTTCCATCCTTTTTTCAACCAATAATAGATTGGTTCCCTATCCAGTTTGTACTGCGTTTTCCCATTATTTCCCTTGACCAAGAGACCGATTGGGTATCCGGTCTCTACTACTTTCACCATATTATTTCCTGTTTGAATTATGTCCTAGATTCATGCTACAACTTTCCCCCCTTTCTTTGTTGTTTGAAACAAGTCCTAGATTCGAATGCATGAAGTAGCTTTACCTTTAATAATAATAAAAATTTAGGTGGCTTTGGAAGAGCTAATGGGAGTAGAAAAAGATGCACATACAGACACGTGGGGAGCTGGTGCAGTAGAGCAAGGCCGCTTTCGAAAAACTTATACCTGAGGGTCGTCGGGATGTCAGCGGTGGCAGGTCGGATCTGCACACAATATGGCAGGGAGGAAGAAGGATCAGAGGACCTCCCGAGCCGACGCTGTGTCGGAGAGAACGGCACGGGCAGAGGATTGGGCCCCTCCGGCAGCTGTAGGTTTCCTCCCTCACCAACAACGACCGCATGAATGATGCACCTAGTCCGCTACACACACCAGCGGAAGGGATCCGGCCGGATCTGTGACTAGAAGTGAGCAGAGAGAAAATGTCGCTACCGTTGTCTTTTTAGATCTGGAGAGGATGAGAGAATGAAGAGAGCAACCCTAGTAAAGCAAGCGCTCAGTCCCCTGCGTACATATATAGTGGAGTGATTATCTCTTTCTCTCCACAACAAGCGTTTCAATTTGTGTATGTGGCATTAAAGAAAAGAAACTCTCTATTTAAGGTGACTAACTGTACAACTCCTACTTACTACTACTAGTAGTAGTATTGTTCACTTGTGCTCCCCGGCCCTCCATTCATTGAACAACCCCACGGGTGAATAAACATACAGTACTAGTATTTATATAGAATGAACAAGCTCGAACTATTTTCGCATAGTTAAAAGTTAAGGGCGGGGCTTTTCCCTGGCAGTACGCGCGGCAGTTTTCGCATAGGCGGTTTGACAGGGAGGCGAGGAGGGTGAGGGAGTACCGGACTCAACTTACTTACTGCTGGAAAGGTCGGGCCGTGCGATTTGACGGCGCGTTACTGCTAGAAGACTTGTGATATGACTACTCACTATAGTCATGAATTACTGGCGATACGACCGGGGTGATGCCCCCCATCCGTTCCGCACTCTAATCTGGTGCATGACACGTCGACCCGGATGCTGGCTCTCCCACATGTTGGTGAATTACGTAGTAGTAAGAAGGAGCAAAGAATCATGCGGTATATACTAGTAGTACTACTACTCACATCAGAGGAGTGCGAACCACGGTAGCCCACTAAACCAGCAGTAGAAAACAATGTGCTGATATGGCCATAAAAAACAATTTGCTACGGTCCAGACTTTAGCATGTACAGTACTACTCCTCTTTGTATGGATCCCTGAGTTGGAGCTAGTTTGGGTTGAAATAGCCTCAAATTATCCAAACAGGAGGGGTTATTTTGAGCTAGTTTGCTCTAACCCAGATAAAAAAACTAACCGGTGGAGAGGTTCTAATTGGGTTAGTTCTCCTCGGGCCCACTAAAAGAGAACTAAAGATATCTCCCTAGCCTGCACCAGATCGCTCCCTCCCCCCCCCTCGCACGACTCCTCTCTATTCCCCATCAGGCCGCCCGCCCAAGAGCCACTCCGCCACTCGCCCTCTCTCTCCTCCGGCTGCCCTCTCCCTCCAGCCTCCGTCGCCCTCCTCCGACCGCCCTCTCCCTCCGGCCTTCGAAGGTCTGCCCGCTCCCTCTTCACCAGTATTTTTCTCCCTCTGTCGTGCGCGGTGGCGGCGCATCTACCAGGGAGGTCGCGGGAGGGGTGAGCTTGTTCATTCATTCTCTGTCTCACAGCCATATCATTGATCTTTCTCGCTCTAGTGCTAATTCTGATTTCAAAAAGTAGATCCTGATTAAACTTGGTATAGATTTGTAGTGCACGCATGGAATTGTTTGATGCTGCTTAAGGAGGTAATAAATCTTTCTAGAGGCCCAAAGATGCAGTTCACCTTTCTAGGTATTTTAGTTTCAGGCTTGCATTATTTCTAGAGGCCCAAAGAATCAGTTCACCTTTCTAGGTATTTCAGTTCCACGCTTGCATTATTTCTAGAGGCCCAAAGATTCAGTTCACCTTTTTGAAGGAAATATGCCCTAGAGGCAATAATAAAGTTGTCATCCTTATATCATGATAAATGTTTATTATTCATCCTAGAATTGTATTAACCGAAAACTTAGTACATGTGTGAATACATAGACAAACAAAGTGTCACTAGTATGCCTCTACTTGACTAGCTCGTTGAATCAATGATGGTTATGTTTCCTAACCATAGACATGAGTTTTCACTTGATTCAAGGGATCACATCATTAGAGAATGATGTGATTGACTTGACCCATCCGTTAGCTTAGCACGATGATCGTTTAGTTTGTTGCTATTGATTTTTCCATAACTTATACATGTTCCAATGACTATGAGATCATGCAACCCCGAATACCGGAGGAACACTTAGTGTGCTATCAAACATCACAACGTAACTGGGTGACTATAAAGATTCTCTACAGGTGTCTCCAATGGTGTTTGTTGAGTTGGCATAGATCGAGATTAGGATTTGTCACTCCGAGTATCGGAGAGGTATCTCTGGGCCCTCTCGGTAATGCACATCACTATAAGCCTTGCAAGAAATGTAACTAATGAGTTAGTTATGGGATGATGCATTACAGAATGAGTAAAGAGACTTGCCGGTAACGAGATTGACCTAGGTATTGAGATACCGACCATGAATCTCGGGTAAGTAACATACCGATGACAAAGGGAACAAGGTATGTTGTTATGCAGTTTGACCGATAAAGATCTTCGTAGAATATGTAGGAACCAATATGGGCATCCAGATTCCGCTATTGGTTATTGACCGGAGATGAGTCTCGCTCATTTCTACATAGTTCTCGAACCCGTAGGGTTTGCACGCTTAACATTCGGTGATGATCGGTATTATGAGTTTATGTGTTTTGATGAACTGAAGATTGTTCGGAGTCCCAGATGTGATCACAGGCATGACGAGGAGTCTCGAAATGGTCGAGAGATAAATATTGATATATTGGAAGCCTATGTTTGGACATCGGAATGGTTCCGAGTGAGTTTGGACATACACCAGAGTATCGAGGGGCTTACTAGAACCATCTGGGAAGTACATGGGCCCTAATGGGCTTTAATGGAGAGAAAGAGAGGCAGCAAGGGCAGGCCACGCGCCCCCTCTCCCTCTGGTCCGAATTGGACTAGGAAGGGGGCGATGCCCCCCTTTCCTTCCTCCCTCTCCCCCCCTTCCTTCTCTCCTAGTCCAACTAGGGAAGGGGGGATCCTACTCCCGGTGGGAGTAGGACTCCTCCAGGGCGCACCATAGAGGTCCGGCCCTCCCCCTCCTCCACTCCTTTATATATGGGGGAGGGGGGCACCCCATAGACACACAAGTTGACAATTTTCTTAGCCATGTGCGGTACCCCCCTCCACCATAATCCACCTCGGTCATATCGTTGCAGTGCTTAGGCGAAGCCCTATGCCGGTAGTTTGATCATCACCGTCATCACGTCGTCGTGCTGATGAGACTCTCCCTCGACACTCAGCTGGATCTAGAGTTCACGGGACGTCACCGAGCTGAACGTGTGCAGATCGCGGAGGTGCCGTACCTTCGGTGCTAGGATCGGTTGGATCGTGAAAACGTACGACTACATCAACCGTGTTGTCATAATGCTTCTGCTTACGATCTATGAGGGTATGTGAACAATACTCTTCTCCTCTCGTTGCTATGCATCACCATGATAGATCTTGCGCGTGCGTAGGAATTTTTTTGAAATGATTGCGTTCCCCAATAGTGGCATTCGAGCCAGGTCTTTGCGTAGATGTTATATGCACGAGTAGAACACAAAGGAGTTGTGGGCGTGCGTATATACATATTGCTTGATGTCACTAGTTGATTCTTGATTCGGCGGTATTGTTGGATGAAGCGGCTCAGACCGACATTACGCGTACACTTACGCGAAACTGGTTCGACCGACGTGCTTCGCACACAGGTGGCTGGTGGGTGTCAGTTTCTCCAACTTTTGTTGAATCGGATTCATTGAACAAGGTTCTTTATCAAGATCAAAAAGCAATCACTATGTCGCGTTGTGGTTTTTGATGTGTAGGTAAGAACGGTTCTTACTAAGCCCGTAGCAGCCACGTAAAACTTGCAACAACAAAGTAGAGGACGTCTAACTTGTTTTTGCAGGGCATGTTGTGATGTGATATGGTCAGGACATGATGCTAAATTTTATTGTATGAGATGATCATGTTTTGTAACACAGTTATCGGCAACTGGCAGGAGCCATATGGTTGGGAGTAGAGGGATGGCCTGGCCAAAGTCATAGGCTATGATGGCCAGCCGATGTATAGGAAGAGGACGAAAGATTGAACAAAATAAAGAAATACAAGTGGATAGGTGGTTGGTCCCATATGTCTGGGTACGAGACTTGCTGGGTCCACCTAAGAAGGGGAATATGTTGGGAGGAAGGAGATTCAAAGCACGGCAGCCGAGTGAACTAGTTTTTTTAAACGGACGAGTGAAATAGTTACATACATAAGCAAATAGCCACTAAAAAAGCAAACAGGTTAACGGGTTCCTAAAAGAAATATTCCGGACAAAACAAATAATTACAACACATAGGCTAATGCATGAAAAACTCAGATGATTAAGGTGCTTATAAATAGATAAAGTACAACATCTAGACCTTCCTAGCATGCTTGACCATGACACTGCCGCTGACCGTGTACTCGTCGGTTACAGGAAGCAGACACGCCCTCATGTCCAAGATCCGCCTGTACATGTCGTAGCATGCATTATGCGTATGCGTCCTTGGCCGTGTAGGTTATGTAGGCTAGATTCAGACGTACCTCCCATGTGTTTAGCTCCTTTGGTATCGTTGTCTTCTTTCATGTTGGTGTATCAAGGGTCGATGATGGTCTCGGCGAGGTCAACCACGGAGTCGTTCTCCTGCTCGTTGCCGATGATCTTGTATTGCTTCGACAAGCCTGTTGCACCACATGGCCGAATCTTCGCGTTCTTCCTTCTCTCCACCCTAGCGAAGGTGCAGTCAGCGCTGCCGATGAAACGAGCGAATGCTCCAGAACCTCTGATGGCCCTACAGCAGTGGTAGACGAGAACCTCGTCCCACACACATACCTGGGCGAAAACTTTCCGCTGGTCCCTGTCAGGAAATTAATGGATGGGCACAAGGTCTAGTCTTGCGACCTTGTGCTTTCTCGTCCTGTAGGTACTGCTTGAACTCGGCAAGGCAGAGCTTCACCGAGTCCGGATCGTTGGTGTAGATCACATTCAACTTGCTGCAGCCATACGACTGCGAACTGCGAACTCAAAGGGGAACTCCTTGCTGAAGTCCATGTCCAGCAGGCTCACCCCTTGGATCGCAATTGGAGTCTCTTCAAGTGAACGAGTGGGTAGGCGGCGGCAGCAGTTCATTTTTCAGCTCTTGGGGAAGTAGATTCAACAGTAAACTTAGTGTGTATAGGCGACAACAGTTACTACCCCTCCCTCGCCCGCTCCATGCCCGGCAGAAGATGCACCCTCGGCGCATTCAAATGCCTCCATTAAGAAACCTACACCGGCCACACGTCGGTTCACGAGCGGGTCTGTATTGGTACTTTAATAACAAGAGTTAGTGGTCACTTTACTTAAATTTAATTAGCTTTAGTAGAAATTTATACTTAAAACAAGCAACTGATTGGCTCGTTCTATCAGTGCCACGGGATCAACATGCACAATAATTAGAATTATTACTCTCAAGACGCACATGATCAGCACATTTGTCGCACTTTCACACAGATAATACTACCAAGTTTGAACTGTTTGTTATGGTTGTTGTCCTCTGCATCATCATGTCGTGTTTCCCAGCTTGCAAGATTCACAACCAACAAATAAGATCCAAATAATAAGTACAACAAAGATGCCTACACATCTCATTGATTCCCAACTTGCAAGATTCAGAACCAACAAATAAGATTCAAATAATAAGTACAACAAAGCTGCCTACACATCTCATTGATTCCCAGCTTGCAAGATTCAGAACCAACCCATTAGAGCCTTTTGATAAAGTGAATATCGGGATTAAATCCATCCTGGCTAGCCGTGTCATATGACCGAAGAACTTGGCGAATGCTCTTAACCGTCACAACATCTGTAGTTCAGTATTCCTGTTTGCACAACACAAATAAGAAGAGCATGATTACTATAATAATGGCACTCCTTGAACTCAACCTCCAGCTCCACTCGGATGAGGCCTTCCTGGAGTTCCATGATTTAGTTCATGCGCCATTTTCTGTACTTCACCTGAAATGAAGCAATGATTGGATCATTCAGCTAGCAAGAAGTACTTGCTCTCATGAGCTGGCAGTTTCTTCTTTAGTAGTTGCACTAAAATTGAGGAACATGAAAGTTGGATGTCCGGCTCATGTAAGGTGCAACTATAATTTGCTTATCCTTTTCTGCAATTCCACTAAAATAAAGTGCCATCGTGGGGACAGTGATGGCCCATCTTGCAAAGGCTAATAAAATGTTGCACAAGATTACCAGTAGAATTTGAAAGAGATTTTGGAAACTCCAATCACCATTTTGTGCAGTTCCACCAAAATTGAGATATGTTACCCACATGACATTTTAATTGAACTGCACAAGACACTCATTCCAAAAATAAGTGTGTTGTGCAGTGCACCAAAAGGTCACAATAGCAACAAGGTGGAATGGATATCCCTATATGCACAAAAAGATAGGAAGTAAATAGTTGTTGGTCAATAAGAATATACGAAACATACACGAAATGATAAGAAGCATCTTAATTATGTTCATGGCAATCACGCAAGGAAAATAGAAATTTTAAAGCGTCAGCAATGCTTCATTTTACCAGAAGCATTACAATCAACAATGACATTCATCAAATATGGGATTACTTTAATGGTGGCATTGCTTGTTTACTGGATACAGTAAATCAACAGCAGCTAAAGAGTTGGTTTAAGGGCATGGGACCGTGGGGACACCAGGACACTCAGCAGCGTAAAGGAGCAACTTACTTATCATACTGGGGAAAATAGCAGGAGTACCATTTGTAACACGGTT
Source organism: Triticum urartu (assembly GCF_003073215.2). Classification (NCBI taxonomy): domain Eukaryota; kingdom Viridiplantae; phylum Streptophyta; class Magnoliopsida; order Poales; family Poaceae; genus Triticum; species Triticum urartu. The sequence continues at coordinate 160,631,746 of NC_053027.1, read as the reverse complement.
TAATTGCATCATATCATTGGAGGCATTAGATTAATAATAACACTGGTTAGACATGTCCTTAAGGTAACAGTGTGATCGCTTCATTTTACCTGCGCCCTTACATTAACAACAACAAAAGGTTGGTATAAGGACATGCGACAGTGGACGCATCAGCACAATGTACCTACAACGAGGCATAAAGTGGTGATGCTGAGTTTTTTCATGCTCTGTGAGGGCAGCAAATCTAATCTTGGAAACCTTTTACTATGTGAGGGCAGGAAATCTAATCCTGGAGACCTCTTACAATGTGAGGGCAGCAAATCTAATCATGAAGATCTTTTACTATGTGAGGGCAGCAAATCTAATCCTGGAGACCTTTTACTATGTGAGGGCAGCAATTCTAATCCTGGAGACTTTTTACTATGTGAGGGAAGCAATTCTAATCCTGGAGACCTTTTACTATGTGAGGGCAACAAATCTAATCCTGGACATACTATGTTGACTTGTCCACTCGCCGCCACTTCCCATCCTTTTTTCAACCAATAATAGATATGTTCCTTATCCAGTTTGTACTGCATTTTCCCATTATTTCCCTTTTCAACCAAGAGACCGGTTGGGTATCCGGTCTCCACTACTTTCACCATATTATTTCCTCTCTGAATCGAGTCCTAGATTCGTGCTACAACTTTCCCCCCTTTCTTTGTTGTTTGAACCAAGTCCTAGATTCGAATGCATGAAGTAGCTTTACCTCTAATAATACTAAAAATTTAGGTGGCTTTGGAAGAGCTGATGGCAATAGAAAAAGATGCACATGCAGACATGTGGGGAGCTGGGGCAGTAGAGCAAGGCCACTTTCAAAGAACTTATATGTGAGGGTCGTCGAGATGTAGGCGGCGGCAGGTCGGATCTGTGCATAATATGGCTGGGAGGAAGAAGGGTCAGAGGACCTCCCGAGCCGGCGCTGTGTTGGAGAGAACAACACGGGCAGAGGATTGGGCCCCTCTGGCAGCTACGGGTTTCCTCCCTCACCGGTGATGACCGCGTGAACGATGCACATAATCCTCTACACACACCAGCCGAAGGGATCTGGCCGGATCTGTGACCAGCCGCGAGCAGAGAGAAAATGTCGCTACCGTGGTCTTTTTTAGATCTGGAGAGGATGAGAGAATGAAGAGAGCAACCCTAGTAAAGCAAGCGCTCAGGCCCCTACGTACATATATAGTGGAGTGATTATCTCTTTCTCTCCACAACAAGCGTTTCAATTTGTGTATGTGGCATTAAAGAAAAGAAACTCTCTATTTAAGGTGACTAACTGTACGACTCCTGCTTACTAGTAGTAGTAGTAGTAGTAGTAGTATTGTTCACTTGTGCTCCCTGGCCCTCCATTCATTGAACAAACCCACGGGTGAATAAACATACAGTACTAGTATTTATATAGAACGAACAAGATCGAACTATTTTCGCATAGTTAAAAGTTGAGGGAGGGGCTTTTCCCGGGCAGTACGCGCGGTACTTTTCGTGTAGCCGGTTTAACAGAGCGGCGAGGAGGGTGTGGGAGTAGCAGATTCAACTTACTTACTGTTGGAAAGGTCGGGCTGTGAGATTTGACGGTGTCGTGGTTCTAAGTCTGACAGTAGAATGGGGGGTAGGAATGTAGAGGCAAGATCCTAGCTATGGAGGAGTTGTACACGCTAGTTTTACGAGTTCAAGCCCTTCTCGGAGGAAGTAACAGCCCTACGTCTCGGAGCCCGAAGGCGGTCGACAGGATTATATGCGTGTGTGTTATGGGGGGTGCGAACCCTTGTCCCCGAGGAGGGGGTGGCTTATATAGAGTTCACCAGACCCCTCCCGCCCTTAGTTACAAAGGGTTTAAGGTACATAAAGATGGGGAAGTTACTGGTAATGCCTGCAATAAGGATACATAACGGCCATTAAAGCTATGACTTAATTCCCGACTGTTGCAGAGTGGAGTGGCTCTAGATCTTCTGGCAGTCGAGTGATTGTCCATACGGTCGAGTGTCTTCGAGACTGTCGAGTGGAGCATAGCTTCATGGTCGAGAGGATGATGATTTTTCTTCGAATGCTTCTGGCTCCTTTAGAGATGTCCTTGGGAAGGGTATCTTGGACAGATCCATGACCCTACCCTAGGTACATAGCTTCATCATTAGCCCCCGAATGGATCAGGGTTTGAGTGAGGAAGGAGTTGTGAACACTTCCGACTCATTTCTCGTGCTATGAGTATATCTTGTTCTGGATCAATGAACTAAGGCATTGACACCAACTTCTTTTTCAGTCGCCTTGATCCATTCTTAGTTTTTGTCGAGTGAACTTTTACTGAACAGTTCCGAGTGATGGTGCGGAGGATGTCTTTCGTCTGTCCAGTTGTTCTGCTATCCGCGGATTTCGCGGGATTCGAATTTTGTGAAGCACGCCGAGCGGGGAGGCCGCGGTAATTGGGACGGATTAGGCAGGTCTCCTTGATCCTTGCGCCACCTTTTTCGCCACGTATCGCATGCGTGACTGTTGCGGGATTTGATAAGATCGTCCGGGCCTACAAGTGAGTCACTCGGAAGTGTCCTTATAAAAGGCACCGGACCGGTCTTTTGAACAGTGCGCCCTCATTCTCCTTCTTCTTCCTCAGATTTCTCCGCTGCGCCTGCTTCCGCTCTCGGCGTCGTAGCCCCGCTCGGACTCGATTTGCTGCCATGGGGAAGGAGAAGATGGTGGCGTTGGAGCGTGCAAAGAAGGCGACGGGGAAGGCGAAAGGGAAGAAGACCAGCCGGGGCGGATCTTCGTCGAGGTCCGGCCTGTCGCCTGGCTGGATCCAGGGCGACTGGATCCGCTCGACAATCAGTCAAGACGACATCGACGACCTGTTTGAGAGGGGGGACTGATCCCTCACCAATTGGCGCGGCTCCCGGGGAACGAGACCGAGCCGCAGCCGCAGGAGGGTGAGTGCGTCCTCCTCGCCACTCATGTCGACCGCAGGTTTTGTTTGCCTCCCCACCCTTTCTTTCGTGGTTTCTTGAACTTCTTCGGGGCTCAACTCCACCACTTTACTCCAAACACCATCGTGTATCTCGCTGCTTTCGTGTCCATGTGCGAGAATTTCTTGGGCTGCCGACAGCACTCGAGTCTCTTCAAGCACATATTCACGTGTCACTCCCAGAAGGTCAAGAAGGCCAACCCGAGTGACGAGAGGACGCACGTGATATAGATGTGCGGGGGCCTTGGAATTCAAATGACGAACAAGAGCACCTTCCCAGCTATGATCCTTCCCGACTCGGTCTGGGGCTGGCAGTCGACCTGGTTTTACTGCAAGGACCAGCCGACCCCGGGTCAGTCGACTGGACTTCCCCCTTTTCCTTGGCTCGAGTGGAGAAGCCCTCCACATTAAGGGTGATCCCGGAAGAGAAGGCGCAGGTGAAGGTGTTGGTCGAGTAGGTCGTCCAACTTGTCCGTGACGGGGTGACTGGTATGGACCTGCTGGAGGTCTTTCTCAGCCGACGCATCCAACCACTCCAAGCCCGTGACCATCCGATGTGGATGTACTCAGGACTCGAGGATTCCACTCGGATCCACTCGGAGGACGTTAGTGAAGACACGGTGGAGAAGTGGCTGAGAGGAATCACCGGCAACCAAGATAATCCCCGGGGGTCTAGGAGGGTGATTCCATTCGACCATTTGCGCCAGCCGGAACAGGTATGATTCTGCATTGTCAAGTACCTTCTTGATTCACTGTGTAACATCTTGTTGACGGTTGACTGTATTTCTTTTGTTCATTTGTCTTTTCAGGCTCTTATTGATATGTACTCGATGCCCAATGGAGTGCAGGATCAAAATGTCGAGGAAGGGGCGAGCGGGGGCGAGAGTGGCGAGTGGCACTCGGATGCAGAGCAGGACGAGGAGAGCGACGACTCCAGTGATGAAGAAGAGGTTGACTCGCCTCCTCGCAGAGAGAGGAGATCCAAGCACGCTCTCGACCCGGCGAGCACCCCTGACCTGGCGGCCGCACCGACTGGGAAATCTTCGAAGCGCCCTTGGACGTCTTCTCCGGTGCCGACTGAGAAGGTATCGAAACAGCTCAAGACTGTGCCGCCTCCTGCGCCAAAAGCATTGAAGGCCACCTCTTCCAAACCACCGAAGGCTTTGCCCAGAATCAAAGTGACCATCCCCACCATCTCCGGGTAATCATCTGACCCGATCTTTTGGTCGGCTCGAGCAACAGAACATAACCGACTGAATGTTGACATTTGCAGTGCTGCTACATCTGGAACTTCTTCCTACCAATATCGAGACGAGGAAATGGAAGACGCGGTTACCTCCAACCCAGGTAAAACTCTCATGATCTTGTTCTTGATTATTTGGTCGATTAAATTCTAGGGATTCACTTGGGGTCGACTGATTTATTTGCAGCCCCACCCAACGTCATCGATCTTCCGGATGATGATGAAGATGTGGCCCCTAGGCCCAGAAAGAACAAAAAAGTAGCAGCTGGCAAGATCTCTTAGCAGGGACCGATGACAACACCAACCGTCTGGCAATCTGAAGACGCGGGTGGGGCCTCTGTAACTTTCGCTGTCCCATTGTCGAGTGAGCGCCCTGCACCGTTGATTGTACCGGTGTTTCCTTCAATCATCCAACCTCATGCTTCGGAGCTCCAAGCTGCCGCATCTGGGTCGTCTGCCCCCTTCTTCACCAACAACCATGTTCGGGAAAACTAGTCGGACGCGGTTGCGGAGGCCATCCATCAGGCTAACGTGATGATGGAGCAGATGAAGATGGTGCACGAGAACAGCCAGGCTGCTTACGATGCAAGGGCAGCTCTTCGGGCCAATGTCTAGGTAAGTAGACTTTCGACTGACCTTGTTCTATTAGGATATGCTACCTGAAATATTTTCTTTCATACAATCTCTTATTGTTTGCGTCGAATTTGTACACCCACTGGGTGTTTTGTTGTCTCTAGCACTTGCGCTCTTCCACTCGGCCTGGGCGAGTGGGATCTGAACCGGTGGGGGCATGCTAAGTGCACCCACTGGGTGTTGTCCCCGAGACCGCAGTTGACTACGGGCAGTCGACTGGGATCTGAGTACTATTTACTTTCTTTTCTTCCACTCAACCCGGGTGGACCAGTCGAGTGGGATCTGAACCAGTGGGGGCACGTCAAGTGCACCCACTAGGTGTAGTCCCCGAGACCACGGTCGACTGCTGGCAGTCGGCCGGGGTCTGAATAGTTCCCCTTTTTTTAACTCGTCCCGGGTGGACCGGTTGAGTGGGGTCTGAATCAGTGGGGGTACGCCAAGTGCACCTGCTGGGTGTAGTCCCCGAGACCGCAGTCGACTGCGGGCAATCGACTGGGGTCTGAGTAAACTTTCAAGTTTTATTCACTCAGAAGTAAATAATCTTTGATCTTGTCTATTGACACGTCTTTTACCTTTTGTAGAAATCTTGTACTCTCATTTCTAAGTTTGCCAAATTTGAGGAGAAGCAGAGGCAACTCAACCTCGACTTGGAGCTGGCCCGACTAAAGTTGAAGAAAGCTCAAGATGAAGCTGCTGGTATGGAAGGTAACTGCCTGTCGACTGTTCACGTCGATCTTCTTTTAAGATATTTATTCGATCTCTTGTTTGATCTGATTGCTTCTTTTGTAGAGGAAATGAGGTTGGCTCTGGAGAAAAAGGACTTGGACCTTGCAGCTGCGCAGAAGGAAGCTCAAGATAAGACTGCCCTTGCAGACCAAAAGCTGGCTTCGGTCGGAGTGTTGGAAGGAGAAGTAAACAAGCTGAAGTCCTCTCTCAATGAGTCCAACTGAGAGGTAACTCGTCTGAAGAAGGATAAGATTGCTCTGAATGAGAAGCTAGAGTCCGCGGTCCGTAAGAGAAATGACACAGAAGCATATATGTGAACTCTTGCCAAGAAGCTCTATATTATGCTGGAAGGTACTCCTTTTAATCCGACTGCTTTACTCCTTGCAAGTTAATCCTGTCCAGTCGACTCACTAACTCTTTGACTACAGAATTCTGCCAAAACTTTGACGAGGAAACTGGACGGATCGAGACGGGTTTAGACCCTATCGTTTCTCCGGTTGGCGACGAGGCTGCCATGAATGTGCTTCAACCGGAATCCCGTATCGCCAGCGTCACAAGTTACCTCACTCGTCTGAAGGTGGCAATTTCACGGATCGACTCATCACTCTAGCCAAGGGCGACGCTTCAAAATGACCTCGAATCTCTGATGACTCGGCTCAACGAGATTCATGGTCGAGTGCAAGAGTGGAAGAAGTCCTCTGCCCGGTGTGGTGCTGACGTGGCGTTGTCCTTGGTAAGGGTCCACTGCAAGGAAGCTCATGAAGATAAGCTGGCGGCGATCAAGGTTGCTGACGGTGTCCTGGACTAGGGGGTGCTCACCACGTTGTCTCCCGATCTATTAGATTGGGCCGAGGACCCCCGTGGCCGTATACTCATGGGCCAGTTCGGACGGCTGCCGCATACAAGGAAGATTCCACAAGACTTGGCGATCAAGACAAGGACTTCTCCCCACTGGCGTATTCGGCTAGGACTCTTGTTATCCTAGGCCTCCGGTGCATTATATAAACTGAGGCCAGGCTAGTCGATAGAAATCAACTCCATACACAACAATCATACCATAGGCTAGCTTCTAGGGTTTAGCCTCCTTGATCTCGTGGTAGATCTACTCTTGTACTACCCATATCATCAATATTAATCAAGCAGGAGTAGGGTATTACCTCCATCGAGAGGGCCCGAACCTGGGTAAAAAACATCGTGTCCCTTGTCTCCTGTTACCATCCGGCCTTGACGCACAGTTCGGGACCCCCTACCCGAGATCCGCCGGTTTTGACACCGACATTGGTGCTTTCATTGAGAGTTCCGCTGTGTGATCGACAAAAGGATCGATGGCTCGCCTGCAGATCAACTGCGACTTCGGCGTCTTCGTCACCAGTTCGACTGGTCACCTTGGTTCGACCAAGAATTGTGCCCCGTGTTCAGATCACCATGTTCGGACGAGGGCCTTCATCAAACATCAACTCGGATCTCTATCAAGATCACGGAGGAGATATCTATGGAGCTCGGGGGCTCAACGTCAACATTGCCCTCAAGCAACCGTGCTGTTTTTTTTGGACAGCGAGCTCGTATCTGCCGCCACCACCTCCTCGAGTATCGCTTTGACGATCGCTTTGGTGGAATTGTGCGGAATTGGGTCTATAACAACCCTGGAAAATTTTGTCGAGTTCCGATGGAGGAATCTCTGGCAATCCACGATATACCGGAGCCCTGTCAAATCTGGATGGGAATTTGGATGAGTTTAGGGCGTGGTGTCCAGCTTCTAGCTCGGATGTCCTTTGGAGGATCCAACCGTTGATCGGCTGAGGAATTCCTATATCTACCACCTCTCAAAATTTCAGCTCGATCCGACTGTCCAAACTCCGGGAACCTTCCGATTAGTGCATCACTTTTCGGATCTATTTTCTGCGCGAAAACGAATCCGACCCGAGATCATCTTTTTTATGAACGGGATTTCGGACATCCCTTTTGAAGGAAGTTTTGTATGGGGTATTGTGTTTTGTTCCCGAACACACCCCACTAACTTTAAGATCTTTTGAACATGATCTTCAACATCATGCTGGTGTCAAACCAGTCCGGCAATATTACTCCACGGCTGCCGACCTACGCTAGACACGTCGTCACTTTAGCCGAGCTCAACTTCTTCGGATCATCATCTCGGCATGCCGAACAAGAGTCCGGCATCGCGAAGGATAAATCATCAGCAACATCGCCGCCCCACGGATTACACGGAGCGGGCATACCGGCATCGCCGCACGGTTGCTTCATCAAGCCGGCATCGACCACGTCACGACCTGCATCGACAGGGCCGCACTATTGCTTCTTCAAGCTGGTGTCCATCATGCCGACCTACTTCGACATCTCGGCTGGACCGGGGCTTCGCCATCTCTTCATCAACCTACTCCGGACACTTCGGCGTCACTAGCCGACCAGCTCCGTCACGTTAGCTGGGCCGAGGGCTTTGCCTCGGCGAGTCAATCTTTACCAGCATTGCCATGCTGTCGTTTTATCGCCCATCAGGCAATGGGTGTGCGGAGCGAGTCCCAATTTTGGGAATCACCTTCCTTTGGATTGCTAAAACAAATAAACCAGGTGCTATTAATCCTTTTTTTTTATTTGGGTTCATTTTTCCCAAGGAATTATTACTCTGGTTTGTCCATCATATGTACACAGGTCTATCAAATGGTGGCCGCATTAACGACAGTCGCGTGGTGGTTTGATCAGTTTCCGTACATAGTCCGGCGAACCCCGCATCTGGAGCTCGGACCGACCTATGAATTCAGGCTTTGCTACGCCTTTACTACATCACGCGGACGCCCTGCATCGACTTGACTTCGGCGCCAGGCCATATTTCTTTTATTACTCACTTTGCATAAATTATTTATTATGCAACGATTTTTTTTAATTATCATTATTACTATTATCTCCGGTTTGCACTATTTTTTGTGCACAGGAAAATGATCCGGGGACTTTGACGTCACTCTGCAGGTCTACATTGACCGTGCTATGTCACCACTTCGGCGTGTCGAGCTCTCCGCTCCGCCACCTCAGGACCGGCTTGGGGGATGGAACCTTGCCCCGCATCAAGCTCCGACCGCGTCATCAATACCGAACACATTAACCAGCTAAGTTGCCTTCATGCTCAAAGTTTTAAATTTTTGACTTGCGTTCGGCTCGACCAAGAATTATACTTTTTTGGAAAAAAGTTGCTTGTAAAATTTTTTCCTTGTCCAAACTTTGTTTGTGACGCACAAATTCAAATACCCAATTCATTTGGGGGCTTCCTTCATGAAGCTTTTCCTCTTGCATATGATTATACTTGTACGACTTCATTCCTTGTTCGTGTATTATGCCATAATATGCACCATATTGACTTAAGCGATTTGCAAGCTGGGTTGCCTCGCTCCTGTGTTTACCCCTACGTTCCCGATTGTTCGGCTAGGGAGTAAAGGGAGCACCTCTGCGATTGTCACGATCGGGTCAACCAAGCCGGACCTCAGACTGGGTGAAGCCGAAAGCTAGCGCTCTTATAGTTTTCAATGATGGTCGGCACACAACGGAACTCATGAGTACAAAAAATCTATTGCACAAGTCTCATAATAACAATGAGCACCGAAGAAAGGTATCGGTGGGGGTACTATTTTCTTCGAAGATGCTTCTTACACTTCACGGTAATATAGCATAAGTTCCCTGAGCGCGCTTTGTCTGTTACAGCCTTATGGCCCGATTGCCTGGTTATTGGAAACACCGTCGATATTCTCGACTGATGGAGTACATAACACTTTTCGGTCCTTGACCGAAGAGGGAGAAGCTGACGGTCGGTTAAGACGTGTTTAAAGTTTGGTTGAACATAGATATGATATAAGTACTTCGGTACATGCAATCATTCTTCTACCCAAGTCACTTGGGGGCTCTTAAAATTTCTATGAGCTATTTTATAGTAAATGTGTTTTCTTCTTGGTCGTTGCAAAGTCTTTTTCTATCGCTCCTTTTTCGACGTGAGTGTGTGGTCAATAGCCAGATAACCCATCTTCTCGCTAGTGACCGCTCGAGTTTAGTTCGCTAAACTGGTCTAACAAGAAGCACTCCGCCTTCAGGATAGGAGGCTGCAGCCGTAGGCTGACCCGCTTGAAGTCTTGAGATCGGATGTGTAATGTTAAAGCACGACAGAAGCACTCTTTTTTTCTAAGACCAATTTTCGGATTGGCACCGAACACTTGATATTGTTCGGACGTCATGTTTTTACTGACGTTTCTTGGTTTTCCAAGATTTTTGGCACTTCTAAACTATTTGTGCTTTTCCAGCATTAGTCTCGCAGTGCAACGCCGGACACCTTTAGGGATTCCGCAAAAACATTCTCGGATATTGCTATATATGCATCGGTTTCGAATTGTGTCTTCGGTCAATAGTTGGGTTGCCCGGCTCCTGTGCTTGCCTCCTACGTTCCGCTTTGTTCGGCTAGGTGCGCAAAGGGAGAACCACTGCGATTGTGCTTCCAGCTCACATGGTCAAGCACCTCAGTGGAGAAAGCCAAAAACTGACCGTCACAATAGGCGTAAACTGGTCAGCGATCCGATGACTATATTAAATGACGGGCCATTCATAACATTGGCCGAAGTTTTACGGCTTGACCTCGGATGTCGCCGCACACTAACCGGGGGCTCATAGCTAGCTTCCCCAGTTTAAAGCTCCTACGACTAAGCGAAAGTTATAAAGCCCGCATATCTGATTGCCTCGTTTCTGCTAACCCAACCGCCTCCGGGTACTGAGACGTCAGCTAAGGGTTGTTTTGTTAGTGCGGAAACACCCTGCGTAGTATCTACCAAGGGATAGAAGCCGACGATGGGCCACTTTCAACTGATAACCGGTCACAATGGAGTCAGATAATGATGTAAAGTACTTGGATACATAGAATCATTACACATAATCTGTGATTTTCTTCTGGATATCGATCCTTAATTTGGCCACCCGTGCCCACATTAAGGCTCGGGGGCTACTGGGCTTCGTGCTCATTATTTATAAATATTAAAGGGGCACATCGATCCCCTGATCTGGTGTTGCCACCCGACCAGTGTCTGGGGGGCTACTGCATTGCCTATTTCAATGCAGAAAATTCCAACTGCCAAGTGTTCGGCTTGACCGAACTATGGACAAACATGTCTTCGGATAACAATAGGTACCATTTGGACCTATCTGGCGTCATGCTAAATAAATTACGGCAACTTTTCAAGACCCTCTTTCAAGGGCCCTTCGCCGATCGCTACTATCTCTAATATATTACACTGCGTTTTTATTCCTATGTATGCTGCCGAGCTAGGAATTGATCCTCAGGTCGATTTTGCGCATCAACCCGAGTCTCAGGGGCTACTGGGAACAACGGTTTTTATGCTTTCCTTTAGGTGCATCTCGGGTTTTAGACTGATACACACCTTGAGGGCTACTGGATATACATTGGCAGAGAATAAACTGCACCAGTTAAAAAGTTTCACAAAAAATCAGCCCGCTGTCGGGTGGTGCACCACCTCGGAAGCAGTCCAGCATAAAGTTCAGGCGCCAGTGGCTGGCTCCATAGAGGGCAATTCCGGCATTAAGCTCGGCTAAACTCCTTCAACTTTTTTTGGACCAAGATGAGCTGTGACTTCTTGGATACAGTCCAGTGTTGGAGCTTGGATATAGTCCGGCGTTGGAGCTCGGATACATTTCGGCGTTAGAGCTCGGAAGCAGTCTGGCGTTGGTGCTCGGCTGCAAAAGATACCTCGAATGCAGTCCGGCGTTGGAGCTCGGATGCAAGAGGACACTGCCTCCCGGGAACAACTTCAAACCCGAGGTGTGGCATAAAAATAAACAAGGCATTGATAAAGGCCGGAAACTTAAAGGGGCTTCTCGGATACCCGACGTGTAAACTCGTCGAATGCATTTCGGCGATCCTCAAGATCGAAGATAAAGAAGATTTGTTGAACCAGTTTTCAAGACCGGCAACCGAAGATGAAGAACAGTTCGGAAGAATCGAGGAGCGTCCCTAACTTGAAGACCGGTTCAGGGGGCTACTAACGGTGTACTGGACTAGGGGGTGCTCACCATGTCGTCTCCTGATCTATTAGATTGGGCCGAGGACCCCCGTGGCCGTATACTCATGGGCCAGTTCGGACGGCTGCCGCATACAAGGAAGATTGCACAAGACTTGGCGATCAAGACAAGGACTTCTCCCCACCGGCGTATTCGGCTAGGGCTCTTGTTATCCTAGGCCTCCGGTGCTTTATATAAACCGAGGCGAGGCTAGTCGATAGAAATCAACTCCATACACAACAATCATACCATAGGCTAGCTTCTAGGGTTTAGCCTCCTTGATCTCGTGGTAGATCTACTCTTGTACTACCCATATCATCAATATTAATCAAGCAGGAGTAGGGTATTACCTCCATCGAGAGGGCCCGAACCTGGGTAAAAACATCGTGTCCCTTGTCTCCTGTTACCATCCAGCCTTGACGCACAGTTCGGGACCCCCTACCCGAGATCCGCCGGTTTTGACACCGATAGTCGCCAACACCAAAAGGCATGACTTCCAGTCCTTTATGGAGACTTTCATCGCTGCTGCCACTCGGATCGCAGATGGAATCGACTTGGACGAATTCGTCGAACCCGCCAGCCCTCATCTTGCCGAGTGAACAAACTATGAGATTTAAACATGTCTTAAATTTGCCTCGGAATGCCGAGTGGTTGATGTAACCATTAAACTCCTTTGGGCTTGATGCTCGAATACTTTTGATTTGTCGCTTGGAACTTTAGGATTTATCCGAACTGCTTTTGAGTATGCTTGCGATTGCTTTTGGAATCTGCTCCCTATTTGGAATGACCTTCGTGTTTGAGATGCAGCCTTGAAATGGAGACTTCAATCGAACTGCGCCTTGTCATCCTTGCGGACAAGGATGGAGCGCACGTTGTATCTGTGGTGTAGCTCGCAGGAGAAGGTTGCAGTCGACCTGCGCCTCGTCATCCTTGCGGACAAGGATGGAGCGTACGTTGTATTTGTGGCGTAGCTCGAAGAAGAAGGTTGAAGTCGACCTGTGCCTCATCATCCTTGCAGACAAGGATGGAGCGCATGTTGTATTTGTGGCGTAGCTCGGAGAAGAGGGCCGCGGTCGACCTGCACCTCGTCGCCCTTGCGGGTAGGGATGGAGCGTGCGTTGTACTTGTGGTGCAGCTCCTAGGGAATGGATTGCAATCGACTTGCACCTCGTCATCCTTGCGGATGGAGATGGAGCGCATGTTGTATTTGTGGTGTAGCTCGGAGAAGAAGGCCGCGGTCCATCTGCACCTCGTCGCCCTTGCAGGTAGGTATGGAGCATACGTTGTATTTGTGACGCAGCTCCAAAGGAGAAGGTTGTAGTCAACCTGCACCTCGTCGTCCTTGCAGATGAGGGCTGGACTACAGCTAAGCCTCCGAGTGAGAGGATTGCTCACCACTCGGTAGAATTTACAAACTTAGGCGAGTACTGGGCTGCAGCTAAGCCGCCGAGTGGGAGGGTTGCTCACCACTCGGTAGGATTTTACAAACTTAGGCGAGTACTGGACTGCAGCTAGCCACCGAGTGGGAGGGTTGTGCACCACTCGATAGGATGTTTTAAACTTAGGCGAGTACTGGACTGCAGCTAAGCCCCCGAGTGGGAGGGTTGCTCACCACTCGGTAGGATTTTTTAAACTTAGGCGAGTACTGGACTGCTGCTAAGCCTACGAGTGATAGGGTTGCTCACCACTCGGTAGGATTTTTTTAACTTAGGCGAGTACTGGACTACAGCTAAGCCTCCGAGTGGGAGGATTGCTCACCACTTGGTAGGGTTTTACGAACATAGGCGAGTACTGGACTGCAACTAAGCCCCCGAGTGGGAGGGTTGCTCACCACTCGGTAGGATTTTTTAAACTTAGGCGAGTACTGGACAATAGCTAAGCCTACGAGTGAGAGGGTTGCTCACCACTCGGTAGGATTTTTTAAACTTAGGCGAGTACTGGACTGCAGCTAAGCCTCCGAGTGGGAGAATTGCTCACCACTCGGTAGGGTTTTACAAACTTAGGTGAGTAGTGTACTGCAGCTAAGCCCCGAGTGGGAGGATTGCTCACCACTCGGTAGGATTTTTTAAACTTAGGCGAGTACTGGACTGCAGCTAAGCCCCCGAGTGGGAGACGGGCTCACCACTCGGTAGGATTTTACAAACTTAGGTGAGCACTGGACTGCAGCTAAGCACCCGAGTGGGAGGCTGGCTCACCACTCGGTAGGATTTTAAAAAACTTAGGCGAAACGGGTTCGCAGCTAAGCCCCCCCAAGTGAGAGGCTTGCTCACCACTCGGTAGGATTTTCTTTCGAACTTCGACGAAATGGATTCGCAGCTAAGTCACCCACTGGGGGTTTTCAGACGTAAACAAAAGCAACAGCAATCGTGCCAGAGGACTGTAAAGCTCTTGTCTTTGATAAACAAATTACAAAGGTATTTCTTATTACATTTTATTCGAACGAGTACTTAAGTATAAAAGGGGCGGAGCAGCTCCGCATTCCAAGCCCGTGGCTCGTCCTTCTTATGCTCGACATTGTAAAGGTGGTATGCTCCATTGTGGACCACTCTGGTGACAATGAAGGGACCTTCCCAAGCTGGGGCGAGCTTGTGTGGTTTCTGCTGATCCACTCGAAGAACCAAGTCTCCCTCTTGAAAGGCTCGACCCTTCACATGTCTAGCATGGAATCGACGCACGTCTTGTTGATAAATGGTCGACCGGATCAAGGCCATCTCTCTTTCCTCCTCTAGGAGGTCGACTGCGTCTTGCCGAGCTTGTTCTGCTTCATCTTCGGAGAAGAGCTCAACTCGTGGTGCATTATGAAGCAAGTCACTCGGTAGAACAGCTTCAGCCCCATAGACCAAGAAGAGTTCGGCCAGTCGACCAATTAGGAGTTGTCCTCAATCCCCAGAGAACTGATGGAAGTTCATCAACCCAAGCGCCCACTGCGTGCTTGAGATCTCGCATCAGTCGGGGTTTCAGTCCTTTGAGAATCAGGCCATTTGCTCTTTCTACTTGTCCATTCGACTGGGGATGGGCGACTAAAGCATAGTCGACTCATGTGCCTTGTGATGCGCAGAAGGTTCTGAACTCATCAGAATCGAAGTTCGATCCGTTGGCCATGATGATGCTGTGCGGAACTCCATATCTGAAAATCAACTCTCTGATGAAGCTGACAGCAGTACTAGCTTCAAGATTCTTAATAGGCTTGGCTTCGATCCATTTGGTAAACTTGTTGACTGCTACAAGCACATGAGTGAAGCCGCTCCTACCAGTCTTCAGTGGACCAACCATGTCTAATCCCAAAACAGCAAAGGGCTAGACGAGTGGGATGGTCTTCAGGGCTGATGCAGGTTTGTGCGACATATTGGAGTAGAACTGGCAGCCTTCACATCTGTCGACTATATCTTTCGCCATTTCATTTGCTCGTGGACAATAAAATCCAGCTCGTTATGCTTTAGCCACAATGGTCCGAGAGGACGCATGGTGACCACAGATCCCCGAATGGATGTCGTGGAGGATCACTCGTCCTTCTTCTGGTGTTATGCATTTCTGGCTGACCCCAGTTGCACTTTCTCTGAACAGTTGACCTCTTATTACAGTAAAGGCCTTGGATCGATGGACGATCTGTCGAGCCTCTTCTTCATCCTCTGGGAGCTCTTTCCTAAGGATATATGCAATGTATGGCACTGTCCAGTCGGGAGTGATGACCAACACCTCCATGATTAAGTCGACCACGGCTGGGACCTCGACTTCAGTCGGATCTGTGGCACTCCTAGGCTGCGGGGGCTCTTCAGCAAAGGGATCTTCTTGAACTGAAGGTGCCTAAATATGCACCAGGAACACATTGCTGGGAATAGCTTCTCTCTTGGAGCCTATCTTTGCTAAATCATCTGCTGCTTGATTTTTCAGTCAGCGTACATGATGGACTTATTTTCCAACTTCCTCACCGCGTTGCACTAACCAGTCATGGCTGGGCTTCAGACGTCCCACTCCTTCATAACTTGATTGACTACCAAATCTGAGTCGCCATAGACCATGAGGTGACAGACGCCGAGTGAAATGGCCATACGCAACCCATACAAGAGTGCTTCATATTCTGCTTCGTTATTGGAGGAATCAAAGTGAATCTAGAGGACATATCTGAGCTTGTCTCCTCAGGGGGATACCAGTACCACCCCAACACCGGAACCATTCAGCATCTTGGAACCATCAAAGAACATGGTCCAGTGCTTCGAGTGAACTTGAGTCGGCAGTTGTTGTTCAATCCGCACGGCGAGGAAATCTGCTATTGCTTGGGACTTGATAGCTTTCTTTGCCTCGAACTTGATATCTAAGGGAAGGACTTCAATCACCCACTTTGCCACTCGACCAGTTGCATCTCTATTGTTCAGAATCTCTGATAATGGGGCGTCGCTGACGACTATAATGGAGTGATCAGAGAAGTAATGTGCAACCTTCTTCATGGTCATATAAATCCCATAAACAAGATTCTGATAATGTGGATATGTTTCCTTTGATGGAGTCAAAACTACAGAGACATAGTATACTGGGCGCTGAACTTTGTAAGCTTTTCCTTCTTCTTCCCGTTCGACCGTAAGTACTGTACCGACAACTTGTCCAGTGGCTGCAATGTAAAGCAGTAAAGGATCTTTGCTGATTGGAGCAGCAAGCACCGGCTAGGTGGAAAGCAGGGCTTTGAGCTCTGCAAATGCTGCATCATCTTCAGGAGTCCACTCGAACTTATCTGACTTCTTCATCAATCGGTAAAGAGGTAGTGCCTTTTCACCGAGGCGAGAAATGAATCAACTTAGGGCAGCCAATCAACGAGTAAGCTTCTGGACATCACCCACACGCACAGGGCGTTTCATCTGAAGTATGGCACCCACTTTATTTTGGTTAGCGTCGATCCCCCGTTCGGAAATGAGAAAACCGAGTAATTTTCCCCCTAGAACTCCAAACATGCACTTTGATGGATTAAGCTTGATATCATACCTTCTGAGGTTGGCAAAGGTTTCAGCAAGGTCAAACAGTAGGTCGAAACCTTTTCGTGACTTGACCACAATGTCATCCATGTATGCTTCCACATTCTGACTGATTTGGGTGAGCAGACACTTCTGGATCATCCTCATGAATGTGGCTCCAGCGTTCTTCAAACCGAATGGCATAGTGACATAACAGAAGCACCCAAATGGGGTGATGAAAGCTGTTTTTATCTCATCGGGTCCATACAGACGGATCTGATGATACCCGGAATAAGCGTCCAAAAAGGACAAATGCTCACACCCCGCAGTCGAGTCGACTATTTGGTCGATGCGAGGGAGAGGAAAGTGATCTTTCGGGCAGGCCCGATTGATATGTTTGAAGTCGATGCACATGCAAAGTGGGTCATCCTTCTTTGGGACCATGACAACATTAGCTAACCACTCAGAGTGGTAAATCTCTCGGATAAACTCGGCTGCCAGAAGTCGAGCCACTTCTTCACCGATTGCCTTCCTCTTCTGTACGACGAACCATCGAAGATGTTCTTTGACCGGTTTCACCTTTGGGTCGACTCGCAAACGATGCCCAGCCAGTCCCCTAGGAACACCTGACATGTTAGAAGGTTTCCATGCAAAGATGTCCCAGTTCTCACAGAGGAACTGGATGAGCGCTTCTTCCTTTTTGGAGTCGAGTGCTGTTGAAATGTGAGTCGGAGCAGCATTGGGATCCGTTGGATGAATATGAATCGGCTTCGTTTCACTAGACGACCGGAATGCTGAATCAGTGGCATGCTTCTTAGCTCACAACAAATCACTGGGATCTGCATTTTTTGATACTCCTGCAACTCCACTACTGCCATTTGTGCATCGGCGATCTTTGAGCCCTTCTGGAAGCACTCTTCTGCTTTCTTTCGACTGCCAGTGATAGTGATCACCCCTTTAGGACCAGGCATCTTCAATTTGAGGTACACGTAACAGGGTCGATGTAACGCCCCGAGACCGACGTGCCAAGTGTCCTCCAGGTATTCGCTGTTGTTGCCTTGTCATTGCTTGCGTGTCATGCATGTCATATCATGTCATCATGTGCATTTCATTTGCATACATGTTCGTCTCATGCATCCGAGCATTTTCCCCGTTGTCCGTTTTGCAATCCGGCGCTCCTATGTCATCCGGCATCCTCCTTTTGCCTCTTTTTGTGTGCGGGTGTTAAACGTTCTCGGAATGGTCCGAGATTTGCCAAGCGGCCTTGGTACACTACCGATAGACCGCCTGTCAAGTTTCGTGCCATTTGGACTTCGTTTGATACTCCAACGGTTAACTGAGGAACCGTATAGGCCTCGTGTGTGTTGCAGCCCAACACCCTTCCAAAGTGGCCCAAAACCCATCCAAACCCCCTCCATCCTCTCGGTCGTTCGATCACGATCGCGTGGCCGAGAACCGCACCTCATTTGGACTCTCCTAGCTCCCTCTACCTCTATATATGTCATCTCCCCCGAAATTTTCACACAGTCTAACCATAGATCCAACTCCCTCCGCGCCGCCGGACATGTCCACCACGGCTGCCACATCACTCCGACCAATAGGATCACGCCACCTCACCCCAGCGGCCGCTCTGGGACAATAGCAGCCCACCACGTCGCCATCGCCAGTCTCCCGCCGCAAGGACCGCCAAGCCCAGATCCGGCCCGCGCCAGGCCGAACCGGGCCCGGATCCCGCTGCATGCGCCGCCCCTTCGCTCCGCCGCCGACCGCCCGTCTCCGCCGTGGCGCGCCTCCGGTGCCGCCTCGTCGGAAGAGCCGTGCCACCTCCTAGCGCTCCTTGTTGCCGCTCCGGCCAGCAGGGTCTCGCCGGAGTCCCGACCACGGCCCGCCGGAGTTCTCCGCCCCTCAACACAGGCCCCGGACGGATCCGGCGCTGCAGCCCCAGATCCGCGCGCCCCGGGCACCTCCGCACCTGCGCCGCCCACTGGCGACCTCGTCCTCCGCCGCCATGGCCTCGCCAGCAGCCGCCGTCGTCGCCCTCACCGCCTGGGACGGCCTCGTCCAGCTCTGCTCCGGATCCGTCGAGCCAAACGCGGCTCCCGTCCGCGCCATTCGGCCTCGCGTGATCCGGCACCGCTCCGTCCCAGTTCGCTTTCGTCCCAGATCCGCACTGACCCCGATCCAAATGGCCACATTGCACCGCTCTGTCCCGATCCGCGAGATCCACTTTTCCCGGGGTGAGATTTTTACTAAGTCCCCGAAGTTTCCAGATTCATGTGCCCATGTTCATCATGCCATAACTTTGCGCTCGCTGCTCCGTTTTGCGTGCATGAGATATCAAATTGTTCGTCTCGATGTCCTCTTCATTTCATTCCACTGCACCATGTTCATTTGAGTCCATCTTGATGCCCTAAATGCTGTTGCAAGAGTGATATATAATGTTAGGTGCTGACTCTTATCAGTTTATGGACATTTGTCATTTTTGCCATGTTTAATGTGTGCCTCCTATGAACTTGAGCCCTACATGTGTTTTGGGTTATGCCATGCCATCTTTACAGGGGTGTATGCCATGTATTTTTGTGATCAATGCGGTGACTAGCACAAGCATGCAAAGTAGCTTACTCAATGATGCTGATTTCAGGGACTTAGAATTTCACTAAGTCCTTATCCTGTCATTATTTTTATGCCATATGTTCATGTTGTTTCCTAGTGATCTGTGCATCTTTTGAGCATGATAAGTAAGGATGTTTTGTAGATATTGTTGTGCTCTATCCATCATTGTCTTTGTTTGCAATTATGGAGCACCCTAGCTTGAGTCAATCGAGCTCTACTTTTGCTATAAAATGTTCCTGGCAGATTGTTAACATGTTTAGCGATTTTGCCGAGCTTATTGTTGTTGATCTGTGCATGCTATGTTGTTTTGCTTGCCATTTCTAGCTTCTATGCCATGTCTATTTTATGGGTGTATGCTTAGTTTGTCATGAAATGCCTCGTAGTGAGTGCATCGAGCTCGTAAACATGCCTACTTGTTAATCTGTTTTGCATGCTCCAGTTTTTCACTAAGTCTGAATCTATTTATGTTTTCGCTATGTTCACGTGCTTGCAAGTGTATTTTCCGATCCCTTTTGGCTCATGGTCACTAAGGGACTTTTGTTATATGCTTAGAGTAGCTTCATGCCTTGCCTTACTTTGCCATGATATCTTCCTGTAGCATGTAGTTATCGTGCTCTAAACATTGCTTCCTGAAGATAAATTCCTGATATGCTGATAATTTCACAAAGTCTGAAACCTGTTATCTTTTGCACTTTTGCCATGCTTGTTTGAGCTTGCTATTGAGTGAATTAGCCGTAGCTCAGTGTTCATCTTTTGTCAAGCATCTTGATTCGATCCCTGCCATGTATTTTGTTGCCATGTTTGAGTGTTGTAGCATATTTATCTTGATGCATTTAGATGGTCTCATGCTGATTATCGCAGACCGGTGCCATATTTGTTTTGCTTGTCATTTCCAAACCATGCATCTGATTCCGGTGATCTTTATATCGATTTCAACCGAAATCAACTCCCCTTTCCAATGGCACTCTTGGTTTCCAAGTTGAGGCCAGGTTCAGTCATTCCTTTCGAAATCATGCATATGCATCACATACCGCATCCCGAATATCATACCATGTTTGTGTGTTGGTTGTTTACTATGTTGTGTGCTTCTTTCCAGTGTTGCTTCTTCGGGTTGGTTCCGATAACGTCGCGTTTGTGAGGACCCGTTTGACTACGTCCGTTTATCTTCTTCATGGACTCATTCTTCTTCCTTGCGGGATTTCAGGCAAGATGACCATACCCTCGAAATCACTTCTATCTTTGCGTGCTAGTTGCTCGCTCTATTGCTATGCCTATGCTGCGATACCTACCACTTGCTATATCATGCCTCACATATTGCCATGTCAAACCTCTAACCCACCTTGTCTTAGCAAACCGTTGTTTGGCTATGTTACCGCTTTGCTCAGCCCCTCTTATAGCATTGTTAGTTGTAGGTGAAGATGGAGTTTGTTCCTTGTTGGAACATGTTTTACATGTTGGGATATCACAATATCTCTTTTTTAAGTAATGCATCTATATACTTGGTAAAGGGTGGAAGGCTCGGCCTTATGCCTGGTGTTTTGTTCCACTCTTGCCGCCCTAGTTTCCGTCATACCGGTGTTATGTTCCTTGATTTGGCGTTCCTTACGCGGTCGGGTTATAATGAAACCCCTTGACAGTTCGCCTTGAATAAAACTCCTCCAGCAAGGCCCAACCTTGGTTTTACCATTTGCACTAACAACCTACCACCTTCCCTTGAGTTCTGCAGACTTAAGGGTCATCTTTATTTTAACCCCCCCCCCCCGGGCCAGTGCTTCTCTAAATGTTGGTCTGAACTGGGTAGACTGCGGGGCCACCTCGTGGAAACTTGAGGGTTGGTTTTACTCGTAGGATGTCTCATCCGGTGTTGCCCTGAGAATGAGATATGTGCAGCTCCTATCAGGATGTCGGCGCATCGGGCGGCTTTGCTGGTCTTGTTTTACCATTGTCGAAATGTCTTGTAACTGGGATTCCGAGTCTGATCGGGTCGTCCTGGGAGAAGGAATATCCTTCGCTGACCGTGAGAGCTTGTGATGGGCTAAGTTGGGACACCCCTACAGGGTTTTGAACTTTCGAAATCCGTGCCCGCGGTTATGGGCATATGGGAATTTGTTAATATCCGGTTGTAGAAAACTTGACACTTAACTTAATTGAAATGCATCGTGGGTGTTACAAGTTGGTAATCAGAGCCTTCCCCGACTTAGGAGCCCCCTGCTTCATCGATTCTCTGGCGTTGTTGAGTCTAGAAAAATGTTTTGAGTCATTTAGGATTATATATATCGGAGAGTTAGGAATTCTTTTTACTCCTCAGTCCCTTCATCGCTCTGGTGAGGCATCCTGACGTAGAGTTTTGACTCTTCTCTTCACTAAAAAAATTTAGGATCACGCGGGTATCTTGGAATCGTTCCGATGGTTGTGTGACGAGAACATTGTTCTTGGTGCCTCCTGACATTTAGGGGTTGTGGCAGTGTACCGGGGAGTTGAGCTCCGAGGTGTTGTCGTCACAATTTTATCGTTGTAGTTCTGGAATACCTGAGTTTCACCGACATCGAAAATCTCTTTTATGTAGTTGTTGGTGAGATAACCTTGACGCCACCCAGTACTGGGGCGGGAGTTCGGGAGTATTGCTATAACTCGTATAACGGATGCTTTTCGAAGGTTGAGGTAAACGATTTCCGAAGGTTTCTTGGTTATGTGTTGAAGGATGGATACAGCTGGATGTAGGATTTGCTAGTTTGGGTGAGATATTATGCTTCCCCTGTATCCCCAACACCTGATTGCATAACTGGAAAATTTTGGGAGTTTATAAGTGGGAATTCAGGTAGCTCTTAGGATATCTGTCCGACAGATGTATGATGTGAAATTGGGGTTCAACGTCTAGTGGTCCGCCTATCCATGGTTGGTTTTACAGTGGTCTAGTTGTGTCTTAAAGAGTCCTTGGCTATGCCGACTCGGGGATGCTTCGTATGTCATGTGCACTGCCTTGTACATGATGGTATTGTATGATCGATCCCGTGTAGGCCCCACCACGAAAACTTCGTACGAAATCTCTATCATATGTTTGTTCTGGCTTATTCTGCAAGCCAATCCTTTGTTTGTTTTGAGGTGTGGTATTCGAGTTGCTTCAATGTCAAGTGTTGATTCCATGCCCTTTTCCAAGTGGTGTTCTCATATTCGTATGTGAATACTAATCCCTCATGATAATCGAGTTTGTCATGTCAATCCTTTTTCAACCGGCGTTTTTCGCTTCAAGTGGATCCGATCATTTCAACATTTGCAAGATCCAATCTCAGTTCTTATCAACGGTGTTTGTTTGTTTCCCCGCCCTCCCTCCCTTGTTTTCTTCAAGGACTCAGATTTCTCAATCAAGTATCCATCTTATGGATGTGAAGACTCTTCATTCTTGTCTTTTACTGTTCTTATCCGGTGATTCTCGGGAAGATACTAACGGAGCTTCAAGTTATCATTCTTTGTTTCTTTTCTTCTCCGGTGGATCGAATTCAAGTTTTTGGTGTTGACGATATCCTTTCCTCGTTTCAAAAGTTTTTCCATGCCGGTGCACCTCATAATAATTTCCTGCTTACTATTCAATTGTTCCGGAGTGCCGAAGATAGCTCAGAAGATTCATGTTTCCACTCTGCATTCGTTCAAGATCTTTCAAGGATGTTATCTCATTCAAGTCTTTTAATTCAACCGGTGCAATCTCTCTCTTTAAATCATTTCAACGGTGTTTCTCTTGAGTGGGCCCTAACCCACAGGTCTTTTTCCAGGATCATACCTGACTCTTCTTATTTTACCGGAGCTTCTCAAATTCTTTCCAAAGATTGACGTAAGAATGAATTGTCATCAGTAAAATGTCTTTCTCCAAGATTTGTCAAATTATTTTCATCGTTGGTTCAACTTTTCCATTATTCTTTATTCCGGAGTGTCTCAACAATTTGGTGGTGTTTTGTGACGCCCTCGATTCAATCGTACACTAATCATACACGCAAATGTGTACGATCAAGATCAAGGACTCACGGGAAGATATCACAACACAACTCTAGACACAAATTAAAATAAAACAAGCTTTATATTACAAGCTAGGGGCCTCGAGGGCTCGAATACATAAGCTCGAATACACAAGAGTCAGCGGAAGCAACAATATCTCAGTACAGACATAAGTTAGACAAGTATGCCTTAAGAAGGCTAGCACAAAAGTAGCAACGATCGAAAACGCAAGGCCTCCTGCCTGGGAGCCTCCTAACTACTCCAAGTCATCAGCGGTCGATACGTAGTAGTAGGCACCCTCAGGGTAGCAGTAGTCTTCAGTGGTGTCGTCTGGCTCCTGGGATCCGTCATCTGGTCGCAACAATCGGGTATGGGGGGAAAAGAGGTAGCAAAGCAACCGTGAGTACTCATCCAAAGTACTCACAAGACTTACATCAGATCTAAACTAAGTATGCATCTATATCAAAGGAATGGGTTGTATCTGTGGACTAAACTGCAGAATGCCAGAAGGGAAGGGGAAAGCCTAGCCTATCGAAGACTAGCATCTTCTGGAAACCACCATCTTGCAGCAATAGGGGGGAGTAGCGTAGCATAAAGTAAAGTAGTGGAAGTGTTATCAACCTCGGCCAGAGATCCTTTCTCGACTCCCTACGAGAAAGCAATCCCAGAGCCATACTATCCAGTTATCATCACAATCCAATTCGCATCACCATCCGTTTCTCATCACAATCCATTCATTTCTCATCTCAAGTATCCAGTTCTAGTTGTATCGATCGGGATACAACTCCAAGTGTCCGTTACCGTAGGACAGGCTATCGATAGATGTTTTCTACCCTGCAGGGGTGCACCAACTTACCCACCATGCTCGATTAACTCCGGCCGGACACACTTTCCTGGGTCATGCCCGACCTCGGCCAAACAATATGCCGCAACCCGACCTAGGCTTAATAGAGAGGCCAGCACGCCAGACTAAACCTATGCCCCCAGGGGTTATGGGCCATCTCCCTAGGAACTCCTGCACATTGTGAACGCGACCGGTGAGCAGACCTAGCTACCTCCTTCAACAAGGCAGGAGCTTACGCAGTCCAACCCGGCGCGCGCCGCTCAGTCGCTGGCGTCTATTAAGCTTCAGCTGATGTATACAACACATAACACCCATACTATGCCCACGTGATGGTTAGTGCTATCAGGCCAGAGGCCCCTTGGATCAAATATCCAAATCGTAGTGGATTAGGAACGCGCGGTAACGAGCAGAGACTCACGATCGATGTGACCCCGTCGCCCCATCTTGAGTACTTGCGGCAAGGGCTATGAATGCCCGGCCACGCCTCATAAGTATCTCGCGGGCACCTTCCAGGTCAACCCGACTCCACATCACTCGCAATTAAGCTCGTGCGGGTACCCCTCAGGGTCGACTCGTCTTTAGTAACATGGCTTAGTGTAAAGTCATAGTAACCATAGTAACTGTGTGTCTAACACCAAGGGGAAAACCCGAGGAATCACCCTCGGTGAATCCCACTCGATGTTATCATCAAGGTGAACGTAAGAGGATCCACCCTCGAGGTTCACACTTGAGGGGTTGCACGACAGAGCGGTAACGGAAGTGGTTAAGGAGGAAATCACCCTCGATGACCTCGACCGTATAGCTACACTACAGAGATCTCATCAGGAGTGATGTATGAGTTTCACCCTCGGTACTCGATAGTAACTCTGTAGTGTCATACAACTAGGGGGGTGATGTGCGGTGTCGGGGCCTGGACGTCGATCACGTTGATCGAGTCATCGAACATAAAGCGAGGCAACTTGGACAAGGTGGGGGTCACTGATGGATCACTAACCAACCTATACTAAGCAGTTTAGGATAAGAAGGTAAGGTATGAAAGCAGGTAACAACAACAGGCTATGCATCAGAGTAGGATCATACAGAAAGCAGTAGCAGTTCTAATGCAAGCATGAGAGGGAAAGAAATGGGCGATATCGGAATGCTCAAGGGGGGTTTGCTTTCCTGGTTGCTCTGGCAAGGAGGGGACGTCGTCGATGTAGTCGATCAGAGGGGCGGCATCGGTCTCGAGGTCTATCGGAGAGAAGAGGGGGAAGAAACAGTAAATATAAAGCAAGCATAGCATCACAAAGCATAACATGGCAACGGGCAGAGCTAGGCTTGCCCTAATGTAGTACTACACGTTGCAGACGGAGGGGATAAACATCCAAGGATGGATTCCCGGCATTAGGAGGATTCCGGACAAAGGGAAAGAGGGGGAAAGTTCCAAGTTCAGCATGCTAGGGGCACGTGACAGATGAACGGGCAGCGTATTCGGATTCGTTGGATTTTTCTGAGCGACTTTCATATAGAAAACATTTTCATCTGAGCTACGGTTCAAAAGTTACGGATTTTTGAAGTTTAAACCAATTTCTGAATTATTTTAAAAGCAGAAAAGGTTTTTTGCATCAGCAGTGACGTCAGCACTGCATCAGCTCTGCTGACCAGTCAAACTGATAGGTGGGACCCACCTGTCAGCCTCTTTGTTTAACAGAGGCTTAACTAAACTAATAGGGTTAGTTAGGGGGCGTGGGCCCCAGCAGTCAGTGACTGATTAGGTTAACTAATTAGATTTAATTATTAAATGTTTTAATTAACTTAAATGTGCGGTGGGGCCCGCTTGTCAGGGACACGGGGCTGCCTAGTCAGTAGTTGACTGGGTCAACATGGTCAACTGGGGCCATGGGGCCCTGGGCAGTGACCCAGAGGCGGGCCCCGCCGGTGCCAGGTCAGCACCGGCGCCGGAGCAATGCCGGTGAGGCCATCCGCGGCGGATCCGTGCCGGAGTTGGCCGGAATTCGCGCACAGGGCGCGAGAGGGGGTGTGCCATAGTGCGTTCGATCGGGCGTCCGACGCTGCATCGATCTACGGCGGTCCCGTGGGCTAACTCGGCCGGAGTGGAGCGCTACATCAACGGTGGCGGGCGGCGCGTTCAGACGGAGGTCGGGATCGGCGCTATAGAGCGCGTGCGAGCGAAGTAAAGGGCTAGGTGAGGTCTATGGCGCTCCAAGAGCTCGTCGGAGCTACTAGCTCGAGCGGAGGAGCTCGGTGGTGAGCCCTATGACGGCAATGGCGGACGGTGGAGCTCGGCTTGCGGGCGAGCTAGCTATGGCGAAAGGGACGACGCGAGGAGAGGAATGGAGGAAGGGAGGAGCTCACCGCGCGGCATGCAAGCAGGCCCGTGATAGCTTAGGAGTAGCAGAGGTGCTCGAGGTCGCCGGCGCGTGTCGGAGCAGAGATGGAAGGGGGCGGCGGCGCTCGGTAGCTGTAGAGGTCCCCGGCTCCACCCGAAGGCTCCAGTCGAACGGGAGGACGACGGTGGCTCTCCTAGACAACACAAGCGGCCAGAGCGGTGCCGATCGCCGTGGTGGCGACGGAGGACGGCGGCGATTCTGCTCGGTGCAGTGGATCTGAGAAGAAAGGGAGAGAGCGACGAGGGAGAGAGGGGCAAGTGGGCGAGTGGGGAGGGAGCCCGAGGCGTCGGGGCTGCCCTTATCCTCCCCGCAGCGCCTGTAGCGGCATGGCCGGCGATGTGGTTCAGCGGCGACGAGCGGGCGCGGTCGCTCGCACATTGGAGGAGGGGGAAGACGACAGGGGGGAGTGGGCCGGCCTAGCATGGGCCAGTTGGCTCGGGTGGAGGGGTGGGCCGAGGCCCAGGGGGAGGCCAGGGGCTCTGGCCCTTTCCCTTTTTATTTATTTGCTTTCCCTTTTTCTTTTCTTTTATTTTTTGCTTTTTTGTTTTAGCTTTTTTAGGCCACCTTCACATTTTGCAAAAATGTTGGTTCACCACCAATATTACCAGAAGAATACTTCCCACATGATGAACATTTTAGTTTTCATCTTTGAGCATTTTGAATTCCACACAAAATTTGAATTTGAATTCAACTGGAATTTGAAAG
Source organism: Triticum urartu (assembly GCF_003073215.2). NCBI lineage: Eukaryota > Viridiplantae > Streptophyta > Magnoliopsida > Poales > Poaceae > Triticum > Triticum urartu. The sequence goes on along the minus strand of NC_053027.1, from coordinate 160,604,637 downwards.
AGAGAGGAGACAAAGATGATCAAGCACTTGTTTAGCAAAATAATTAACTGAACCCCAAGGGTTAGTGTAGCATCATTACACCGGGGTGTTACAACTCTCCTCCTCTAAAAGAAATTCTCGTCCCGAGAATTAAGGGGTAGAAGGGAACAGGTCGGGGTATTCAGCACGAAGGTTATCCTCGCGTTCCCATGTGGCTTCATCTTTAGAATGATTTGACCATTGCACCTTGAGGAACTTGGTAACCTTCTGGCGTGTTCGACATTCAGCTTCTTCAAGAATGCAGATCGGATGCTCCTTATATGTGAGATCATCTTGAACTTCAATCAATTCCGGATCCACTTCACGTTTCGGATCCTTGAAGCATCGACGAAGTTGCAACACGTGGAAGACATCATGGACGTGAGAGAACTGAGGTGGCAACTCCAATTGATAAGCCACTAGTCCACGATGGGCCAGAATGCGGAAAGGACCAATGTAGCGCGGAGCTAGCTTGGCCTTCACTCCGAACCGATGAGTGCCTCTCAAAGGAGTGACACGCAGATAAGCTTGTTCACCAGGTTGATAAGTTGAACCCCAGTGTTTCTGGTCATAGTTGCTCTTCTGACGGGACTGGGCCGCCTTGAGATTATCCCGGACAATGCGAACCTGCTCTTCAGCTGTTGAATAATGTCTGGACCAATGAGCATCTGTTCCCCAGTTTCTGACCAATTCAGAGGGGTTCGGCACTTACGTCCATAAAGTACTTCGAAGGGTGCCATCTTCAAGTTGGCTTGATAACTGTTGTTATAAGAGAATTCCGCATAAGGGAGAGATTCTTCCCACTTCTTGTCGAAATAAATAACACAAGCCCGAAGCATGTCTTCAAGAATTTGTTTGACTCGCTCGACTTGGCCTTGGGATTGGGGATGATAAGCAGTGCTCCAGGTAATATGAGTTCCCATTGCCTCTTGGAAACTATCCTAGAACTTAGAAGTGAATATACTGCCACGATGTGAACTGATCTCCTTCGGAATGCCGTGGAGTGACACACTTCGGGAGATATACAAGTTTGCTAATTGACTAGCAGTGATAGTCTCCTTGACTGGCAGAAAGTGAGCAACCTTCGAGAATTGGTCGATGACGACAAAGATAGAATCGTTACCTTTCTGAGACTTGGGAAGGCCAGTGACGAAGTCCATTTGAATCTTATCCCACTTCCATTCAGGAATCAGAAGCGGTTGTAGAAGTCCAGCCGGTTTCTGATGTTCTGCTTTGACGTGACGACAAGCGTCACATTCTTCAATATATCGAGCAATGTCTTGCTTCATGTTATACCACCAGTACTTTTGACGGATGTCTAGATACATCTGGTACTTCCCAGCTGAATAGAGAGAGGGGTATCATGCGCTTCTTTCATCACCTTCTCTGTCATAAGCTCAAACCGGGGTACGACAATGCGATCTCTGAAGTATAAGGTTCCATCTTCACCAAGTGAGAAATCTCTGGATTTCTCTAAGGCAAGATCCTTTTTCATCAAATCCACATGAGCATCTTTGGCTTGAGCAGACTTAATTGCTTTCAGCAGAGTTGGTTCCAGGACAAGGTTATTCAGAGAACCTTGTGGAACTAGTTGAAGGTTCAGCTTGCATAGCTCTTCATAAAGGCGGGGTTGAGCGTTGAAGACCATGTGATTGTTGCAATAAGACTTACGGCTCAGGGCATCAGCCATTACATTAGCCTTGCCAGGTGTATAAGATATACCACGGTTGTAGCCAGCAATAGCTTCCATCCATCGCTGCTGACGGAGGTTCAGATCTGGCTGAGTAAACAAATACTTCAGACTCTGATGATCAGTGAAGATCTCGCAACGATTACCGAGAAGGTACTGTCTCCATAGTTTCAATGCATAGATAACCGCAGCAAGCTCAAGGTCATGAACTGGGTAGTTCTCTTCATGAGGACGCACTTGACGAGAGGCATAAGCAATCACTCTACGCTCTTGCATTAGGACACAGCCTAATCCTTGACGTGAAGCGTCGCAATAGATGACAAAGTCCTTGCGAGAATCAAGGGGAGCAAGCACTGGGGCAGACGTTAGCTTGTCTTTGAGTGCCTGGAAACTTTTCTGACATTTTTCTGTCCAATCGAACTTAACACCTTTGTGAAGCAGATTGGTCAGTGGCTTGGCAATCTTGGAGAAGTTCTCGACAAAGCGACGACAATAGCTGGCAAGACCGAGAAAGCTTCTGACTTGCTTGATAGTCTTCGGAGGGGTCCAGTCAAGAATAGCCTGAACACCCTCTGGGTTGACGGCAATACCATCCTTAGAGATGACATGACCAAGGTAGGTGACTTCAGGAAGCCAGCATTCGCACTTGGAATACTTGGCATAAAGTTGATGTTCTCGAAGCTTCTCTAGAACAAGTCGGAGATGTTCAGCATGTTCTTCTTTGTTCTTCGAATATACCAGAATATCATCCAGATAGACTACGACGAACTTGTCGAGGTAATCCACGAATATGTAGTTCATCAGACAAGAGAAAGTGGCTGGAGCATTGGTCAAGCCAAAAGACATGACGGTGTACTCGTAAGAACCATAACGAGTGACGAATGCGGTCTTTGGAATATCCTCTTCACGAACACGGATCTGGTGGTGACCCATCCTCAAGTCGAGTTTAGAGAATATTGATGAACCAGCCATTTGATCATATAGATCATTGATCCGAGGAAGCGGATATTTGTTCTGAATTGTAGCTTGGTTGATAGGACGATAGTCTTGGACCAAACGGTTCGTTCCATCCTTCTTCTTTACAAAGAGAGAAGGTGCTCCCCAAGCTGAGGAACTTGGACGAATGAAACCACTATGAAGAGATTTGTCGATTTCCTCCTTAAGTTCGAGGAGTCCATGAGGCGGCATCTTGTAGGGTCGTTTGGCAATAGGAACGGTGCCTGGTTTCAAATCGATGATGAACTCGACAGCCCGGGCAGGAGGTATTCCTGGAAGTTCTTCTGGAAAGACATCTAGGAAGTCATGAACAACCGGAATCTTTTCAATTCCCTCAAGAGGTGTTGCGTTCAACGCATTCAAAACATAAAGTCGAGCTTCGGCGTTTTGAACCAGACGAGCATTGTAGCTTACTATCTCATTTGAAGGTTGCAGAAGGTGGACGGTTTTAGTGGCGCAAACGATAGAAGCCGTATGTGCTTTCAACCAATCCATTCCCAGGATGAGGTCAATATTGGAAGACTTCAGAATAATGGGGGATGCAAAAAATTCCAACCCTTTGATTTCAACTGAAACGTTGTGGCTAACCATGGAGGTTTGGCATTGGCCCGCAGGGGTTTTTACCACTAGTGGAGTGTGCATCTCTTCGTATTTAATGCCATGCATGAACGCAAAATCTTCTGATATGAAAGAATGCGATGTTCCTGAATCAAATAAAACAGATGTTGGTACTGAATTAACGAGCAGAGTACCAATCGCAGTGGCAGGTTGGTCTTGAGCTTCATTCAGATCAACATGATTAGCTTGACCACGACCATATGGTCTAGCATTGCGGTTGCGGGGTTGATTGATACCACGAGCATTAGAAGGCAGAGCCAGGTGATTCTGATTCTGAGGGTAGTTCCTGGAACGATGGCCCGGAAGGCCACACTTGAAGCACAGACCATCATTGGGATTGGGAGCAGAAGCTTGGGGTGGTACAGCCCGAAGGGGCTGCCTCTGCGGTGGAGGAGGCAGACGGGGTGCGACATAGGTCTGTCTTGGTGCAGGTGCAGCTAGACGATACATGTTGTGGGGAATCCATATCCGATGCTTCTGCACTGACGGGCCCGAAGATGAGCTAGCGTCACTGGTGCGCCTAAGGGATCCCTGGTGTTCCTGAAGACCAGTCTCAACGTGAATAGCCTTGTTCACCAAGGTGGCAATGTCGGCAAAGTCATGAGCGAGCAGTGCTAGCTTAATATCAGGGTGAAGTCCATCATGGAACTTTTCTTGCCTATGAGCATCAGTTGCAATGTCTTCTTCAGCATAACGAGACAAGTCCAAAAATTCCCGTTGATAAGCATCTACAGTATTGTTGCCTTGGGTGAGGTTGCAAAAATCTCGCTTCTTCCTGTCCATGATTCCCTGAGGAATGAAGCGGGCACGGAAGGAAGCTTGGAAATCCGACCAAGTGATGACCGTTCCAGCAGGTAGGGTACGCCTGTGGCTGTCCCACCATTGAGCAGCGGGACCCTTCAGAAAGAAAGAAAGATGCAAAGGTGACATAGCTAGCAGGGGCCACACTAGCAGACTCCATTTCATATGTGATGTCGCGGAGCCAGTCATCAGCATCAAGGGGTTGAGTTGAGCTGCGGTAAATAGTTGGGTTGAGACGCATGAAGTCCTGCAGAGTTCCTTGGGTTAGCTGTTGATTCATCTTCGTACGAGGAAACTGAGCCATCATTCCTTCCATGAATTGACGATTCAGCTCAAACTGTTGCATCATTCTAGCAAAGAATTCGGGCGGTGGTGGATCGTTGGCACCACGGCCATGACCATCGGGTCTAACCATCCTGCTAACATGTAACATGGGGTAGTTCAGCATTGGGCATTTGCAAAGACAAGGATCATTCATGGTGAAAGAAGCCTAATGAAAGAGGTACGATGGATACCACTTCGTTGTCATCACGACGGTGTGTGTACTCTCCAGAATACTATTCTAAGGAAAACTATGGCTTATCCAGCTTTGGGGTGAATGTGGACACGGGATCCTAATGTTAGAGTTAGTAAAACCATTTAACCCGAATAGAAGAGAGATTAGAGTCCCAGAGTAAAGGTCGAGGAGTAAAAGATCCTAATACCACCCGTATGGCGACGTGGGCTCGTAAGACACACAACCATGTTAGTAAAAGTTTTTGTAGTGACTAGACTCGACTTCGGCCAAGGAGTTGGAAAGGGGGCTACCTACAGGCAGTCGGCTCTGATACCAACTTGTGACGCCCTCGATTCAATCGTACACTAATCATACACGCAAATGTATACGATCAAGATCAAGGACTCACGGGAAGATATCACACCACAACTCTAGACACAAATTAAAATAAAACAAGCTTTATATTACAAGCCAGGGGCCTCGAGGGCTCGAATATATAAGCTCGAATACACAAGAGTCAGCGGAAGCAACAATATCTGAGTACAGACATAAGTTAGACAAGTATGCCTTAAGAAGGCTAGCACAAAAGTAGCAACGATCAGAAAGGCAAGGCCTCCTGCCTGGGAGCCTGCTAACTACTCCAAGTCATCAGCGGTCGTCATGTAGTAGTAGGCACCCTCAGGTAGCATTAGTCTTCAGTGGTGTCGTCTGGCTCCTGGGATCCGTCATCTGGTCGCAACAATCGGGTAGGGGGGGAAAAGAGGTAGCAAAGCAACCGTGAGTACTCATCCAAAGTACTCGCAAGACTTACATCAGATCTAAACTAAGTATGCATCTGTATCAAAGGAATGGGTTGTATCTGTGGACTAAACTGCAGAATGCCAGAAGGGAAGGGGAAAGCCTAGCCTATTGAAGACTAACATCTTCTGGAAACCACCATCTTGCAGCAAAAGGGGGGAGTAGAGTAGCATAAAGTAAAGTAGTAGAAGTGTTATCAACCTCGGCCAGAGATCCTTTCTCGACTCCCTGCGAGAAAGCAATCCCAGAGCCATACTATCCAGTTATCATCACAATCCAATTCTCATCATGTTGGCATTCTGGGAACGGGGGTCCCCAGACTTGCCTGCCTGTGGCCTGCGGCGTGGCTCAAGGGGGGCCCAGCACGGCCCATCTTCATCAACACAGACCAAAGACCCTCACGAGGGGCCAAGCCTCGTGGGGCGGACGACACGGAGCTTCCTCAGGCACGGCCTCATCAGGCTGGCTCGCGAGGAGGCGGAGAGATCAAGGCGGGGTACCTCACGAGGTGCCCGTGACGCAAGCCATGACGACCAAGGGCGCCAGGCGGGTGCCAGCCCGCGTAGTGTCCTCCTTTCCTCTTTGGTGCAAAGGGGGCAAGCGCAGCCGCGGAGTACCGAGGCATCAGGCAAAGGTTGCCATTTCGGTGCAACGAGACCAAGACCAGGAAGACTGCAAGATGGAGGTCATCATGGAGCCCAAGACGGCGTCACCACCAGAGCTTTGTGCAGGCGAAGACTACTTTTGTCAGGGTAGCGAGTACTAGTTGTCCCCCTTCAAATTAGCCCGCCATTGTTGGCTCCCTTCCCGCTCGATATTTGGGAAGACGACCAGGGCCTCTATAAATAGGACCAGCCACCCATAGAAGAGAGGGGTTCGGAGGGGTTAAGAGGAGAGGTTCGATAGGAGGTTGAATCGGAGAAAGACAATCAGAGAGAGAGAGAAGGGTGGCTGAACTCCTCCCAGCAGTTCATCGCCCCAACCAAGAACAGACCCTCGCGAGGCTGTTCTTCCTTGTATCATTCATCATCATCAGCCCAAGAGGCAATCCACCACACCACACATTGGAGTAGGGTATTACACCACAACGGTGGCCTGAACCAGTATAAACCCTGTGTCTCTTGTGTTGTTCTTTCCATAGCTTAGATCTTAGCGAGGTGGAGGGGTGCAGGTAGGTAGGAAGCGAAATCTCCGCGCGCACCCCAGTGTTCGAACCTCAAGGGTCTGCCGGAACCCGAAATCCGACATTTGGCGCGCCAGGTAGGGGTGCGCCGGAATTCGTCTTCCACCACCCCGTTCTCCTCCGACCATCGCACCCATGTCTGACGCTCGTCGGGCCCGCGCCGAGCGCCAGGCCACTCTCGCTTCCTGCGTCGCCCAGACGGCTCCTGTTGGCGGGCGTCCTCACCGTTCCCCGTCACCTGCCGTCAACGCCTCCACCGGCCCGGCGGGGGACGAGCAGCAAGCATCGTCTCAGCATCCGTCCGTGCGGCAAGCCGGCCGCACCGCAACTCCCTCGCTCCCCCCGGCTGGTTCTTCGTCCCGCGTGCTCCGCGCACCCATGGAGGCTCGAGCTGCGCTCATTGCGGCGAACGAGCTCCTGCGCTACCGCCCCGTCGACGACGTCTACGAAGAATGGCTCGACCGCGTCGCCGAGCTCGTCCGCGCCACAGGGGGCTCTCATGCGCCGTCCGTTCCGCTGCACCGCACCCCGCCCCGCGCGGGCGACGAAGCTCCGGCGGTGCCCCGGCCGCCTCCTCCTCAAGAAGGCGCCATGGCTCCAAGGCGCGTGGCCCCTGGGCGGAACCCGCTCCGTCAGGTGCCAGCGCAGCAAGAGCAGAGCTGCCAGGAAGTCCCTCGCCCGCAAGAAGCTGCCCGGGCGCTCCCTGCTCCAGCACGTCGCAACCATGCTCCTGCTCCCGCACGTCAAGACCCAGCTGCAGCGCGTGGGGACATGCAAGACCAAGCTCTCCGTCACCCAAGACCTCCCGTGGCCACAGCAGGCTGCCGTGCCTTCACCGCCGAGCTACACAGTGTCACGTGGCCCGGCAAGTTCAAGCCAGACCTGCCTCCTCGCTACGACGGCACGGCTGACCCTGCGGAGTTCCTCCAGCTCTACGAGCTGGGCATCGAAGCTGCCAACGGAGACGAGAAGGTCATGGCGAACTGGTTTCCCATGGCGCTCAAGGACGGGGCACGCACCTGGCTCCTAAACCTGGCTCCAGGCACGATCTCCTCCTGGGACGAGATGCGCACCCGCTTCATTGCCAACTTCCAAGGTACTCGCGACCGGCCACCCGCCGTGAGCGACATGCGCTGCATCAAGCAACAACCCGGGGAGACCCTGCAGAAGTACATCCAGCGCTTCAACAACGCACGCCTCAAGATTCCCAGGGTGACTGAAGAGGCCATCATCTCAGCTTTCTCCGACGGCGTGCGCGATGTCAAGATGAAGGAGGAGTTGGCGATGCATGAAGACCTGTGCACTTCTTTGGAGCTGTTGAACTTGGCAACCAAGTGCGCCAGGGCTAAGGAAGGGCGTCTCTCCCTCCTCGAGCTGCCTGCCACGGACCCGGAGGAGAAGAAGCCCAAGGCCAAGGATGTGAAGCGCAAGGGGGCTGCCGTGCTCGCGGCAGAACCAGACACCAAGCGGGGCAGAGATCAGCCCGAGCCTTCCAAGGGCAGCCGGTACTACGTGTACCACGACCTCCACACCCACAATCCACACCAACAACACCAACGAATGTCAAGAGCTCTGAGCCGTGCGAGAAGGAAGGATCGGCTGTCGCCCCGACCGCGGTGACCGGGGCTACGGTCAAGGAGGAGGAAGGAACGCAGGACGCTGGGAAGACCGTGGCCCACGCCAAGGGTGGCGCGATCAACCTCACGAGGATCGCTGGCAAGACCCGCCTCGCGAGGGAGACTGGAGGGGTCGGCCTCGCGAGGATCACCCGCAAGGCAACACAGGCCTCCCTCCACTGCCGCCGCAACCAAGGAGAAATGAGGACCGCCACCAGGACGAGGAGGCTGGGGGCTTCCAGGAGCCACACGCGATCGCCTGCATCCTGGGCGGGGCTCAAGCCCCAGCCTCTCAATGCATCTTCAAGCAGTTCACCCGCGAAGTGAATGCAGTCCTCCCCAAGCTCGAAGCCACACGCCCTCTCAGGTGGTCGGCGTGCGCCATCACGTTCAGCTCGGCAGATCAGCTCAAGTGTGTGGCTACAGCCGAAGTCCTCCTGATGCTTTGTTCCCCAATCATCAGCAATGTGGTGGTCACCAGGACCCTCATCGATGGCGGGGCAGGGCTCAACGTCCTGTCCATGGAAACATTCAACAATCTCCAAGTGCCCTACAGCCAGCTTCAGCCAACCAAGCCTTTCTCCGGAGTCACCGACGGCTCCACAGTCCCGATCGGGCAGGTCCGCCTCCCTGTCACCTTCGGGGCACGAGACAACTACCGCACCGAGCTCATCGACTTCGACGTCGCTCACATTCGCCTGCCGTACAACGCCATCCTCGGGTACCCAGCGCTGGCCAAGTTCATGGCCGTAACTCACCATGGCTACAACGTCCTCAAGATGCCAGGAAGTGGCGGAGTCATCACGATGCCCTGTGAAGAGAAGGATGCGGTGTGTTCCCTGGAATGAGCCTTTCAGGCCGCGTCACTAGAAGACCCAGATCGCAGAAGTAGGAGGCTTCCCGAGACCGCCCCCAAGAAGAAGACATCGTCTGGCCCGGCTCCTCAGGAGGCAGGCCCCTCTGGGCCCGTGCCTGCCCAGGGGGAACCTCCTTCCATCGCATAGGAAAGCGCGCCCGGCGCCCTCCTCAGGCAGGGCTCGGGGGCTCTCCCCTGGAGGGCCACCGACCTGGCTAGGGTCACGAGGGAGGCGCTTGGGCACCACATGGAGGCGTGTTTCGAAGCACGTTTCCCTCAAGAAGGAGTAAGGCAAGGAGAGCCAGACCCTCAGGAGTTCGTCAGCAAGGCCATTCAGGAGCTACAGGAGTCGAGAGTCATGAAAGGCGGCCGCCGTCTACCAGCAGTGGCTCCCCATCCAGGCGAGGATGGCGGGCTGCGCGTCTGCATCGACATACCAGGGCTCAACCGAGTTGCCTCTCTGGAGCGCCTCTGGCCCTCGCGAGTGGGGCGCTGCGGAGGTCCACCCCACAGCTACGTTCGCATGCCTTACGGCTTGCCGAACACGGCTGCCACGTACCAGCGCCTCATGAGGGGCATCATGGAGGCATAAGAGGCCAGGCGTTCCGCAGCCCTGGCGGAGATGGAGATGGTCCGCGGGGAGCCGCCAGCACCTCCGGAGCCTCCCGAGGCCCCGGGCCTGGGGGCTCGTGAGGATCGCCTTCCGCAGCCCACCGAGTCTGCTACACCAACACCCCTTTGTCCTCAACGTCATCAGGTGACATCTTTCAAGTTTCACTTCTAGCTGGGAGTGCCTCCCAGGGCTGCATTATTCCCAGGCCGCGTGGGTCTGTCCCTGCGGCATGTATCCCTTTTATTTCATGTTGTTAGCTTACCTTATTGGGGGTGCCCCACGGGCTGCATGATCCCCAAGTCGCTCGGGCCTGACCCAGTGATGTCCGCCTTCCCAGCATCTATTTGAATGAATCCACTCCTTCGCGGCTAATGTGTTTTACCTAGTTGCCTGCTCAGCTGACGCCAACTAACGGAGCTGCTCCCAAACGGCACGACGCTTGCGCATGGGTCCGTCCCTGCAACGCCGACAAACCTGAATGGCTGAGCTCTGGCCGCGGCAGCCTCACATAGCGTCACCTCGTCAAGCCTTCAGTGCCTCATTACCCCTCGGAAGCAACCAACGGCTGACTGTCAATTGTCATGGCAACCCCTCGTTTTCTTTTCTATGATGGGTCTACAGGATCTCTTAAAGGAGCTGCGTCAGGCGAGGCCCTTGCGGTGTCTCCTCCACTCTCGTCAGTGTGAACCGCTTGCACGTTAAAGGGGGGTGCCTGAGCATCGCGACTCAGGGCTCCTGCTGGCTCTCCAGCCCTCACCCTCTGGCCTTGTCCACGGCATCGCGACCTGGCATACCAGCGACGGCTGAGACTCGCTCGAGGGCCGGGACCCGAGGACGTAGAGCAGAAAGGGGAACAAAGGCGAGAGGGGAGAGACACACGAGGACCTCGCCGAGGACCCTCGCGCCTGCCGATGCACGGACACGGCGACACACCAGAGAGCGGCCCCTGATTCTCGAGATAAGTCATCACCCGGAAGCGCCAGCTATCGTGGCACCATCCCCGCACGTAATGCTATCCCGTGTTAGCGACGTCGCTCTCCTTTCTCACCAAACGACGGCTGCTTGGGCGCCAAAGGGGACCTCCTGAGCATCGCAACTCAGGGGCTCTTACCGGACTCCGGGTCGCTCACCTCCTGGCCTTGACCACGGCATCGCGACCTGGCATACCAGCGACAGCTGAAGCCGCCTTGGGACTGGGACCTGTCGGCGCAGAGCACCAAGGCCTCGTGAGGTTCGAAAGGGAGGACTGAGCTAAGACGGAATGAGCAACTCGCACAATTCTACGACAAGGGTTATATTAACAAAACAGGATCACAGGCACCTTACAAGCCCCCACGGGAAGCGTTTTTGATTCCTCGCAGGGAACAGATCCTAAAGGGACACTAACTACGCGCGCCCCAGCAGAAGGCGCCATCATCAACAGTGGGCCATCAAGCACCGGCGCCAACCCCATCCAGATCAGAGTCGGTGGTGGCCTGACGAGCCCGCCTTGCTCCAGGAGCGGAGCCGGCTCGGGGGCTCGTAGCTGTCGTCGCTCGTCTCCGGAGTCGCAAAGAGCTCGCCAGAGTCGCTGGAACCTCTGACGCCTCCTCCGCCTGAGGAGCCGCCAAGGGAGCGGTCGGCGGGCCCAGTCCTCGCCGCAGTAGGGCCCCGGCCACCTCTCCCGAGGCAGCACTCCAGCCGGCGCCCGCTCGCATCCAAGACCTTGAAGAGCATCACTGAAGCACCATCATAATCCAAGTGGATCGTGAAGACGCCCCTTGTCCTGCAAACCTGGGCAATCTCTCTCCAGCCCCGAGTCATGAAGACCTCGCCCGGGGCAACGACTGCGACCTCTACCTCGGTCGCGAGGGTGCTGCAGCCAGAGCTCCAAGGGCTCCCCCTACGGGATGATGGAGATGAAGAAGGGAGGAAGGCGAATCCAAGACTGAAGAGGAATGGCGATGTGAGCACGAACTCTCGGGAGGAGCCCTCGGTGTGGACCCCAGGGGGGACAACCCACACCTTTGTGACCCGTCGGCGCCGATGGCAGCGCCGCCCATGGCGGTCAGCATCAGCTCCTTCAGGGCCCTCGACGTGGGCGTACAATGGAAGCGGGAACCCCGGCGGCGCCCGCTCGCACCAAGGCCTCGACACCACCTGAAGGGCCGCCTCATCCGGGCCACGGGGGACGAGCCGTTTCTTCGGCGGGAGGGGGTCTGGTTCCTCTCGGGGAGCCTTCCCCTTCTCTTCCATCGAGAACCGGCGGATCGGAGCCATCGTAGCAAGACGGAGAAAGGATCAGGAAGAAGGAGAAGCAAGAAGGGATGGACTGGAAGGGCGCACGCCGTTCCGTACTTATAGCCGGCGAAGGCCAACCGCCGACCTCCATGATCGTAGGTAATCATGACCTGCTTTGCATGCAGGGACTTGTCCAATCCGTGTAGTTGCCGAGGCGCCATGGGGAAGTGGAGACGCCCACGTCCAGTCAACCGCCACATGGTGCCCAAGGCCGCAGGCTGTTAGGGCCCGCGGCGCTTCACTCTTGCACTTCCGCCTCCCTGCACGGCCAAGTCCGGGCGCGCCTTGGGCCCGGGGGCTACTGCCGGTGTTCTGGGAACGGGGGTCCCCAAACTTGCCTGCCTGCGGCCTGCGGCGTGGCTCAAGGGGGGGCCCATCACGGCCCATCTTCATCAACACAGACCCAAGACCCTCGCGAGGGGCCAAGCCTCGCGGGGCGGACAACACGGAGCTTCCTCAGGCACGGCCTCATCAGGCTGGCTCGCGAGGAGGCGGAGAGATCAAGGCGGGGTACCTCACGAGGTGCCCGTGACGCAAGCCATGACGACCAAGGGCGTCATGCGGGTGCCAGCCCGCGCAGTGTCCTCCTTTCCTCTTTGGTGCAAAGGGGGCAAGCGTAGCCACGGAGTACCGAGGCATCAGGCAAAGGTTGCCATTTCGGTGCAATGAGACCAAGACCAGGAAGACTGCAAGACGGAGGTCATCGTGGAGCCCAAGACGGCGTCACCACCAGAGCTTTGTGCAGGCGAAGACTACTTTTGTCAGGGTAGCGAGTACTAGCTGTCCCCCTTCAAATTAGCCCGCCATTGTTGGCTCCCTTCCCGCTCGATATTTGGGAAGAGGACCAGGGCCTCTATAAATAGGACCAGCCACCCACGGAAGAGAGGGGTTCGGAGGGGTTAAGAGGAGAGGTTCGATAGGAGGTTGAATCGGAGAAAGACAATCAGAGAGAGAGAGAAGGGTGGCTGAACTCCTCCCAGCAGTGCATCGCCCCAGCCAAGAACAGACCCTCGCGAGGCTGTTCTTCCTTGTATCATTCATCATCATCAGCCCAAGAGGCAATCCACCACACCACACACTGGAGTAGGGTATTACACCACAACGGTGGCCCGAACCAGTATAAACCCTGTGTCTCTTGTGTTGTTCTTTCCATAGCTTAGATCTTAGCGAGGTGGAGGGGTGCAGGTAGGTAGGAAGCGAAATCTCCGCGCGCACCCCAGTGTTCGAACATCAAGGGTCTGCCGGAACCCGAAATCCGACACATCACCATCCGTTTCTCATCACAATCCATTCATTTCTCATCTCAAGTATCCAGTTCTAGTTGTATCGATCGGGATACAACTCCAAGTGTGCGTTACCGTAGGATGGGCTATCGATAGATGTTTTCTTTCCTGCAGGGGTGCACCAACTTACCCACCACGCTCGATTAACTCCGGCCGGACACACGTTCCTGGGACATGCCCGGCCTCGACCAAACAATACGTCGCAACCCGACCTAGGCTTAATAGAGAGGCCAGCACGCCGGACTAAACCTATGCCCCCAGGGGTCATGGGCCATCTCCTCGGGCACTCCTGCACGTTGCAAATGCGGCTGGTGAGCAGACCTAGCTACCTCGTTCAATAAGGCAGGAGCTTACGCAGTCCAACCCGGCGCGCGCCGCTCAGTCGCTGGTGTCTATTAAGCTTCAGCTGATGTATACGACGCAGAACGCCCATACTATGCCCACGTGATGGTTAGTGCTATCAGGCCAGAGGCCCCTCGGATCAAATATCCAAATAGTAGTGGATTAGGAACGCGCGGTAACGAGCAGAGACTCACGATCGATGTGACCCCGTCGCCCCATCTCGAGTACTTGCGGCAAGGGCTAAGAATGCCCGGCCATGCCTCATAAGTATCTCGCGCGCACCTTTCAGGTCAACCCGACTCCACATCACTCGCAATTAAGCTCACGCGGGTACCCCTCAGGGTCGACCCATCTTTAGTAACATGCTCAGTGTAAAGTCATAGTAACCATAGTAACTGTGTGTCTAACACCTAGGGGAAAACCCGAGGAATCACCCCCGGTGAATCCCACTCGATGTTATCATCAAGGTGAACGTAAGAGGATCCACCCTCGAGGATCACACTTGAGGGGTTGCACGACAAAGCGGTAACGGAAGTGGTTAAGGAGGAAATCACCCTCGATGACCTCGACCGTATAGCTACACTACAGAGATCTCATCAGGAGTGATGTATGAGGTTCACCCTCGGCACTCGATAGTAACTCTGTAGTGTCGTACAACTAGGGGGGGATGTGTGGTGTCAGGGCCTGGACGTCGATCACGTTGATCGAGTCATCGAACATAAAGTGAGGCAACTGGGACAAGGTGGGGGTCACTGATGGATCACTAACCAACCTATACTAAGCAGTACAGGATAAGCAGGTAAGGTATGAAAGCAGGTAACAACAACAGGCTATGCATCAGAGTGGGATCATACAGAAAGCAGTAGTAGTTCTAATGCAAGCATGAGAGGGAAAGAAATGGGCGATATCGGAATGCTCAAGGGGGGTTTGCTTGCCTGGTTGCTCTGTTGAAGAAACAGTAAATATAAAGCAAGCATAGCATCACAAAGCATAACATGGCATCGGGCAGAGCTAGGGTTGCCCTAACATAGTACTACACGTTGCAGATGGAGGGGATAAACATCTGAGGATGGATTCCGGCGTTAGGCGGATTCTGGACAAAGGGAAAGAGGGGGAAAGTTCCAAGTTCAGCATGCTAGGGGCATGTGAAAGATGAACGGGCAGCGTATTCGGATTCGTTGGATTTTTCTGAGCAACTTTCATATAGAAAACATTTTCATCCGAGCTACGGTTTAAAAGTTATGGATTTTCGAAGTTTAAACCAATTTCTGAATTATTTTAAAAGCAGAAAAGGTTTATTGCATCAGCAGTAACGTCAGCTCTGCTGACCAGTCAAACTGACAGGTGGGACCCACCTGTCAGTCTCTCTGTCTAACAGAGGCTTAACTAAACTAATAGGGTTAGTTAGGGGGCATGGGCCCCAGCAGTCAGTGACTGATTAGGTTAACTAATTAGATTTAATTATTAAATGTTTTAATTAACTTAAATGTGCGGTGGGGCCCGCTTGTCAGGGACACGGGGCTGCCCAGTCAGCAGTTGACTGGGTCAACATGGTCAACTGGGGCCATGGGGCCCATGGGCAGTGACCCAGAGGCGGGCCCCGCCAATGCTAGGTCAGCGCCGGCGCCGGAGCAACGCCGGTGAGGCCATCCGCGGCGGAGTTGGACTGAATTCGTGCACAGGGCGTGAGAGGGGGTGTGGCTTAGTGCGTTCGATCGGGCGTCCGACGCCGCATCGATCTACGGCGGTCCCGTGGGCTAACTTGGCCGGAGTGGAGCGCTACATCATCGGCGGCGGGCGGCGTGTTCAGACGGAGTTCTGGATCGGCGCTACAGAGCGCGTGCGAGCGAAGTAAAGGGCTAGGCGAGGTCTATGGCACTCGAGGAGCTCGTCAGAGCTACTAGCTCGAGCGGAGGAACTCGGTGGCGAGCCCTACGACGGCAATGGCGGACGGCGGAGCTCGGCTTGCGGGCGAGCTAGCTACGGCGAAAGGCACGGCGCGAGGAGAGGAATGGAGGAAGGGAGGAGCTCACCACGCGGCACGCAAGCAGGCCCGTGATAGCTTAGGAGTAGCAGAGGTGCTCGAGGTCGCCGGCGCGCATCGGAGCAGAGATGGAAGGGGGCGGCGGTGCTCGGTAGCTGTAGAGGTCCCTGACTCCACCTAAAGGCTCCAGTCGAACGGGAGGAAGACGGTGGCTCTCCTAGACAACGCGAGGTGCCAGAGCAGTGACGGTTGCCGCGGTGGCGACGGAGGACGGCGGTGATTCCGCTCGGTGCAGCGGATCTGAGAAGCGAGGGAGAGAGCGACAAGGGAGAGAGGGGGTGAGTGGGGAGGGAGCCCGAGGCGTCAGGGCTGCCCTTATCCTCCCCGCGGTGCCTGTAGCTGCGTGGCCGGCGATGTGGTTCGGCGACGACGAGTGGGCGCGGTCGCTCGCACAGTGGAGGAGGGGGAAGACGACTGGAGTGGGCCGGCCTAGCATGGGCCAGTTGGCTCGGGTGGAGGGGTGGGCCGAGGCCCAGGGGGAGGCCGGGGGCTCTGGCCCTTTCCCTTTTTTATTTATTTGCTTTCCATTTTTCTTTTATTTTATTTTTTTGCTTTTCTGTTTTAGCTTTTTAGGCCACCTTCACATTTTGCAAAAATGTTGGTTCACCACCAATATTACCAGAAGAATACTTCCCAGATGATGAACATTTTAGTTTTCATGTTTGAGCATTTTGAATTCCACACAAAATTTGAATTTGAATTCAACTGGAATTTGAAAGAGAGAGGAGACAAAGATGATCAAGCACTTGTTGAGCAAAATAATTAACTGAACCCCAGGGGTTACTGTAGCATCATTACACCGGGGTGTTACATGTTTCTCATCGTCATTCTCGGATTTTGAAGATCGAAGAAGAGTTTCTCTTTAATCTTGCTCCATTCTCTTCAAAGATTCGTGATTCTAGCTTGTTGCCATCCTCTCATAATTCTCTTCGGTTGTGAAAAATTCTTTTCATCTATCCGGAGCAATTCAAGAGTCTTTTTAGTTTGATTCTCCGAAGCCCATCATCTCATAATTATTCATTCTTGGCTTTCAGCTATTGTTCTCAAAATCTTACCGGTGCATCATTCTAATATCCTCTAATAAGTTCATGATCTCTTCGTTCCCTTGCACCTTGATTCTCTTAAGTACCTTCGTTCATTTGCTAATCTTTACTGGTGATTCGTTCCCCTTGCTTCGTTCGTTTTCAATTCTTATGATGGTTTGCTCAAGATTCTCTTCCTTTGTTTATCATATCAATGTATTCGTTGTTTCAACCCGACCGTTGATTCGTTGAAGACCTTCTCAAGTTGACGCTATATCTATCTTAATCCTTTCTACGAGAATAAGTAGTGTGCCAAATCCGTTGTTTGTTATCAATTTAATTGGTGAAGGATGCCCATAACGTAATTCTTATTCTTTGTTTCATCGTGTAAATTCAATTCTTTATTCCGGAGGCTCATCAAATTCTCGGTTCAAGATGGTTTATCTTTTCTTTTCCAAGAGTTCCAAGCTCTCACCATCACAAAGATCCATCTAATCATTGCAAGGCCTCACCTTGTGTTTTTCTTCCTTCTCTTTCCTTTCGTTTGATCATTTTTTGTTACCGGAGTTCTTCATGGAGGCTCTACATGATGGTTCATTAAGGACGTAATCTGTTCTCGAAACGTTCATCAAGATTCTTTTTAGAGGAGTTCAAGCATTCTTCATCTTGCAATCCGGAGTGAAATTGTTTCTCCCTTACCTTTTGAGGTGGTAATATATCATTCTACATTCACAAGAATGAGGTATTTAAACCCATCACTTTCTTCCATGGAGTTATCTTGGGTTATATTTCACCTAAAGCCTTCCCTAAGGATTGTTGCTATCTATGGTGCTTATAAAGGACCCAAGTTCTTCTTTATCCTCTCAGTGAGATACTTTCTCGTCTCCTTGTTCATACCAATCAAATTCTTTTTCCCGTGAGTGGCAGGTTGTCACCTCATAATTTGAGATGTATTCCATAAGACCATATCAAGCTTATCCTTTTTCGTTGTTGGATTTCCAACAACTCCGTTCGACCCTTCTCCTAAGGATGCCTTCTCAAGCTCTTTTGTGGCAGAAGTTGGCATTTTCTTCTCAATTCTTCTATTTCAATTATCTATCTTCTATTCTTTCATTCCAGAGGCTTTGCGATGTTGTTCTTTTCACCCATCATTTCGTTCTGTCAACGATCATGTTCTTTTCATGCCTATCCATTTAACCGGAGTATTGAGCCCTTTTGCTCAAGTTCTTTTCGCCTTATCAAGCCTTGCATCTCTTTTTAACCGGAGTGCAGTCTGAGATCTTTCTTAACACTTGCTCCATTCATTCAATAGTTTCGGAGGCAGTGTGTTGTCATTTCATCAAGTATCTTCTCATCTTACCAAGTTCTTATTCAATTCCTTTTCTTTTCAATCGGAGTGCTGCCCGAAGTTGCTCTTCCTTGTTCCTCTTTTCTGACGGAGATTGTTAACTTCATTTATCTCCGTGGTATTCTTCTCTCAAAATGGCTTAACCTCGCAAGGTTCTTTGGTTTCATTCGTTTGTCAAAGAAGCAACTTAGTTTTACCTCGTCTCTTTCTCTTTCGTTCTTCCCTCCGGTGCCATTCTAGATCTCGGGACGAGATCCTCTCGTAGTGGTGGAGTGTTGTAACGCCCCGAGACCGATCTGCCAGGTGTCCTCCAGTTATTCGCTATTGTTGCCTTGTCATTGCTTTCGGGTCATGCATGTCATATCATGTCATCATGTGAATTTCATTTTCATACATGTTCGTCTCATGCATCCGAGCATTTTCCCCGTTGTCCATTTTGCAATCCAGCGCTCCTATGTCATCCGGCATCCTCCTTTTGCCTCTTTCATGTGCGGGTGTTAAGCGTTCTCGGAATGGACCAAGATTTGCCAAGCGGCCTTGGTACTCTACCGGTAGACCGCCTGTCAAGTTTCGTGCCATTTGGACTTCGTTTGATACTCCAACTGTTAACCGAGGAACCGTATAGGCCTCGTGTGTGTTGGAGCCCAACACCCTTCAAAGTGGCCCAAAACCCATCCAAACCCCCTCCATCCTCTCGGTCGTTCGATCACTATCGCGTGGCCGAAAACTGCACCTCATTTGTACTCTCCTAGCTCCCTCTACCTATATATATATATATATATATATATATATATATTTATGTCATCTCCCCCGAAATTTTCACGCAGTCTAACCCTAGATCCAACTCCCTCCGCGCCGCCGGACATGTCCATCCCGTCGCTGGACATGTCCACCACGGCCGCCACATCACTCCGACCAATAGGATCGCGCCACCTCACCCAAGTGGCCGCTCCGGGCCAATAGCAGCGCGCCACGTCGCCATCGCCAGTCTCCCACCGCAAGGACCGCCAAGCCCAGATCCAGCCCGCGCCGGGCCGAACCGGGCCCGGATCCCGCTGCATGCGCCGCCCCTTCGCTCCGCTGCCGACCGCTCGTCTCTGCCGTGGCGCGCCTCCCTGCCGCCGTCTAGCGCCGCCTCGCTGGCAGAGACGCGTCACCTCCTGCCGCTCCTTGTCGCCGCTCCGGCCAGCAGGGTCTCGCCGGAGTCCCGACCACGGCCCGCCGGAGTTCTCTGCCCCTCAACGCTGGCCCCGGACGGATCCAACGCTGCAGCCCCAGATCCGCGCGCCCCGGGCACCTCCGCACCTGCGCCGCCCGCCGGCGACCTCGTCCTCCGCCGCCATGGCCTCGCCAGCAGCCGCCGTCGTCGCCCTCGCCGCCTGGGACGGCCTCGTCCAGCTCCGCTCTGGATCCGTCGAGCCAAACGCGGCTCCCGTCCACGCCATCCGGCCTTGCGTGATCCGGCACCACTCCGTCCCAGTTCGCTTTCGTCCCAGATCCGCTCCGACCCTGATCCAAACGGCCGCATCGCACCGCTCCGTCCCGATCCGCGAGATCCACTTTTCCCGGGGTGAGATTTTCACTAAGTCCCTAAAGTTTCCAGATTCATGTGCCCATGTTCATCACGCCATAACTTTGCACTCGCTGCTCCCTTTTGCGTGCATGAGATATCAAATTGTTTGCCTCGATGTCCTCTTCATTTCATTTCACTGCACCATGTTCATTTGAGTCCATCCTGATGTCCTAAATGCTGTTGCAAGAGTGCTATGTAATGTTAGGTGCTGATTCTTATCAGTTTGTGGACATTCGTCATTTTTGCCATGTTTAATGTGTGCCTCCTATGAACTTGAGCCCTACATGTGTTTTGGGTTATGCCATGCCATCTTTACAGGGGTGTATGCCATGTATTTTTGTGATCAATGCGGTGACTAGAACAAGCATGCAAAGTAGCTTACTCAATGATGCTGATTTCAGGGACTTAGAATTTCACTAAGTCCTTGTCCTGTCATTATTTTTATGCCATATGTTCATGTTGTTTCCTAGTGATCCGTGCCTCTTTTGAGAATGATCAGTAAGGATGTTTTGTAGATATTGTTGTTCTCTATCCATCCATGTCTTTGTTTGCAATTATGTAGCACCCTAGCTTGAGTCAATCGAGCTCTACTTTTGCTATAAAATGTTCCTGCCATATTGTTAACATGTTTAGCGATTTTGCCGAGCTTATTGTTGTTGATCCGTGCATGCTATGTTGTTTTTCTTGCCATGTCTAGCTTCTATGCCATGTCTATTTGCTGGGTGTATGCTTAGTTTGTCATGCAATGCCTCGTAGTGAGTGCATCGAGCTCGTAAACATGCCTACTTAATAATCTGTTTTGCATGCTCCAGTTTTTCACCAAGTCTAAATCTGTTTATGTTTTTGCTATCTTCACATGCTTGCATGTGTATTTTCTGATCCCTTTTGTCTCATGGTCACTAAGGGACTTTTGTTATATGCTTAGAGTAGCTTCATGCCATGCCTTGCCTTGCCATGATATCTTCCTGTAGCATGTATTTATCGTGCTCTAAACATTGCTTCCTCATGATAAATTCCTGATATGCTGATAATTTCACCAAGTCCGAAACATGTTATCTTTTGCACTTTTTCCATGCTTGTTTGAGCTTGCTATTGAATGAATTAGCCGTAGCTCAGTGTTCATCATTTGTCAATAATCTTGAGTGGATCCCTGCCATGTATTTTGTTGCCATGTTTGAGTGCCGTAGCATATTTATCTTGATGCATTTAGATGGTCTCCTGCTGATTATCGCAGACCGGTGCCATATTTGTTTTGCTTGCCATTTCCAAACCGTGCATCCGATTCCGGTGATCTTTATATCGATTTCAACTGAAATCAACTCCCCTTTCCAGTGGCACTATTGGTTTCCAAGTTGAGGCCAGGTTCAATCATTCCTTTCCAAATCACGCATATGCATCACATGCCGCATCCCGCATATCATACCATATTCGTGTGTTGGTTGTTTACTATGTTGCATGCTTCTTTCTGGTGTTGCTTCTTCGGGTTGGTTCCGATAACGTCGCGTTTGTGAGGACCCGTTCGACTATGTCCGTTTATCTTCTTCATGGACTCGTTCTTCTTCCTTGCGGGATTTCAGGCAAGATGACCATACCCTCGAAATCACTTCTATCTTTGCTTGCTAGTTGCTCGCTCTATTGCTATGCCTATGCTGCGATACCTACCACTTGCTATATCATGCCTCCCATATTGCCATGCCAAACCTCTAACCCACCTTGTCCTAGCAAACCGTTGTTTGGCTATGTTACCGCTTTGCTCAGCCCCTCTTATAGCATTGTTAGTTGTAGGTGAAGATGGAGTTTGTTCCTTGTTGGAACATGTTCTACATGTTGGGATATCACAATATCTCTTTTTTAAGTAATGCATCTATATACTTGGTAAAGGGTGGAAGGCTCGGCCTTATGCCTGGTGTTTTGTTCCACTCTTGCAGCCCTAGTTTCCATCATACCGGTGTTATGTTCCTTGATTTGGCGTTCCTTACGCGGTCGGGTTATAATGGAAACCCCTTGGCAGTTCGCCTTGAATAAAACTCCTCCAGCAAGGCCCAACCTTGGTTTTACCATTTGCACTAACAACCTACCACCTTCCCTTGGGTTCTGCAGACTCAAGGGTCATCTTTATTTTAACCCCCCCGGGCCAGTGCTTCTCTATGTGTTGGTCCGAACTGAGTAGACTACGGGGCCACCTCAGGGAAACTTGAGGGTTGGTTTTACTCATAGGATGCCTCATCCAGTGTTGCCTTGAGAACGAGATATGTGCAGCTCCTATCAGGATGTCCGCGCATCGGGCGGCTTTGCTGGTCTTGTTTTACCATTGTCGAAATGTCTTGTAACCGGGATTCTGAGTCTGATCGGGTCGTCCTGGGAGAAGGAATATCCTTCGTTGACCGTGAGAGCTTGTGATGGGCTAAGTTGGGACACCCCTGCAGGGTATTGAACTTTCGAAAGCCGTGCCCGCGGTTATGGGCAGATGGGAATTTGTTAATATCTGGTTGTAGAAAACTTGACACATAACTTAATTAAAATGCATCGTGGGTGTTACAGTCGAGCCATAAAACACACATAAGCTAGCCTGCCTAGAATAGCGTGATAAGCACTCTGGAAATCCACAACTTCAAATGTCAACTTTTCTTTGCGGTAATTCTTGGAATCACAGAACACTACATCGAGAGAGATGTGGCCGAGTGATGCAGCCTTCTTGCCAGGAATGACTCCATGGAAGCTCATATTACTTTCGCTGAGTCTGGACATCGGAATGCCCGTTCCTTTCAACGTCTCTGCATATAGTATATTCAGACCACTGCCACCATCCATCAGAACCTTTGTCAATCGAGTGCCTTCGACTACTGGGTCGACCACCAGTGCTTGCCTCCCATAGGTGGCTATGTGCGCTGGGTGATCGGACTGGTCGAATGTAATGGCAGACTGAGACCACTTCAAATAATTGGGTGTCACCGGAGCAACCATGTTCACTTCTCTGTTGATGACTTTCGCTCGACTCTCACGCTCAACGTCAGCGAAAATCATCAGAGTGGAATTGACATGAGGGTAACCATCATCATCCTCCTCCTCATCCTCAACCTTGTCTGCTTCCTTCTCCTTTTCCTTGGGTTGTTTCTCTCAGAATTGCTAGATTAGGAGTCGACACTGTCAAGTGGTATGCTCTGGGTAAATGAAATTACCCTCTTCATCTTTGTTGGTGTGAATGTGGCATGGTAAATCCAGCACATCATTTCCATCTTGATCTTTTACTTTCTTGGGGTTCCACGGCCCTTTGGGTTTCCCCTTGAACTTCCCTTGAGTGACGGCCAAGGCTTCTCCAGGAGCAGCTGGCTCGGCTTTGCGCTTCTGCTTCCGACTGGAGTTCCCCCCTCCGGTTTCGTGGGCGACCATTTTGTGCTTGCCACTCCATAGTCGGTCTTCTTCTTCACCATTGGCGTACTTCGTGGCAATCTCCATCATCCGAGTCAGAGTCATATCTCCTGTTCGACCGAATTTCAGATTCAACTCCCAATACTTAACGCCTTCTTTGAAGGCACAAATTGCTTGGTGATCTGACACATTCTCCACTGTGTCGTGCAATGTAAACCATCTCTAGATATAATCCCTCAAAGTTTCATTCGGTTTCTGAATGCAACACTGTAGTTCTGTCATCCCTGCTAGCCACTTGCAAGTACCTTCAAATGTTCTGACAAATACTCAAGCAAGATCTTCCCAAGTATAAATACTACCAGGAGCTACTTGATTCAGCCACGCCCTGGCAGAGCCCTCTAGCATCAAAGGAAGGTGCTTCATGGCCACTTCATCGTTGCCGCCACCGATCTGTACGGCCACTCGGTAATCCCCAAGCCAAGTGTCAGGCTTGGACTCACCAGTGAACTTATTGACTCCAGTCGCCAACCTGAAGTTGGGAGGAATCACCGCAGCCCTGATGGCTCTGCTAAAGTACTCTAGGCCTGAGACATCTGCTACTGGTTGGAAAATCTCTGTCGGGGCCTTCTCTATGAGCTCTGTTTCTGTCGACCAGACCCTGAACGATAATAGATCTCGCATCAAAGCCCGGTTCCCTGGGGTTGACTGGAATCCTTCGCCCACCACTGTGAAGGCGTCTATCATCCTACTGCCGAGGCACGTATGATCCACTCCTTGGGGGAGGCGTGAGCACTCGACGATGATCATCGTGATCGAGTCAGTGATCATACTGCTCACGGTTTCTGTACTGATCTCGTCGGTCTCCATGTCCCTCACGCCTCAGGGGCAATCTTGGGCTGTGAGCCGACTGGACTATGTCTGCAACCACGGATCTGCTGTGAATCCTATTCCGCGACTGTGATACTACTGTATTCTGCTCTCCCGCGACTCGAAGCAAGGCCCGGATCTGCACCAAAACCCGACCAGCTTCTGATTGGGAAGGTTGAATTGACTCCGCTATTCGGGCCATAGCTGCGAGATTCTAGATTAGAGTTCGATATACCTGAGTCGGAGGTGGAAAAGTTGACGTCGACTGGATTCGGGAGCACGCTGCCGAGCACGCTCGTCGAGTGCGCGCTGGAGGTTATCCAATCGAGTGCGCTCAGCCAAGTTGGCCAGGCACGCCTCCTCCAAGGCCTGGGCCTCAGGGGGTTTCTCCAAAGATAGGAGTGTGAAGTGCATCCATGTTCCGGCGGCGAAGTTCCTCCCTCCTCTGCGAAGAGAGGGGTTCGGGTCGGTACTCTTCATGGACACGCGACGGATCACCGCCACCATCGCCTCCGTCCTCATGGGTGAAGCCAGGAGGACTACGTGGTCCATTGACCATCAAAACTTCTGCCGCGGGTTCGCTACTATCGCACTCGGATGCTGTCTCTACGGAGCCAGTCGAACAGGACATAAAGAGTTTCGTCGGGCTCGATTGCCGCGACCTGGGGGGTGGCCGATTGGCGAGCCACCGCATGCCTCACCCACCGCTGAAGCCTAGACCGACCGGAACGTTTGCCCCAGCAGGCTGCAGGGAGGGAGGTCGGCACGGGAGCCGACCGATACTGAGTCGATGGCTGCCGTAGGAGGACGCCACGGACGCACGCGCGAAAGTGCATTGCCCCGCGGACGGGGAGCGCCTCGACATCGAGTGGCGCTTCCTGGAGCCAAGAGGAGTCGTCTGCGATGAATACGAGCACATCGAGATGGATCTCGTGGCCCTTGGCCAAACCTCCTCCTGAAACCATGTTGATGGGGATCGGAAAAATCACAACTTCTCCAACAAGTCGCTAAGACAAATGCCCCACGGTGGGCGCCAACTGTCGTGGTTCTAAGTCTGACAGTAGAATGGGGGGTAGGAATGTAGAGGCAAGATCCTAGCTATGGAGGAGTTGTACACGCGAGTTTTACAAGTTCAGGCCCTTCTCGGAGGAAGTAACAGCCCTATGTCTCGGAGCCCAGAGGAGGTCAACTGGATTATATGCGTGTGTGTTACAGGGGGTGCGAACCCTTGTCCCTGAGGAGGGGGTGGCTTATATAGAGTTCGCCAGACCCCTCCCGCCCTCAGTTACAAAGGGTTAAAGGTACATAAAGATGGGGACGTTAATGGTAATGCCTGCAATAAGGATACATAATGACCATGAAAGCTATGACTTAATTCCCGACCATTGCAAAGTGGAGTGGCTCTAGATCTTCTGGTAGTCGAGTGATTGTCCATACGGTCGAGTGTCTTCGAGACTGTCGAGTGGAGCATAGCTTCATGGTCGAGTGGATGATGATTTTTCTTCGAATGCTTCTGGCTCCTTTAGAGATGTCCTTGGGAAGGGTATCTTGGACAGATCCATGACCCTACCCTACGTACATAGCTTCATCAGACGACGCGTTACTGCTGGAAAGACTTGTGATATGACTACTCACTATAGTCATGAACTACTGGTGATACGACCGGGGTGATGCCCCCTTCCATTCCGCACTCTAATCTGGTGCATGACACGTCGACCCGGATGCTGGCTCTCCCAGATGTCGGCGAAGTACGTAGTGGTAAGAAGGAGCAAAGAATCATGCGGTATATACTAGTAGGACTACTACTCACGTCGGAGGAGTGCGAACCACGTCAACCCGGTGAACCAGCAGTAGAAAACAATGTGCTGATATGGCCATAAAAAACAATTTGCTACGGTCCAGACTGTACCATGTACAGTACTACTCTTTGTTTGGATCCCTGAGTTAGAGCTAGTTTGGGTTGAAATAGCCTCAAATTATCCAAACAGGAGGGGTTAGTTTGAGCTAGTTTGCTCTAACCCAGCTAAAAAAACTAGCCGGTGGAGAGGTTCTAATTGGGTTAGTTCTCGTCGGGCCCGCTAAAAGAGAACTAAAAAAATATCCCTTGCCCGCACCAGATCGCTCCCTCTGCCCCCCCCCCCCGCACGACTCCTCTCTGTTCCCCTTCGGGCCGCCCGCCCAAGCGCCGCTCCGCCACTCGCCCTCTCTCTCCTCTGGCTGCCCTCCCCCTCCGGCCTCTGCCGCCCTCCTCGGGCCGCCCTCTCCCTCCTGCCTTCGAAGCTCTCCCCGCTCCCCCTTCACCGGTCGTTTTTCTCCCTCTATCGTGCGCGGCGGCGGCGAATCTGCCAGGCAGGTCGCGGGAGGGGTGAGTTTGTTCGTTCCTTCTCTGTCTCACAGCCATATCATTGATCTTGCTCGCTCTAGTGCTATTTTTGATTTGCAAAAGTAGATCCTGATTAAACTTGGTATAGATTTGTGGTGCACGCATAGAATTGTTTGATGTTGCTTAAGGAGGTAATAAATCTTTCTAGAGGCCCAAAAATTCAGTTCACCTTTCTAGGTATTTCAGTTTCAGGCTTGCATTATTTCTAGAGGACCAAAGAATTAGTTCACCTTTCTAGGTATTTCAGTTCCAGGCTTGCATTATTTCTAGAGGCCCAAAGATTCAGTTCACCTTGTTGAAGGAAATATGCCCTAGAGGCAATAATAAAGTTGTTATCCTTATATCATGATAAATGTTTATTATTCATGCTAGAATTGTATTAACCGGAAACTTAGTACATGTGTGAATAGATAGACAAACAGAGTGTCACTAGTATGCCTCTACTTGACTAGCTCGTTGAATCAATGATGGTTATGTTTCCTAACCATAGACATGATTTGTCATTTGATTAACGGGATCACATCATTAGAGAATGATGTGATTGACTTGACCCATCCGTTAGCTTAGCACGATGATCGTTTAGTTTGTTGCTATTGCTTTTTCCATAACTTATACATGTTCCTATGACTATGAGATCATGCAACTCCCGAATATCAGAGGAACACTTAGTGTGCTATCAAACATCACAACGTAACTGGGTGACTATAAAGATGCTCTACAGGTGTCTCCGATGGTGTTTGTTGAGTTGGCATAGATCGAGATTAGGATTTGTCAATCCGAGTATCGGAGAGGTATCTCTGGGCCCTCTCGGTAATGCACATCACTATAATACTTGCAAGCAATGTAACTAATGAGTTAGTTATAGGATGATGCATTACGGAACGAGTAAAGAGACTTTCAGGTAAGGAGATTGAACTAGGTATTGAGATACCGACGATTGAATCTCCAGCAGGTAACATACCGATGACAAAGGGAGCAATGTATGTTGTTATGCGGTTTCACCGATAAAGATCTTCGTAGAATATGTAGGAACCAATATGAGCAGCCAGGTTTCGCTATTGGTTATTGACTGGAGATTAGTCTCAGTCATGTCTACATAGTTCTCAAACCCGTAGGGTCCACACGCTTAATGTTCGGTGATGATTGGTATTATGTGTTTATGTGTTTTAATGAACCGAAGGTTGTTCGGAGTCCCGGATGTGATCACGGGCATGACGAGGAGTCTCAAAATGGTCGAGACATTAAGATCAATATATTGGAAGCTTATGTTTGGACATCGGAATGGTTCCGAGTGAGTTTGGACATATACCGGAGTACTAGGGGGTTACCGGGACCCCCCGGGAAGTATATGGGCCCTAGTGGGCTTTAGTGGATAGAAAGAGAGGCAGCCAGGTCAGGCCGCGCGCCCCCTCCCCCTCTGGTCCGAATTGGACTAGGAAGGGGGGCGGCGCCCCCCTTTCCTTCCTCCCTCTCTCCCCCTTCCTTCTTTCCTAGTCCAACTAGGGAAGGAGGGGATCCTACTCCCGGTGGGAGTAGGACTCCTCCAGGGCGCGCCATAGAGGGCCGGCCCTCCCCCCTCCTCCACTCCTTTATATACGAGGGTGGGGGCACCCCATAGACACACAAGTTGACAATTTTCTTAGCCGTGTGCGGTGCCCCCTCCACCATGATCCTCCTCGGTCATATCGTTGCAGTGCTTAGGCGAAGCCCTGCGCTGGTAGTTTCATCATCATCGTCATCACGCCGTCATGCTGATGAAACTCTCCCTCGACACTCAGCTGGATCTAGAGTTCATGGGACGTCACTGAGCAGAACGTGTGTAGATCACGGAGGTTCCGTACCTTCGGTGCTAGGATCGGTCGGATCGTCAAGACGTACGACTACATCAACCGCGTTGTCATAACGCTTCCGCTTACGGTCTACGAGGGTACGTGGACAACACTCTTCCCCTCTCGTTGCTATGCATGACCATGATAGATCTTGCATGTGCGTAGGATTTTTTTTGAAATTACTGCGTTCCCCCACACGTTTTAGGTATTTCAGTTTCAGGCTTGCATTACTTCTAGAGGCTCAAAGATTCAGTTCACCTTTCTAGGTATTTCAGTTCCAAGCTTGCATTATTTCTAGAGGCCCAAAGATTTGGTTCGCAGTCGTCGACAAGTGGCCCTGTTACCCATGCAGGTGTCGACCTCAACTCGCAAGCGCCGGCGTCGAAGGGGTTCCCGGGGCTTGGGCTCTACAAAGCCTTCCTCCAGAGCGACGATGACGAGCTCCTCCCTGGGTGCATGAGGGGCTCCTGGCTCTGTCCCTATCGTGAATGACTTCCGTGATGAATTAGCTCATGCTTTGTTTCATGGAGTGTTTTTTTTGTGAAGTTTGATTGAGGACTTGTATGTTTAAGTGGGATATCTCATTTGTATGGACAAAGTAAAATTTATCATGTTTTGCATGCTTGATTTGTAAAGATGGTTCGTTTATGTCAATTGTGAGCGGGAGGAGCCACACAAGAGCCGGCCACAGCAAATCCGGCAGGAAATAGGGTCCAAAGTAGTCAAATGATTGAGAAAGAAAATTTATTGTCAATCTAACCCTGCCATCCATACACCTCTTTGGTTTAGAGTTAGTTCAGGGTTAGAATCTAACTCTAACCTCTAACTGAGTTAGTTTCTCCTCGTCTCGGTTCATCACCATCATACTTTCCCCATTCATGTGTTTTTAGTATCCTGCTAATCAAAGAGAACCATAGACTGGTTTAGGTCTGGTAGTTTTTAAAAACATGTTATGTCCAAAACTTAATGAGCGTGCTCCGGTTTCTATGAAAATAATCCGGTTTCATGTAGTAATTCATTTATTTATTTATTCTTCTGCGGGGGGTTTGCATGTGATTCGTGAGGTCTGAAATGTAAATTACCCCGGCATATGCTCTGAGTCGTGCATGCACTACAACCCAGATGCTCTATGTCCCACATGTCGGCGAAAGGGAGCACGTGGAAATAGCCTAGGAGTACATATAGCTATAGGAGGATAAACGCGTGAAAAAATATGTACGGTGAAGTGTAGCTGCGGTTCGAAAAGGAGACCTAAAGTGATGACAGGTATAGGTCGCACGCACCCAACTAGTGGTAGCACTAGACATACAACTACTTTTTCCCTCAAAAAAAGAGGTACGAGTGCTCAGTACTCCTATTCTATCAACACGAGTCCCATCTAACAACAGCATCCGTGCTACAGCTAGCTCTTCTCCCTCATTTCTCTCTTCCAATTATAAACTCAGTCGACGCCCGGTGGGCGGGGTGGGGATTTGCCGATGGTTGGTTTGCTCAACTGCGGCCCCACCTCACAGTGAAAACGTTGCGACTGGAATAAAAATGCCATATACACCCTCCATTCCTAAATATAAGCCTTTTTAGATATTTCAAATGGAATACAACATACAGATGTATGTAGACATATTTTAGAGTGTACATTCACTCATTTTGCTCTGTATGTAGTCACTTGCTGGAATCTCTATAAAGACTTATATTTGGGAATGGAGGGACTACTATACTAATAAAACATTAAGGCCACGAGGCGATGCAGTGCTGGTTACAGGAGGCAAGAAGAATAGATGCATCCATCGACGATGTCCACCTCCTCGACTCAAGGCGCTGGCCCACCGAACAGTGGCTAAGTAGCAGCGGCTTACGTGGCCAGGTCGACGTTCTTCTGAACAATGGCGTCCAAAGATTCCAGCCGCTGGAAGAAGGCCAACGTCTTTCTGTCCTCGCTGGCCTTGTAGTGGCCTATGTAGATGATTTCCTCGTAGGCGTGGATGTGTAGGTCGACAGTTTCTTGCATGGCGAGGCGCTGCGCGGCAAGCATGGCCTCGAGGTGCACATTCTTAATCACAACCTCTGGCACCTGCAGGGCCACCAGGGCTTGAAAGAGTTCGCCACCATGGAGGCCGATGAGGGTGGCAGGCAATGAGGAGCCTGGGCGCGCTGGCTAGAGCAGTACGGCAAGGTCGTACGCGCGCTTCTTGACGGCGGTGAACTTGCGGATGGAGTTGACCACCATGTCGTCCAAGCGAGAGGCGAAGCCGGCGGCGGCGAGGGCTACGACGTCGGCGGTCGCCAGCACCGTCTGGAAACGCTGCGCAGTGCGGGGCCGTTGGCTGGCTCCTTGGATGATTTGGCACGGCCGGTTGCCACTCGCGTCCATCGCCTCCATAGGTGCTTGTGGCTTCTGGTCACTTGGTCTTGGATTGGAGTGGTGGGGCACCTTTATATGAGAATCCAAACTCTATTGAAGTCACATCGTGCTGGCTCTAATCTGCTTCTCCAATTAATTCCCTCTGCATGTAATTGAGGATGCATCATTGACCGTTCAATGTCTCAGGAACCGCTACCCTATCCCTCCTTGGCAATGTCATTCAAGCACCTATGGAGGTGACTGCCGCTCGTGTCTATCGCGTGTCAGGAGACGTTCCCGTCGACGATGAGGTGCCTATGGTGACTTCGTAAATTTCAAGATGATAGTACTAGTATACTCAATATTGTGCACCGCGACCAAGGTGGAGAGGAAAATGAGAGAACTATGTATTTATTTACGATGTAGATTCACTCATTTTGCTCCATATGTACTCCATCTCGGTGTAGTCTAGTCACTTGTTTACAGGGCTATACTAGCAAGTACTACAATAGTGGGCTCACATAGCAATTTTGTCTCATGCGAGAGCCTGGCTATATGCGTGCTCCAAGGTTCGCAACTGCCACGTTCGGGTTGCGCTTGGCTCTTCGCCTCTTCGAGAAGACGAACAATGATGTTACTACTACTTCTACAATATCGAATCCACTGCTGCATGTCCGTCCACCGCATGCTGGAGGGATAACTTGTTGTAGTACTCTATAAGGCTAGTTGTAATGGGAGTACTATCATAGGTAGTACTCCCTCCATTCCTAAATATTTGTCTTTCTAGAGATTTCAACAAGTGACTACATAGGGAGCAAAATGAGTGAATCTACACTCTAAAATATGTATATATACATCCGTATGTGGTAGTCCATTTGAAATATCTAAAAAGACAAATATTAGGAATGGAGGGAGTATCATGCATGCCGACTAGGCAAATTTGATGAGGTGGCATAGAATTAAATGAAGAAAGAGAGGGTTGAGTATCATATCATGATACCGTATCATATTAAATGTTGTGCTACTATGTGTCATGCATGCTAATAAATAAAGTCATCGATGATACTAACATATGATACTATGCACTAAAGATGTGTAGTATCATACACTAGTATCATATGCATGATACTAGTATTCCATTACGACTAGCCTAAGCAAAAGCCTATCCTCGTCTGCGAGCCACCGCGCGCATGGGCGAGGGAGAAGGCATGTGGTAGTAAAATCAAGCTTCTCCTTGTTGTACAAGTTGAGGCGACACATCATAGCACTGGCCCCACATGGTTGCCTCTAAACGTGGCTGAAAGACCCGAAGTGTACAATACTCCATTTGCTGCAACCTCTAACATTTACCCCACCACAAATTAAAATATATATTCCTGTCTTGACCAGATGAGCGTGCAAACTACCATCATCAGGATGATAGGTAGGGCCAGAAGATTATTTTAATAAAAAAAGCATGGAGCCGACCCTAGTGATTTTAAGCTTACAGGCACGGTACATGCTACCCTAGACTACTCTACACATCACTACAAAAAAATACACTTCCGTGATGATACGTGTTTGTCACAGTAGGTCACGTTTTCTGTCATGCATGTACATCCATGACAAATTTATGACAGAATCAAGATAGTCATACTTGTGCTGTCGTAGAAGTGTTCCATGACATTACCAAAATTATCATCACGAAAGTGTCCACTTCCATGACAATAAATCGCGCGTCACAGAAGTGCTTTCGTCAAGGGTGACCGACACGTGGCATCCACCGTAATCGAACGTTGTTAAGCTACCGGGTCAGGTTTTGGATCCGATAACCCGTTAACAGCCCCGACCAATGGGAATTTCCACATGTAAAATCATCATTGGCTGGAGGAAACACGTGTCAGCTCCGTGTTGGCACAAGTGTCACTCATCCAATGGGCGAGATGCCCCTATGATATGTTAACACGTGGACCAGCCCAAAAGTGGCCCATAAAGTTTAAATGGGCCAGCCCAACTAAAGGCCCACAAGATTTTGCGGACCATAATGGTACGGCCCAGCTAAAGGCCCACAAGATTTTGCAGGCCATAATGGGCCGGCCCAGGTAAAGGCCCCCAAGATTTCAGCGGGCCATAATGGGCCGGCCCAGGTGAAGGCCCACAAGGTTTTTGTGGACCATAATGGGCCAGCCCAGCTAAAGGCCCACGATATTTTGTCGACATTAATGTGCTGGCCCAGCTGTAGGCCCACAATATTTTGAGGACCCTAGTAGGACGGTCCATTAACTGGCTGCCATGTTTTGGGCCAAATGTCGGCCCATATTTGATCCAGTCCATTAATGGCCTACCATGTTCTGGGCCTAATAATGGCCCATATGAGATCCGGCCCGTTAAAAGCCTACCACGTTATGGGCCAAATTACGGCCCAGATCAGGTCAGGCCCTTTAAGAGGCATTGGGCTAAATTGTGGCCCATATCAGATTCGACCCGTCAACTGGACACTATACTTTTGCACCCATTTTCTAAAGGCCCATTTAGTAATTCGGCCTGATATTAGTTTCGTCCTGTTAAGGGCCCGTTTAACATTTCGGTCCTATATTAATTTCGGTCTGTTAAAAGCCCGTCATATAGTTGGGCCTAACTACGGCCCGGTTTGCGTCCGGCCTGCTCGCAGCCGATAATCTGATTGGGCCAAACAAGGACCGAGACAATTTTGGCATGTTATAAGCCCATGATTTGATTGGCACATTCATGGGCTGGGGTCTATTTCGGCCTGCTGCCTGCCCGTGAGCTGTTCGGCACGTTTCAGGCCCAACCTACTTTTTAGCCTCCTAAAGGCCCATTGAGTTTTCTTGGGAAAATAGGGCCGGTGGTTTACTCGGCCTATTAGAGGCACGAATCTACTAGTGGGCCAGTTTACATTTAGGCATGTTAACGGACCAAGATGACGGGGCCCATGATGCGGATCATAGATGGTGATTTGCATGATGGCCCGATTATGTACCGTAATTTTACGGTTTGGCCGGTTTACCATGAAGACAAGATATATATACAGTAAAATAACTGCAGCATCATGAATAAGAAAAAAAAACCTTGACTATACAATAAAGAAATTACAGCATATTACATCCACTGGGCATCAAAGTTTGCCACTATGATAATAAAGCACAAGAAGACAGCAGATTACATACACTGGGCATCAAAGATCGCCACCAGTGCAACTAAACACGCCGACAAAATAATATACAAAACCAATAGCACTTCAATAGAGTTCAAGAAAGGTTAGCCCTGCTCGGGAGCTGCAGCGCAAGCAGCTGAGCAAGCTGGTGAGACTGCACTTGTTTGACACTTATATCCTCCTCACTCTGAAAGATAAACAAGCAGACAGATGACAGGTTTTGCACATATAAGTATCAGTGCTGACAATTCATCACATTTCTTACTGACGAATAAAGTGACACATTTTAAAATAGCATTAACACAATATGGTAGTGTTCAGGTCAAGACATGGCAGGAAATGACATTATGAAGGAGTTGGCAGTTTCATGACACCACTGGATTACAGATCAAGAAATCATAAGTATCAATGGTTAGTGTGATGTCAATTTATCCCATTTCAGATTGGCAAAATAAGATCACTTGCTCTGTATAGTTTAATTTACATGGTATGAAGAAGGAAATTGGTTGTACAACTGAAAACTTAAATTGAGAAGGACAAACTTTTGTTTATGAACTGGAGTACATAATAAACTTTAAACATGCAATTTGATGCAAACACCAAAAATAAACAGTTGTTGCAGTCATGCCTAATCAAATATACACAACAAAGTTTGAAGGCTTGAGAAGGACAAACTTACATTATTGGTGAAGGCAGGCTCTATAAAGCCCTTGTCCATGCTGATGGGAGGGGGGGTAATTCAAGAAGTTTACCATAGAATCTTCTTCATAAGCATTGCCTTCATTCTACATTTTGTTAAGAGTAAATATAGATGTGACAATATAAGAAAAAATGGAGAATATTTAAGATAAGATGAAGAGTGATGCTACATAACCAAGTAGCTATAAATGTAAGTACAGTGATACAGGCAAAAGGTACAGCCAAGAGCAATGCAGAGCTAAACTTCTTCAGTACCATCGGTGTTATCCAACCTTATGGTAAGAGTAAATATAGATCTTATGTGTAGAAAATGGAGGGCAAAGGAAAATAAGCTGCAGAGTGATGGTACATGAACAACTACCTGTCAATATAGGTACACTGATAAAGGACAGTAGGTACTTACAAGAACAATGCAGAGCTAAAAAATTTCATTGGCATTGGATATATTCTACACTAATGTAACCATTCATATAGATCCGATAAGTTGGAGCGAACAATTGATAAGCAAGCTATCATGCATACTGTTGTCACATAATGAACCAGGTATCTTTGCAAGTACAGTGATATAGGACAGCAGGTACTAACAAGAGCAAAGCAGCGGGCAGCATATTTGCGATATCTTGTCGTTCTTTTCAAATCGGTGAATATGTATTAATCTACTCTGATCGTGTGGCAACGCATTGGCACATTGCTAGTAGTTATTATAATTTTTTGGAGACCAGACAAACGGTGGAGTACATATACGAAGAGAAGAGGCGCATGCACACAGTCGGTCTCTCGCTGTCTCGCACACATGAGTGTTATGTAAAGGCAACGTTAACAAATAAACCCTAAAACCCTAGGTGCACGATTGCTGCATTCACGGGTACGGGTACGTGGTGGAGCGCACCTTTGTAGGAATAGTCAGCTCGCGTGATAATTTGATCTGTAGGAGTTGATGGTCGGGAGCACAGGTGAACGACTTGGAGGCGGTGGCTTGCCAGTTGCCACAAATCGAGTAGCCACGTTTAAAATATAATTTTTTTAGTAGGGTTAAGAGTTCCGATTTTCAATGGCGCGTTATAAGTACTAAGTAGTTTTTAGAATGATTGGTATGGAGCGAAAATGGAATTCATAGTACTACCTACTATGTACCTCCTTGGCGTACGGTTGTATGGGTTTATGTTGCGAGATGTTGAACCTGGTAGTTCTAGGGAAAAATACTATGTTTAGATTTAGTTGTTGGTTTTCAATAATGAAAATCGGAAGGGTGAAACGCTTCTTTGATTAAAAAACTACTACATCAGCATGTTTGTTGTTCCCGTGTGCATGATACCAGCTAAGATACCACCATTATGGCCAGCCTTAATCATCGCATGCAATAATTTAGTGCACCTTGAAATATGAACATGTGTGGGGCGTGTATGTTTTTAATGACTTGAGAATATGCCTAGCCCGGCATGCAAGATGAGACTTATTATGCACCGTTCCCCATACCTGCAGGAAGCCCGTTCGTTTCCAAATCTTTTCCTCTCCATGTGTGGAAACAATATGCCTGCCAGACTGTCCTTCTCCCTCCAGCGGTCCCACCACTCCACCCCGTGTGGAAAAGATCTGCATGCATGACTCTCCTCCCCCCGCGCTCGTCCAATCCGTTGTGACAAGCAATATTTCCACCCCTTACCTCCCTCGTAATTTACTCCAACAAATATGTCCACTTAGCTGTTACTTAACTACAGGTGCATTGGGTCACTGACATATGGGCCCAACAGGGGTCTGGCCCACATGTTAGTGACGCAGCTGGACCTGCAGTTAAGTCAGTGCAGCTCAGTCCATATCTTACGTAGGTGTGCCATTGCTCGCTATCAATATTGCGTCTCCCACAAAATCGCTATCTCCTCCCCCTCACGTTCACGTTCATCGCTATCT
This sequence comes from Triticum urartu, assembly GCF_003073215.2. Taxonomy (NCBI): domain Eukaryota; kingdom Viridiplantae; phylum Streptophyta; class Magnoliopsida; order Poales; family Poaceae; genus Triticum; species Triticum urartu. Next base: position 160,568,510 of record NC_053027.1, on the reverse strand, counting down.
CCTCCCCTCCCTCTCACGTCGACCACCATGGCATCTCCCCTCCCAAGCCCTAGGCACCCCTCGCTGCACCGTGCGGACGGTCACGCGTCGCCCTTCCATTCCTCGTCGCCACTATTCCAAGAGGACGCGTCGGTGTTCCGCTCCTCGCCTCGACACGACGTGTCGCCATTCTGTTCCTCGCCGCCACTAGTCGAGGACGCGTCGGCGTTCCTCTCCTCGCCGCGATGCATCGAGGTGGACGCGTCGGCATTCCCAATCTCGCCAGCACGCGCGTCGGAGGACGTGTCGGCTCCCCGCTATGAGGAGAACACCGTGCCGCCCGCCGAGCCCCCCAGCCATGAGGAGCTTTGGAAAGAAATGTATGTCGCCTTGTGGGAGGCTTTGCCTCCAGCAGAGCGTGCCAAAATAGAGGCAAAGAAGAAGGCTGAGGAAGAGAAGCGCACCGCGGAACAAGCTGCCTGGGAGGCCTATGTCGCATCCAAGAGAGTCAGGCAATTGGCTCTTTGGCAGAAGGCTCGTGCAAGGGCCGTGAGGGTGGCGAAGGACGCCCGTGCCGATGCCCTGAGTGCAGTCGGGCCCAAGCGCCTCATCTACGCTTGGCGGTACGTGGACCGGGTGCACGCTTCTTGTGAGGAGGAGTACCTGTTGGTGCCGGATCACCACACCGGTGAGATCGCGCTCGCCCACCGGCAAGCCGCCAATCAGCACCTCACGAGTTGCGACGCTGAGGAAGAGGTGTTGTGTCGGTGCACTGGGAAACGGCCGTGCACCAAGGTACTTGTGGCGCACCGCAAGCGCTCATGCGAGCGCCCTGGCTTTTAGGAGGAGTATAATTTTTGTTTCGTAAGGCGACCTCATTAGTTTTGGGACGCAAATGATAAATCCCGAACATTCAGGAATTATTAGCGTCCTTGATTAAGTATGTAAAAGGGAAAGTTTGGAAACCTTGTGTATTCGTACGCATTTTGCAAGTACGTGCATATAGCACAAACTTTACTATATACTATCGCACTACACGTCTCTCTCTATATATGCTTGTAGACTGTGCTACTCCCACTGTCCAGGTCAATAAGTCATCTTTGGTTGTGCACCGTGACCAAGGAGGGAAGACTTATACACCTATACGGAGGGAGTACTACTATTACTTATGTACGTGCAAATGCACGTTTTAACATTACGATGCGGTTTTTGTAAAAGTAGAAAAACAGCACTAGTCAAGCTTGTGAAACAATTCAATGCAAAACAAATGCAAAAATGCTCGTTTGATTGTTTACTTTTAGCTTCCTTCTCTGTGGTTATTTCTCTGTCATACTTTGTACGGAGTATCTCACTGGTTGGAAAGGCATGCAAATTCCCAAACCGCTTCCTACACCATGTATCCAATTTTTTGCCTAACAAGTTGTGTCGTGCAATTGGAATTCCAACTTGAGTACTACTAGTAGTAGGAGTACCAGGGGCCAGTTCTTTTAGGCTTCTAGATTAGTAATACCATAACTACTACCTTTGTCCTGGTTTATTGGTCCCCATTGTAATCTGTGTCAAATTTTGATCATAAATTTAACTAATGAAATGTTAGTGCATGTCACATGCACTAACATTTTATCAGTTAAATTTTTGGTCAAAATTTAGCACAAATTACAATGGTGATGAATAAACCAGGACATAGGTACTACTAGTAGTAGTTTAGAAGCCCAAATAAATGAGTGAGGCGCCTTAATGTTACTCTCCACTGTGACTAGTCTTATGGGAAAAGCTGGGGAAGCCGCCAAAAGGACTGGCCCTAGGAGTAGTATCTAGGGATTGAGTGTGCGAGATGAACCGGAGAAAGTAAATGCAGAGAGATGAAATGCAAAAAAGACGGAGGGATGTGATGGTTGCTTGTCCGTTTATTTTACTAGGCCACTTATTACTGGGAGTGGTTGGATTTTGTGATATGACGGCTTTACTGCCGCGCCACGAGCGGGGTGAGACTCCCGTGCAGCGCCGCCCTCTACACTAGTACTACTACATCAGTCGTGGTTCATCCCCCATTGAATTTGACTAAGATTTAACTAACAAAATGTTAGTGCATGTCAACAAAAACAATATCGTTCGATTCGTATTTGAACATAGTTTTCAATGATATAATTTTAGGTGACATGCATCATCATTTATCGTAATATATATAATTTTAGTTCAATTTTTGGTCGTACTAATCTATAGTAAGGTACCCGTGCATTGCACGGAAGAGTGAAATGCATTGATCAGGGAGTTGTTTATTTTGACAAAGGATGTGGGGGTCATCTCATGTGTAACGGGTATCGATAGGTTTGTTCGGATATTATCTCATCTCTAGAGCTCACAAACATCCGGGTGAAATAGATAAAAAAGTATCTTTTGCAAACAAAAGCGTTCAACTGTTCAACCTGCATCCAAAACTTGTGAAGAAATAACTCTTATTGTGCTTTGCAGGAAATGATCTTCAAGAATTAGTTTTTGAGTATCCATTGTTATACATGTTGGCTACAGATGACATGGCACTTTCTTATAGTCAATAGTTGGCTATACTATTTAAGTATTAACCATGCCCTTATACACCTAGATGTAGGGATTAAATCAGGATGACTTGGAAGGGGGCAGAGGATATGTAAGAAATGGTTCATCATAAGTCTTTCACCAGTACTGTAGTTAAAATTCATACATGGAAGATTCTAGACTAAACCATAAATGGATACACTTTTATTCATGTGCGATACTCCAATAGAGCAAGATCATGCATGGAAGTCTCCACATGCTTAGACAGCGGATTACATTAAGCGAAGACTAATGATCGACATTTAACTTAGTAATGCAGATGTCCAGGTGAACCTCCTTGGAGTCCCCATGCACATTGTTGGGGGTCAAATAATACCATGCGTCTTCCATGTCCACATCGGCGGGAAGGTCCCAGCTCCGCAGAGTCCAAGTCAGCTTGACGTAGCCAGTGTCGCCGCCCACGTACCTCCGAGGGGTAGTAATAGTGAGCACGCACCCGTACATCGGCCTCGTGTCAGTGTCGGCGTGAGCGGCATCACCCCTGGCGCACACTACAGAGATGTGGCTGCGGCCTGCGCGGGCCTCGCCGGTGGCCACGATCAAGAGGAAGACGTTGTCATCCTCCTCCGAGACTAGCAGGTGGCGCTGATCCTCCAGCGACTCCGGCACGATGAATGGGTAGCACGTCTCCTACTTGATGTTCTTCGCCAAGGGCCAGTAGTGATCGCCGCACGCCTGCGTCAGGTGATGCACGATGTCCGCCGGCGATCCCCAAAACGGCACCGGGCACTCATAGCAGTAGACGAAGGACTCCTTGGAGGCATCCACCAGGCCGTCCATGAAACGGGAGTGGCTGTAGGGGACGTTCGGCCAGTTGAATATATGAGCAAGTTACTACGAGATTTACTACAAAATAAATCATGACGGCTATAACAGAGATTAAACTAATCATGCATACTAGCATAGTAGATGAACAGATCGAATCTAGGACACAGACTATAAACATGAATTCTACCACGATTTCGAACAGGAAGGACAAAAACACATACGGTGCAACGGGAGCAGCACCATTGGCGTTGAGGTTGTCTCCCAAGTCGATGAGGAAGAGGTTGCCGAGGTCAGGGAAGAAGTCATCGTCGGTGAAGTCGACGCTGCTAGCAGTCGCGAGAGTGCGCTCCCCAAATTTCAACAGCGCCCGCTGAATGGAGCGCAGGAGGGAGTGGCTATAGGGGACGTTGCGGCCGCCGAATGGAGCGCAGGAGTAGCCCACAAAGCAGTAGATGGTGCTCCTCCCTAGTCTCTATTCTTATCTCTATCTCTACTACTCTTCTTTGTTTTTTATAGTATACTAGTTGTAGTTGTCAAATCGAATAGTACTGCGCCGTCCACTGCACGCCCGGCTGAACACGCCTTCTCGCCTCCATCAAACCCCTCCATTAAACCCGCATGCAAACCAAGAAACCTACTCCAGCCCGTGGGAGGAAATTTGCCGGTTGCCATTGGAGAACAATAGAGTCACGTCCAATCCATTTGAGTTTATTGCGTGTATGATTCTCCCTCTATAAAAAGTTAATTGCATCCTTAATCTTGTATTCTAAGTACTCTGTTGGTTCCACTGTCAGTATAGTGTACATTACTTGCAGGTTGGCTACAGATTCGTACAGAAAGTTAAAAAGAAACAAATCCATGACTTGCAGGATTGGAGTTAGCACCGATGGCGGTTCGTAGTCGTTCCACGCTCGGGCATTGAAGTTTGTAACTATTTTAGATTAGAACATACTACTCCTCCGGTGCTAGTAGTAGAGCAGAGTCCTACTCCACTACTACTCTACTCAAGAAAGTTAGGGCATAGTAGCAGGTACTGTAGGGAGTACCAGTACTGTGATCACTCAAGCAAGTTATCTGACTTCGATATGACCCTACGCTGCTGGTATGTGTCTCGTAAGTCAAGCGGCGTGCTGTAGTCATCATCACTTGTCCACTTCCCGCAGCACATATTCACTTCTCCATCTTTGTCCGCTCTTCCATCCCTGCTAAGGCGCCTCCCCCCCCCCTCGTCCAATCTTCCATCCCCACTAAGGCGCATCCCCCCTCATTCGAAACCCAAGCACTAACAATGGCAGAACCGAGCAACGTCCACCGAAAGAGTGGCTGGAATTCGCTCCCCACAAAGGTAATCGGGCTCATTGTTTCGCGTGTGGAAAATTTCAGTACCATGCCGCTCGCCGCGTTCTTGTCAGGGTTGTACCGTTTACTAAAAGCCCTCAAGCCGGAGCTTTTTAAGCCAGCTCCTTGCTTATTGACGCCACCTGATCTTCAGAAACGGCGTGTCACGCAGCATAACGATCGTACGTGGAAAGCATCAACCCCCTTGACTGTGATCCGATCCCCGTCACCCTCAACTACATTAACGGTATGTACTAGGTCGGCATGAACACGTCTTGGATGGTGCTCATCGGCGGTCGCGGCAGCTGGATGCTCGTGGAGGTATACAACCGGCGATTGATCCCCCTTCCTTCGATTAACATTGCACTGCTTTGGCACCACGGCCCAGAATACTGGGAATCTTACAGTAGCCAACATGATACCAAGTTTGATTTGCTCAAGGTTGTAATCTGCCAAGTACCCACAAGATCTGCGAATTATAAAGACTTCAGGCTAATTGCGTTCTTCAACCGCGGTCTCGCCTATCTGACAGGTCACTGGGGTAAGTGGATAAATCTGCACGTCCATTGCAGGATCATACATCCTCCATGGTTCTCTGATGCCATTGAACACAAGGGCTTCATTTACGCTGTCGACTCCTTCTATGGCTAGACGTATTGCTGGCCTACTCTAGTCATCGCTACAAACGGCTGTTACAGCAGTATGTTACTTTCCTATGATATCATGATGGGTTTCTTATATTACTGTCAACATTTACTGAAAAAATATTCATGCTCATAACATGCTATTCTTAAGATTGACTACATCAAAGAGCTCTTTTTTATTTGACTCTAACTTTTTTATGTTACTTTTCTATGATATCATGATGGCTTGCTTATATTACTGTAAAAATTTACTGAAAAAATATTCATGCTCATAACATGCTGTTCTTAAGATTGACTACATCAAGAGCCCTTCTTTATTTGACTCCATTTTTTTGTGGGTTATTTGACTCCAACTTGATATGATGTTGTAGGCCGCCAGGTGTCCCTACCCTTCCTAATCCCAGAACCTTTCAAAGAAAAGCGGCATGGCAGTTGCAGGTGGTTCCTGGCTCGAGCAGACGACGGCGAACGATTGATGATCGTTCGCACGCATCGGACGTGTTGTTTTGCGGAATACAATCACAGTCACTAAAAGGTCTTTGAGTAGGATCCCAGCTTCTCTGGGCCTTCGGGAATTTTTGACTGGAGGTTGGTAAGTAGCCTTGGTACACGCTCTCTGTTTGTCAGACTGAATTATCCGATTAACCAGGAGAAAACCGACGGCAAGGATCATGATGGCAGCGCAGTTTCGTTCATCAGGCAAAACTGTGTGTACACAACATACCATGCATCTCTGCATGCACCATACCCTGATATGTGCCGCCACGCTCTGTAGCCCAAAGTAGGAGAGAGGATCGCAAGTATCAGACTTCGACCTGCTGGCTGGAGTTTCCCCCATCAGTCACCCATCTAGTTCAAGCCGTCAGCCAATCTCCGCGGCTTAATAAATAGTAATGTCTAACTGCACCAGTTAGTTAGATGCGTACACTTGGTGTAGTGGGATCTTTATTTAGTTTGATGCATACACTTGTTATTTTTTGGTAGCCCTTTTGTAATGATGGCTGATGTTTGGTTTGGAAGAGAGAGATGCGTCTTCACTCTTCTGGCCTGCTTACTGCTTCTGTTGCACCCCCAGCCCTGGTTGCTGCTGCTGTTTTCAATGTACAATCAGTAGTATATCTCATCTGTTGGTTGAATAAATGTGTTGTTAGAACGACAAACACAATGTTTTGGAAGTCGTTGCACTATTCGATCCTTTAGTGCCCTGTACCGTACGTAGCACATACTATTTTTCGTACGGAACACATTTTCCACTTGTTGATAACATGCAGCCCACTGATGAAGGCCCAATAGAGAAGCCCATAATTAACTGGAAGGGAGGCTCTCACATGAATCCGGCCCAGGTACATGGTCATGGTCCCCTAAACATAAATAAGTAAATAAATAAATAAACACAAATTCTCATGCACCCGTTCTTTAAATTCACGATTTAATAGGAGGATATTATTTCCTATGATAGTGTCGTTACATTCAGTCGATATTATTCTTCGGCAAAGATAGCGACCAGTCTTCTTCCTCCTAGCATTTTCTTCCTGCAACCAGCGGACCCATGCAAATCGTATTCAACGTCGTAAATAGATCCAGTCCATTTTTATTTTTCAATAAGAATGTCCATTTGTAGCCCAGCACATTGGCGGCAACACTTTATCCTCCGCCTTGGTGCGCTCGCCACAGCGCCGCCGTCCGGCCCTGTCAACATAGTTTTTTTTCGAAATGGTCCCTGTCAACATAGTGAATCGGGAGAGAACTGTAGTTGTGAGTATGACAGTACGGGCCCACCAGGTCCACTCCCGAACACAAGCAAGCGCCTCTTTTACTACTCAGGTGAACCCCTCATTTTTTTACTCTAATCCACCATGCTGATATCTGGGACCCACATCATTTTCAACGTATAGTCAATTAACGACAGAATTGCCCAACTTTTTTTAGTAGTAATTCAGAGGAGCAGGCTATAAACTGGGTTGTGCGGTCTCTGTGGCCCATCTAACAACATGACCAGCCCAGCAGTTTTTTCTTTGGGAAAATAGGTAGCCCAGTATTTCTTTTTGAAGAATACCCAAGCTAGGCCTATTTGTTTTCTCCAACTTACTGGGCTGCAAATCTTTCAAGACGAGGAGGGATGCATTCCGGCCTTGCCAAAGAGTATGGTCAGTGTTTGTTAAAAGTAATATCAAAAGGGGTTGAAATTCCAAAAAAATTATAGCAAATGGGATATTAGTTTCTTTTTTTGTTTTTGTTCTTCACTGATATCTTATACGTATTTCATTGGATTTAACATGACATAGTGCTAATTTATTTTTAAATTTGTTTTAGTATGTCTACTAATTTTTGGATTAAGAATATTTTGTTCCCCAGCAAAAATTTGCGAATTTTCAAAATTTCCCACATATTTAGTTAATTTTTTAACCCTGGTACTGACCAGAAAATGGGCAGCAATTCTAAAAATGGAAAACAGGCTGCAATAAATTCCATATGAATTAGAAAATGAGTAAAAATTATAAAAATAATAGCAAATGGGCTGTACACGCCACAGATTTCGAGGCTGACTTTTTTACGCAAGGCTTTGTCAGTCAACACACGATTCTAGAAGCAGTGACTGTTGGATGTCCATCCAATGGCCGACGTGCTTCTTCAATCTCTGATCTTCCAGCTCCAGCCGCCTAAACTAGCGCCGGCGGGACTGCCTGCTCCCTCTTCTTGTGGCCCGCTATGATGCCGCGCAGGCTTCCCCATCCCACCCTACTACCTCCGCTGGCCTGGCCGTACGCAATCAACTGTCTCTTTATTACGCGAAAAAAATGATTCCTCCCACTGACATCTGGGGCGCACCGGTAGGGCGGCTGACCTGTGGGCCTACTAAGTTGACGCATACGCAGGGCTTGTCAACTTAGTCAACAAACGATTCTAGCAGCAGTAACCGTTGGATTTGAATCGAATGGTCTTGCTGCTTCTTCAATCGCTGCTCTTCTTGCACCAGCCCAAACCAGCGCCGGCGAGACCGCCTGCTCCTGCCTCCCGTGGCCGGCTGTGCTGCCATTGAGGCCTCATCGCCCCCTACTACTCCCACCGCTAGCCAGGCCCTGCGGCGATGGCAGCCTCACACCGCAGTCGAACCAGTGAACCCTCGTACTCCTCTCCGCGTGGGCATCCACTGCCGCGTCTTCCCCGGCTCCGCGTTGTCCTCTTCCTAGGCCTCGCCATCGTCCACAGCCTTGGTGCTCTCGGCGCGGCGTGGTCAATGTGGTCAACGACTGACTTCCATCGGAAGAGTACTGTACGTGGAGAGGCTGACAGCTGGGTCCACGGCCACAGCCCAGTTTTTTGTGATTTGCCAAGTAAGTCGCTTTGTCAGGCTTGTTGGGCTGCAAATCATTCAAGACGAGGGGAGCTTTCATTCGGCTGGCCGAGAAAATGGCCTATCAGTAATGAGAAATGGGCTATACATTTTTAAAACACATCAAACTGGCAATTAGTTTCAAATTTCTTTTTTCATTTCGAGATTTTAAATTGCATTGATTTTTATGCGTGGACAATTTGCTGGATTTTATATTGATATATATTTATTTTTAAAATCAGTTTGCATGTGACTCGTGTCGGCGTTTTGGCAACGGGGGTCCCCAGACTTGCCTGCCTGCGGCTCGCGGCGTGGCTAATCCAGCAGGCCGTACGGCCCATCTTCATCAATGAGGCATACAAGACCCTCGCGAGGGGCCAAGCCTCGTGAGGCGGACAACATAAGACCTCCTTTTAGAGTGGCCTAGTCGGGCAGGCTCACGAGGAGCGGAGATATCAAGGCGAGGCAAACCTCATGAGGCTCTCGTGACGTGAGCCATGACGATCGGCACCAGGCGGGCGCCAGCGCGCACAGCGTCCTTGTTTCCACTTTGGTGCTAAGGAGGCCTGCACAGGCGAGGAGTACCGAGGCATCAGGAAAAGGTTACCATATCGGTGCAACAAGACCAGGACCAGAAGGACGGCAAGATGGAGGTCATCGTGGATCCCAAGACGGCGTCACCACCATAGCCTTTCGCAGGCAGAGACCGCCTTTGTCAGGATAGCTTGTACTAGTTGTCCCCCTTCAAATTTGCCCGCCGTTGTTGGCTCCCTTCCCACTCAATATTTGGGAAGAGAACCAGGGCCTCTATAAGTAGGACTAGCCACCACCATAGGCAAGCAGGACCATTTTTAGACCATCCAGAACCACACAAGTTAGCCAGGCACAAGAACACTTCAACCTCAGGAGGCTCTTCTTCCCCTTGTATTCTTCATCATCAGCCCTAGAGGCAATCCACCACCACCACACTGGAGTAGGGTATTACACCACAATGGTGGCCTGAACCAGTATAAATCTTGTGTCTTTCTGTGTTGCGAGTTCGTCGAGTTCGTCCGCGAGATCTTAGCGAGCTAGGCCTAGATCGGTGGGAGGAAAAGACTTCACGCGCACCCCAGTGTTCGAACCTTAATGGTTTGTTGGAACCCCACATCCGACATTTGGCGCGCTATGTAGGGGTGCGCCGTAGCTTCCCTTCCATTAGTTCATCGCTCCGTCGCCCCATCGTCTCCATGGCGGATGCTCGCCGTGCTCGAGATGGGCGTCGGGCTGCCCTCACCGCTCGCATTGCTTAGACGGCCCCCATCGGCGGGCCACCTTGTCGTTCTCCGTCTCCCGCCGCCAATGCTGCCATCGGCCCGGTGGGGAACGAGCAGCAAGCGTCTTTGCTGCATCCTTTAGTATGGCAGGACGGCCGCACCGCCACTCCATCGCTGACCCCGGCCGGTTCTTCGTTCCAAGCACGCCATGCTCCCATGAAGGTGCGGGACGCACTCCTCGCCGCAAACGAACTCCTATGCTACCGCCCAGTCGATGACCTCTATGAGGAATGGTTCGACCACGTCGTCGAGCTTGTCCATGCCGCAGGGGGCTCCCCGGCGCTATCCGTCTCTCTGCCTCACCCTCAGATGGCCACGGGCAACGAGGCCCGAGGCGTGCCTCCACCACCCTAGCCCAAGGACGGCACCTTGGCACCAAGGCGCAAGGCCCCGCGGTGTGATCCGCCACGCCCGGTGCTCGCGCGCGAAGAGAGAAGCTACCAAGAAATCCCTCGGCCGCGAGGAGCTGCACCCGCGCTCCCCGCATCGCCTCGTCAAGACCGCGCGCCGCCCGCGGTGGCACCGCGTGGACCTCATCAAGACCAACCTCCGGCTCCGAAGCGGGCCCCAATAACTATGGCCGACTGCCGCGCCTTCACCCCCGAGCTGCGCAGCGTTGCCTGGCCAGGCAAGTTCAAGGACGGCGCCCGCTCCTGGCTCCTGGACCTGCAGCACCGCTCGATCTCCTCCTGGGACGAGATGCGCGACCGCTTCGTCGCCAACTTCCAGGGCACTCGCAACCGCCCGCCGGCCGCAGGCGACCTGCGCCGTATCAAGCAACAGCCAGGAGAGACCCTCTAGAAGTACATCCAGCGCTTCAACAACACCCGCCTCAAGATCCCCAAGGTCACAGATGAGGCTGTCATCTCCGCGTTCTCCGACGGCGTCCGTGACATCAAGATGAAGGAAGAGATCGGTATCCACGAGGAGCTCTGCACATCTCAGGAGCTATTCAACCTGGCGACCAAGTGCGCAAGAGCTGAGGAGGGGCGCCTCTCTCTCCTTGAGCTGCCAGCCGCGGGCACAGAGGAGAAGAAAGCCAAGGCCAAGGAGGTGAAGCGCAAGGAAGTAGCGGTGCTAGCGGCAGAGCCCGACACCAAACGGGGCAGAGATCAGCCCAAGTCATCCAAGAACAGCCGACCGTTCTGCGCCTTCCACAACCTGAACACCCACAACAACAGAGACTGCCAAGAACTCAGAGCCTTACGAGAAGGACTCTACGGTCGACGCCCCAAGCACAGCGAACGGGGCTACGGCCACGGAGGAGGACGTGGAGCGGACGCTGGGACGACTGTGGCCCGCGCCAGGAATGGCGCTGAGGGAGTCCTGGATTAGGGGCTCTCCGGACAGCCGGACTATATCCTTTGGCCGGACTGTTGGACTATGAAGATACAAGATTGAAGACTTTGTCTCGTCTCCGGATGGGACTCTACTTGGCGTGGAAGGCAAGCTAGGCAGTACGGATATGGATATCTCCTCCTTTGTAACCGACCTTGTGTAACCCTAGCCCCCTCCAGTGTCTATATAAACCGGAGGATTTTAGTCCATAGGACAACATACAATCATACCATAGGCTAGCTTCTAGGGTTTAGCCTCTCCGATCTCGTGGTAGATCAACTCTTGTAATACTCATATCATCCAGAATAAATCAAGCAGGACGTAGGCTTTTACCGCCATCAAGAGGGCCCGAACCTGGGTAAAACATCGTGTCCCCTGCCTCCTGTTACCATCCTCCTTAGATGCACAGTTCAGGACCCCCTTCCCGAGATCCGCCGGTTTTGACACCGACATTGGTGCTTTCAGTGAGAGTTCCTCTGTGTCGTCGCCGTTAGGCTTGATGGCTCCTGCTATGATCGATAGCGATGCCGTCCAGGGGGAGACTTCTCTCCCCAGACAGATATTTGTGTTCGGCAGCTTCGCACTATAGGCCAACTCGCTTGGCCATCTGGAGCAGATCGAAAGTTATGCCCCTGGCCACCAGGTCAGGTTTGGAAGCTTAAACTACACGACCGATATCCGCGGAGACTTGATCTTCGACGGATTCGAGCCCCTGCCTTGTGCGCCACGCAATCACGATGAGTACGATTCAGCTCTACCATCGGACAGTGTCCAAGAAATCACACCGGCAGCCGCTCCGACCCTCAATTCGGAGCCAGTTGCGCCATCCATGGATGGGTGGATAGACCCCGCCACGGAGGCCGTATCCTCAGCGGCGATCGAGCCGAATATCAACATTACCCTTCATGAGAGTCGTGTTTCCAAACTGCCGGATCCTTCTCCGGCCACGAACTACGAACCTCCTGCACCCGTTCCTGTCGAATCCGATTGGGCGCCGATCATGGAGTTTACCTCCACAGATATTTTTCAGCACTCGCCCTTCAGCGACATACTGTACTCATTAAGGTCTCTCTCCTTGTCAGGAGGGTCCTGTCCGAACTATGTCCGGCAGGATTGGGACGCGGATGACGAAGAAATTCGCCGTCCACCCACCACCCACTTAGTAGCCACTGTCGATGACTTAACCGACATGCTCGACTTCAACTCCGAAGACATCGACGGTATGGATGACGATGCAGGAGACGAAAAGGAACCACTGCCCACAGGGCACTGGACGCCCACTTCATCACATGACGTATACATGGTGGACACACCCAAAGAAAACAACGACGAGGAACGGAAGGACGCAGCGAAGGGTTGGTCCCTCGAGAAGCAGTCAAAGCGGCGGCGTAGACACCGCTCCAAATCCTGCCTCGGCAGAAATAACATTCATATGGACCCAGCGATAGATCAGGGTGAACCATCGCCCGACCAGGGCAACACGGGGAATCATACCGAACAACCCGACTCCGTCGAAGATAACGGTGCGGATGACATCACACCGGACAGGCGCCAGGAGCAACATAACGCCCACCAAAGGCTTGTCGCCACGGCAAGAAGCCTGAAAAAACAGAAGCAAAAGCTCAAGGCTGCACAAGACACACTCAAAATCAAATGGAGTGAAGTACTCAACACTGCAGCGAAGTACGGCAGTAATCGCCACACCAAGAGCTATCCGAAGCAAAAGTTGCTACCTGAATTTGATGAGGAGGCCTTAGATCCTCCACAATTAAAAAATAGCCATCTGGTCGGATAGACGACCTCATAGCCAACATAAAGCGGCAAACGACGCCGCACATAAACCAGTACGTGATCCGCGTAAGGGCTCGCATCAAAAGGACGGTGCAACCAGATCCATCTATGGACCACGCAAGCGCGCTCCAACATACAATGCAACACAACAAACATCCAAACACCACGGTACACCCAAATACAGGGGTGCCGCACACCCTCTATGTTTCACTAACGAGGTGCTGGATCATGAATTTCCAGAGGGATTCAAACCCGTAAACATAGAGGCGTACGACGGAACAACAGACCCTGGGGTCTGGATTGAGGACTACATCCTCCATATCCACATGGCTCAAGGAGATGATCTCCATGCCATCAAGTACTTACCCCTCAAGCTCAAAGGGCCAGCTCAGCACTAGCTTAAAAGTCTCCCCGAAAACTCCATCGGAAGCTGGGAAGAGCTCGAAGACGCCTTTCGGGCAAATTTTCAAGGGACATATGTACGCCACCGGATGTAGACGATTTCAGTCATATAACTCAACAGCCCGGTGAGTCAGCCTGAAAACTTTGGAACGGGTTCCTCACTAAAAAGAACCAAATAGTCGACTGTCCGGACGCCGAAGCCTTAGCAGCTTTCAAGCATAGCGTTCGAGACGAATGGCTTGCCAGACACCTCGGTCAAGAAAAGCCAAGAACAATGGAAGCATTAACAAGCCTCATGACCCGTTTTTGCGCGGGCGAGGACAGCTGGTTAGCCCAATGCAGCACCAGCGACCCAAGTACATCCGAAGTCAGGGATGGAAACAGGAAATCACGACGCAGCAAGAATAAGCGCCGGAATAAAGAAGACAGCCCAAAGAGCACGGCGGTAAACGCCGGATTTAGAAGCTCTCAGCCTGGCCAGTAGAAGACACCCTCCAAAGGCAACAGAGACGAACTGTCCAGCCTAAACAAAATTCTGGACCAAATATGTTAGATCCATAGCACCCCTGATAAACCTACAAATCATACCCACAGAGAATGTTGGGTCTTCAAACAGTCCGGCAAGCTCAACGCCGAACACAAGGGGCAGGATACACCAAGTGAAGACGAGGACGAGCCTCACAAGCAAAGCACAAGGGAACAGAAGAAATTCCCACCAGAAGTCAAAACAGTCAACGTGTTACACGTGATAAAAGGGAGAAACAAAGCGGCACCTTTAGAGGAACATGCCCTAGGGCCTATCACCGTGGAGCTCCGCCACTGGTCGTCCCAACCGATCACCTTCGACCATCAGGATTACTCGGCAAGTATCCGGCGTGCAGGATGGGCTGCCTTGGTATTAGATCCAATAATTGACGGATACCACTTCACCCGAGTCCTAATGGACAGCGGTAGCAGTTTAAATCTGATATATCAGGACACAATCCGCAAAATGGGGATAGACCCAACAAAAATTTGCCGCAGCAATGCTACCTTTAAAGGAGTAACGCCAGGCCCAGAGGCTCACTGCAGGGGCTCCCTGCTACTAGAGGTTATATTTGGCTTCCCCGATAACTTCCGCAGCGAAAATTTAACTTTCCACGTCGCTCCGTTCCAAAGTGGCTATCAAACACTACTCGGACACGAAGCTTTTGCTCGCTTTAACGCAATACCGCATTACACTTCCCTCAAGCTCAAGATGCCCAGTCCACATGACATCATTACAGTAAATGGAAATATAGAGCGCTCCTTGCGCGCCGAAGACGATGCGGCCGCCTTGGCCGCCGCACACTAAACGGCCTCACCAACTCAAGCATTTGACAGGTCGTTAAGACCACAGACACGGCTAGACGAGTGCGGCTCAGCTATATGTAATTAACACAGGTTTGATGGCTATACCCCTATTATAATACAAGGGGCTCAACGCGCACGCAAAAGTGGCAATAAGGCTCACCTTTACTCATTTTCAACTATATATTGTTTATTTAGTATAACTTAACTTTTGCACGGCAACTTTTCAATTAAGTTCCTCTCTTTTTCAGATGGCCATCGTGCTACACCCGTCCAGGATACGGCACAACGGAGACACAAGCGCAAACGTGCAGCATGGACCCGTTCCAAGGATTCTTTGTAGATTAAGACCCTGCGTAAACCTTTTTTTACTGTCTCTTGTTGATTTACATCCCTCGGATTCTCAGTACAACCGAGAAGGATGCTGACGTCTTGGCATGTGGCCACGCCAGAATAATGCACGTACCTGGACACCAGGGGCTTATTACAAAGGGTACTATTTAGACCCGGTTTACACCATAAAGACCGAATACCTTAGGGAGTGTTCGGCGTCGCGAGTTTGGCCTTATATGCATCAGCTCTGAATCATGTCTTTGGTCAAATGTTGGGTTCGCCCGGCTCCTGTGTTTTGCTGCCTTACGTTCTGCTCTATCGGCTAAGGCGGCACCAGGAGAACTACTGTGATTGTGCCCTGGTTCATCTGGATGAGCACCTCAGTAGAGAAAGCCGAAAACTGGCTGTCATGATATAGCGTGAGAGTGATCAACCACTCGATGACTTATTGGAATCTTCGGGATTCCTCCGCATTAACGAAGGGCCGTTTCCCGGCCGGGCATGTACGCACCCCGAATCCGGACAAGTGCGGAGCCACCAGGGGCTATATAGTAGCCCCACTGTCAAACTCCTATGGCTAAGTGAAAGTGTTCAAGCATTATTGTCCGGTTGCCTAGTTCGCTGCGCTATCACCTCCTTATTAGGACCAAGACGTTGAATTAACTGTGAATACGCGTCTTCTGCGAACACCCCCGCATTATATGCGTGGGGGCTGAAGCCGACGACTGCAATCTTTCTGGTTATATACATGTATACATAAACGGACGCACAGGAGGCATCACAATACTTTCGGGCAAAAGTATAAATACAGCCTTGATAAATTCAATAAAACGTTGTTTTTACAATGGGAATACATGTCACTCAAACATAACATTCTTCGAGCACTGGGCCTCCATCGAACAAGCGCCCTCAAGAACTTCTTCAAAATAGTGATCGGCAGCCACTCGGCCTATGGCCGAACCCTGTGCCGCGACAGTGGTGGCATCCATTTCCACCCAGTATGTTTTAACACGGGCAAGGGCCATCCGCGAGCCTTCTATGCACGCTGACCTCTTCATCGCATTAATGCGTGGCACCGCACCAAGGAACTGTTGCACCAAGCTAAAATAGATGTTCGGCTTTGGCCTTTCCGACCACAGATGATCCACGACACACCTCATGGCGAGTTCGGACAATCTATTGAGTTCGGCCCATTCGGCAAGCTGATCAGTCAATGGAAGCGGAAGCTCTGGAACGTTAAATTGCGACCAGAACAGCTTGTCCAGTTCACGATCTGTTTGATCTCGAAAGTATTCGGCCGTATCAATAGCGCTCGCCGCTAAGTCCATATATGCGTCGGCCGAACTCCACAGCCGATCCAGAGGGGCATACCGCGGATCGCCGAACTTCCTCCGCAGCATAAAGGGCTTCCCAGCCACAATGTCCCCGGCTTCACGCAGTTCCTCCTTCTTCGCTCTCATTGCAGAGCGGGTGTCTTTGGTCACCATTGTAGCCTTTTCAAGGTCCGTAGCCTTCGCCCGGTTTTCTTCTTCAAGAAACTGGCAGCGGTTGGCAGTGTCTTTTAACTTCGCAGCCATTTTGGCTATTTTCTCTTTTCTCTCGCTGTGAGCGGCCTTCTCGGCTCTCAACTCTTCGTCCGCCTTCAAAGCGGCCGCATTACTACTTCTTGCTTGCTCCTTGGCTCGGGCAAGCTCCGCCCGCAAGGCCTCCACGGTGGCAGCTCCATCTGCAGTCACAACATATTAAAGATACTGGCATCACGCTGCTCTTACTATGTGACATCCACTATAAATATCACCTACCCTGTGCCTCATCAAGCCGCTTGTTAACAAGCTCGATGTCGGCATCCGCCGCATCCAGTCACCGCTTTAGTTCGGCAACCCCATCAGTCCGGCTAGCCACCGGAGCTTCAGACACCTTCACACAAAGGCGGTTTGGTTATTACCTGGGACTATGATCCTCTGTTCGCCGCCGTTCTCGACGAGAACCAGAGTCTCAAGGGCTACTATCTACACAGGGCACACCTAAAATGTGCGGTACCATCACAAATGTATATCATTTCACGTACCTCAAAGCCCGTCAGTAGACTCATAAAGTCTTCATGCAACCCGTTTTCGGCGGACGAAATCCTTTCAATCACCGTACACATTAATGTACGGTGCTCTTCTGAGATAGTCGCTTGCTCTAGCAGACCCTTCAGTACGTCCGACCGCATACCAGATGGTGCCGGACTCTTTTGATTGCTCTCTTCAAGAGCCGGATACTGAGGGCTTCGGGTGACCATGGGATTACCTTTTGGCCTTGCCGGATCCAAAGAAACTCTCCGTGATGACACTTCAAGGTCGCCCTCTTCTTGAGCTGTGGAGTCTGGGGGAGGCGTTTCACTCTCCATCATCTCCGGAAAAAGATCCCCCGAAGACGAGCTCTGCTGAGAAGGGCTCAGATCCGAACTGCAAGATACAATGCTTCGGTTATCTTCCTCAGAAGTAAGCTAGTATATCTTCACTATTAAGCACTTTTTGATTAATTACAGCTCGTTAGAGGGCTGATCCCCGCACGGACTTTGTGCGGCAAGAGCACCCTCCGAGGCGGGACCCTCTGGTGGAGTTTTCTTCTCCCGTTTGGAAACCTTGGTTTCCGGATCATCAGAGGTAGTCCCCTTCCTCCCCGGGGCGAGGGAATGTCAAATTCCTTCCCTTGGTTATCCTCCCTCACGGAGGCGCTCGTTCCCTCGGTTGGAATATGTAGCAGTGGGGGCCCGCTTTCGCCCTCTTTATTCCCCCCCTTCATATTCCTTTGAGGGCACCGGGCAAGGTGCTAGCTCGAGCATCTTTTCCAGCACCGGATTGTCCAAGCCTTCGGGAAGGGGGTCCGAACACCGGATCATCTTCTCCTTTGTTATCCAGTCCTGGTCAAAAAGCGATTCTTCAGAGTGACGTCATGATAAATGAAAGACAGTGTGTTTGGCTAGAGGATTACTTACTTAGGCCGCGGTGTGATTGCTGCTCAGGCCCACGTCCTTGGAGGTGTCCGGACACTCTATTTGGGGTTCGAAGAACGACTTGCACATCTCCTCGTGCGTCAGGCCGAGGAAATTTTGAATAGCGTGTGGTCCTTCTGGGTTGAATTCCCACAAGCGGAGGGGCCGGCGTTTGCAAGGATGGACTTGACGAACCAGCATGACTTGCACTACCATAACCAAACTAAAATCTCCCTCAAAGAGATCTCGGATGTGGCTCTGCGATATGGGCACATCCTTGGCTGGACCCCAGCTCAGCCCCCTGATGATCCATGACATCAGTTGTGGTGGAGGGCCAAAGAGAAAGGCGGGGGAAGCTACCCACTTGGCACTTCTGGGAGCGGTGACGTAGAACCACTCCCGTTACCATAATCCGTACATCTCTGGAAAGGAACCCTTTGGCCATGGAGCTCCAGCGATCTTGCTTATTAATGCCCCTCCGCATGCTGCATGTTGCCCCTCAACCGTCTTCGGATTCACATCAAAGGTCTTGAGCCACAGGCCGAAGTGAGGGGTAATGCGGAGAAAGGCCTCACATACAACAATAAATGCCGAGATGTGGAGAAAGGAATCCGGGGCTAGATCGTGGAAATCAAGCCCGTAATAGAACATCAAACCCCTTACGAAGGGATCCAGAGTGAGGCCTAGTCCTCGGAGGAAGTGGGAGATAAACACGATGTCTTCATTGGGTTCAGGAGTAGGGACGACCTGCCCTCGGGCAGGCAACCGATGCGAGACTTTGGCGGTCAAGTATCTTGCCTCCCTCAACTTCTTGATATCCTCTTCCGTGACGGATGAGGGCATCCACCGGCCCTGGAGGCTAGATCCGTACATGATTGAAGGTCCGAAGCACCTGACTTGGGCTTTGGGTGTTAGAACTCGAGGCGGGGGAAGGATTCGATTGAGCATGGGAGGAAAAAAGTAAAAGCCTTGACCCTTTATAAAGAGGGTGAATATCAAGCATCCTCCTCGTGGCCGTTTGGGACTTGCCTAAAATCTAGGAGTCCTAGGCGCGGTTGGGTTACCCACGACCATATTGATGAGAATCCCGTAATAAGGGGGACACGATCTCTGCTTTGACAAGACGTGTCAAGAAAATGCCTCGCATTATGTGCGGGGCTAGTTAAAGAAAAATGGTTCGAATATTATTTTGCCAAAACGTGTTAGCAGATTAGATTTGTGCCAATATTATTTCCTCTATGGTGATATGTGGAACTTATTTTGCAGGATCGGACACTATCCTTTTATTCGAACTCTTCTGTGGTGTATCCGGAGGAGGAACCCGCCTTGCAATGCCGAAGACAATACTGCGCGCCGGACTCATCGTCATTGAAGCCTGGTTCAGGGGCTACTGAGGGAGTCCTGGATTAGGGGGTCTCCGGACAGCTGGACTATATCCTTTGGCCGGACTGTTGGACTATGAAGATACAAGATTGAAGACTTCGGCTCGTGTCCGAATGGGACTCTACTTGGCGTGGAAGGCAAGCTAGGCAGTGCGGATATGGATATCTCCTCCTTTGTAACCGACCTTGTGTAACCCTAGCCCCCTCCGGTGTCTATATAAACCGGAGGGTTTTAGTCCGTAAGACAACATACAATCATACCATACGCTAGCTTCTAGGGTTTAGCCTCTCTGATCTCGTGGTAGATCAACTCTTGTAATACTCATATCATCAAGAATAAATCAAACAGGACGTAGGGTTTTACCTCCATCAAGAGGGCTCGAACCTGGGTAAAACATCGTGTCCCCTGCCTCCTGTTACCATCCGCCTTCGACGCATAGTTCAGGACCCCCTACCCGAGATCTGCCGGTTTTGACACCGACAGGAGTGACAGGCCTCGTGAGGACCGCTGGCAAGACCATCCTTGCGAGGGGGCCTGGAGGGACCAGCCTCGAGAGGATCGCCCCCAAATCAATGTTGGTCTTCCCCCACTGCCGCCACCAAGAAGGAACGACGATCATCATCAGGACGAGGGGGCTGGGGGCTTCCAGGAGCCACGTGCAATCGCCTGCATCTTGGGCGGCGCCCAGGCCCCAGCCTCTCAGCACATCTTCAAACGGTTTGCTCGCGAGTTGAATGCGGTGCTCCCCAGGCTTGAGGCCGCGCGCCCACTCAGGTGGTCCCAGTGAGCCATCACTTTCAACTCGGCAGATCAGCTCAAGTGTGCGGCCACCGCCGGCGTCCTCCCGATGTTGTGTTCCCCAGTCATCAGCAATGTGCAGATTACCAAGACCCTCATCGACGGCGGTGCAGGGCTCAACGTCATGTCCGTCGACACATTCGACAACCTCCAAGTGCCATACGAGCAGCTCCAGCCTCGCAGAAGACATCGGCCTGACCAGCCAAGGGCCAGCATCAGGAAATGAAGAGTGCAAACAGGGACAAGGCGAAGCTTGAGACACTTACTGATCCACCACGACATACTTCCGCTTAGGAAGCCTAAAGCCTGACAGCATCGGGGCGGAGGCGGCATCGCAAGGCACCAACAACGACCTACCCCTCGTCGGCCTCGGCATCATCAGGAAGGGCGCGGAGGATCTTGGCCTTGCTCAGAGGGGAAGTCTCCCCCACCTCCTCCAGAGTCTTCTCCGGGTCCACCTCCTCTTCCCCCTCCCCGCGGGGCTCGTTAGGAGACACCTCCACCCGTTTCGGTGCCGTGGGGGTTCCCAGGAGCACCGGCGGCACCAACCCACGTGCGTCAAAGGTCGGCCTGGAGGCGACGAATTCCTCCAGATCCCTGCGTTGGAACAAGGGGACGAAGGCGCTTGGTGGGTACTCCTGGTTGTCCCCGACTATGAGGCGTAGAACAGCGGCCAATTCATCGTCAGGCAGGGCCCCTGTCCTAAGGCAGGTCTTGTTTCCCTCTTCTTCAAGCTCCCACAGGGGGTGTGCACGCGCCTGGAGTGGGGCTACTCGCAGCGTCAAGAACTCCCTCAGAAGCATGACCCCGTAACCTTCGCCGCCCTCGCGTTGCCTGGCTTCAGGTCGGTCACCATCTGCCCCAACAGAGACGATGCCCGCTCATCAGCAAGCTCCACCCTAGGCCACCCCCCGTGGAGAGAGGGCGCCACCGTAGGCAACGCCAGACGCGTATTGGTGCACTTGGCGTCCATCATGACCCATTTGGACCGAATGTTGTCGGCCCTCTTCCCGGTGCTCGAGATTGAGTTGGCCTTGCCGGATGCGACGAAGTTAGCACATCCGGAGATGTGACCCTTGCTGACACGGAGCAATAAGAAATGGTGCAGGAGCGCCACGGACGGCATCACGCCCAGGTATGCCTCACAGTAGTAGGCAAAGATGGATAGGAGGAGGACAGAGTTGGGATGGAGATGCAACGCCGGCAGCCCGTTGATACGTCTCCAACGTATCTATAATTTTTGATTGCTCCATGCTATATTATCTACTGTTTTGGACATTATTGGGCTTTATTATCCACTTTTATATTATTGTTGGGACTAACCTATTAACCGGAGGCCCAGCCCAGAATTGCTGTTTCTTGCCTGTTTTAGGGTTTCGAAGAAAAGGAATATCAAACGGAGTCCAAACGGAATGAAACCTTCGGGAACGTGATTTTCTCACCGAATACAACTCAGGAGAGTTGGACCCTACGTCAAGCCAATTAACAGGAGGCCACGAGGTAGGGGGCGCGCCTGCCCCCAGGAGCGCCCTCCACCCTCGTGGGCCCCCTGTTGCTCCATCGACGTACTTCTTCCTCCTATATATATCCACGTACCCCAAACGATCAGATACGGAGCCCAAAACCTAATTCCTTTGCCGCAACTTTCTGTATCCACGAGATCCCATCTTGGGGCCTGTTCCGGAGCTCCGCCGGAGGGGGCATCGATCACGGAGGGCTTCTACATCATCATCCAAGCCCCTCCGATGAAGTGTGAGTAGTTTACTTCGGACCTACGGGTCCATAGTTAGTAGCTAGATGGCTTCTTCTCTCTTTTTGGATCTCAATACAATGTTCTCCCCCTCTCTCGTGGAGATCTATTCGATGTAATCTTCTTTTTGCGGTGTGTTTGTTGAGACCGATGAATTGTGGGTTTATGATCAAGTCAATCTATGAATAATATTTGAATCTTCTCTGAATTCTTTTATGTATGATTGGTTATCTTTGCAAGTCTCTTCGAATTATCAGTTTGGTTTGGCCTACTAGATTGGTTGTTCTTGCCATGGGAGAAGTGCTTAGATTTGGGTTCGATCTTGCGGTGTCCTTTCCCAGTGACAGAAGGGGCAGCAAGGCACGTATTGTATTGTTGTCATCGAGGATAACAAGATGGGGTTTTTATCATATTGCATGAAACTATCCCTCTACATCATGTCATCTTGCTTAAGGCGTTACTCTGTTTTTAACTTAATACTCTAGATGCATGCTGGATAGCGGTCGATGAGTGGAGTAATAGTAGTAGATGCAGGCAGGAGTCAGTCTACTTGTCTCGGACGTCATGCCTATATACATGATCATACCTAGATATTCTCATAACTATGCTCAGTTCTGTCAATTGCTCAACAGTAATTTGTTCACCCACCGTAGAATACTTATGCTCTTGAGAGAAGCCACAAGTGAAACCTATGGCCCCCGGGTCTCTTTCTCATCATATCAATCTCCATCACTTTATTATTGCTTTGCTTTTACTTTGGTTTTACTTTTCACTTTGCATCTCTATACCAAAAATACCAAAAATATTATTTATCATCTCTATCAGATCTCACTTTCGTAAGTGACCGTGAAGGGATTGACAACCCCTAAGCGCGTTGGTTGCGTTGAGCTATTGTTTTTGTGTAGGTACAAGGGACTCACGCGTAGCCTCCTACTGGATTGATACCTTGGTTCTCAAAAACTGAGGGAAATACGTACGCTACTTTGCTGCATCATCCTCTCCTCTTCGGGGAAATCCAACGTAGTGCTCAAGAGGTAGCAAGAAGAATTTCTGGCGCCGTTGCCGGGGAGTCTGCGCAAAAGTCAACATACCAAGTACCCATCACAATCCCTATCTCCCGCATTACATTATTTGCCATTTGCCTCTCGTTTTCCTCTCCCCCACTTCACCCTTGCCGTCTTATTCGCCCTCTCTCTCTATCCTCCCTCTCTTTCTCTATTTTCCTCTTTTGCTTGTTTGCTTGCGTTACCATGTGCCTTCCATTTGCTTGCATCTTTGCTTGCTAATAATCTATTGTTATGGATCCACTTAAAGTTTTCTACTTGGATCATCTTCGATCCTTATGCGCTCGTGCTGAAACCCCAACTAGCCTAGTTGATGGGAAATCTTTAGATGAGCATGCTCATTTTGTGCGTCATCGTTTGTCTGAAAAGGGGAAGCTCTTATGGTATCATATAAATAGTTTGCTATGCTATGCTTGGAATCTTTGTGATATTTGTGATTTTACTTGTTGCTCTAAGAACCCTAAAAAACACCTTCCCTACCTATGTGAGTTCAATAATAATGAAATCTTATCTTCTTATGCAAAGGGTGTTTATAGTTACTATGATATCGAACAAATTGAAGAATTTGTCGTTTTTAAGGGTGCTCATGAAGTTGCTTCTTTGATTGAAAAGTATGATTTCACTCTCAATAAATCTAAAAATTACGTCATACTTAAATATTGCAATGAAAACCATGCCCATAATGTCTATGTCCAAGAATTTATTGAAAGAATGACCGTTGCTTCGGAAGAAAATAATGATATGCATGAATCTATAGACAATGATGATTCCGATGATTTGGTTGAAATATACCTTGATGAACATGATGCTTGCTATGCCTGTGACCATGATGCCAATATTTATGAAGATGAATCTGCTATAGTCCCTTATGTTACACATGAGATCGTTGCTATTGCACCCATACTTGATAGTTCCTTCGATGAAAAGCATGATTGTAAGGATGTTATTATAAATTCTCTTAATGTCAATTGTTTTAATGATTTGCAAAAACCTAAGCTTGGGGATGCTAGTTTTGCTATGACTACTATTTGTTGCAATGATCATGATTGGGGTGATTCTTCTTTTGATCTTGAAAATCTATTTAATCCCCATGATGAATATGAGATTGATAATAGTGTTTGCAACATTATTAAAAGTGGGTTTGGAAAGGTCATGACTTTAGTTAATGTTAATCCCACTATTTTGGAAGAGTGTCAACTTTGCATGCATGTGGATCATGTTGAAAATATTTTATGTGAGAGCTATTTTGTTGAGTTTGATTATGATCCTACATGTAATTATTATGAGAGAGGAAAATATGGTGGTAGAAATTTTCATGTTACTAAATTACCTCTCGTTATGTTGGGATTGCTATTGTTTGTTTCCGCTTCCTTGCATATGCTAGTTGTTGCTTGCCTTGATAAGTTGTTTGCATATAATATGCCTATGCATAGGAAGTATGTTAGACTTAGATGTGTTTGTCACATGTTTTATGATGCTCTCTTTGTTCTTCAATTCTTGTCTTTCATGTGAGCATCATTAAAATTAACAATGCCTAGTATAACCGTTGGGAAGACTTGGGGAAAGTCTTGTTGAACTTGCTGTAAAAAACAGAAACTTTAGCGCTCACGAGAACTGCTGTAATTTTTATTTGGAGAGTGTTATTTAGTTAATTCTTTTTCAGATGATTAACAGATAACTTACCCACGTTCAGAAATTTATTTTAGAATTTTTGGGGTTCCAGATCTTGCGCTAGCTACAGATTACTACAGACTGTTCTGTTTCTGGCAGATTCTGTTTTTCGTGTGTTGTTTGCTTATTTTGATGAATCTTTGGCTAGTAAAATAGTTTATGAACAATAGAGAAGTTTGAATACAGTAGGTATAACACCCATATAAATAAAGAATGAGTTCATTACAGTATATTGAAGTGGTCTTTTGTTTTCTTTCGCTAACGGAGCTCACGAGATTTTCTACTTTAAGTTTTGTGTTGTGAAGTTTTCTAGTTTTGGGTAAAGATTTGATGGATTATGGAACAAGGAGTGGCAAGAGCCTAATCTTGGGGATGTCCATGGCACCCCCAAGATAATCTAAGGACACCTAAAATCGAAAGCTTGGGGATGCCCCGGAAGGCATCCCCTCTTTCGTCTAATTCTATCGGTAACTTTACTTGAAGCTATATTTTTATTCACCACAAGATATGTGTTTTGCTTGGAGCGTCTTTTATTATTTTAATATTTGCTTGTTATTCTACCACAGTCATCCTTGCTGTACACACCTTTTGAGAGAGCCAACATAATTTGGAATTTGATAGAATACTCTATGTGCTTCACTTATATCTTTTGAGTTATATAATTTTGCTCTAGTGCTTCACTAATATCTTTTAGAGCACTGTGGTGGATTTGTTTTATAGAAACTATTGATCTCTCATGCTTCACTTAGATTATTTTGAGAGTCTTAATAGCAAGGTAATTTTCTTAATAATAATATGCTTGGTATTCAAGATTTGTAAAACTTTCTTTTGAGTGCGTTGAATACTAAGAAAAAAATTGATGCTTGATAATTGTTTTGAGATATGAGGATGGTGATATTAGAGTCATGCTAGTTGAGTAGTTGTGAATTTGAGAAATGCTTGTGTTAAAGTTTGTGATTCCCGTAGCATGCACGTATGGTGAACCGTTATGTGATGAAGTCAGAGCATGATTTATTTATTGATTGTCTTCCTTATGAGTGGCGGTCGGGGACGAGCGATGGTCTTTTCCTACCAATCTATCCCCCTAGGGGCATGCGCGTTATACTTTGCTTTGATAACTTCTAGATTTTTGCAATAACTATATGAGTTCTTTATGACTAATGTTGAGTCCATGGATTATACGCACTTTCCTTCCTTCCAACATTGCTAGCCTCTCTAATACCGCACTTTTCACCGGTATCATACACCCACCAAATACCTTCCTCAAAACAGCCACCATACCTACCTATCATGGCATTTCCATAGCCATTCCGAGATATATTGCCATGCAACTTTCCACCGTTTCGTTCATTATGACACGCTCCATCATTGTCATATTGCTAGCATGATCATGTAGTTGACATCGTATTTGTGGGAAAGCCACCGTTCATAATTCTATCATACATGCCACTCTTGATTCGTTGCATATCCCGGTACACCGCCGGAGGCATTCATATAGAGTCATATTTTGTTCTAAGTATTGAGTTGTAATTGTTGAGTTGTAAGAAAAATAAAAAGTGTGATGATCATCATTTTTAGAGCATTGTCCCAAGTGAGGAAAGGATGATGGAGACTATGATTCCCCCACAAGTCGGGATGAGACTCCGGACGAAAAAAAGAGGCCACAAAAAAGGCCCAAACAAAAAATGAGAGAAAAAGAGAGAAGGGACAATGTTACTATCCTTTTACCACACTTGTGCTTCAAAGTAGCACCATGATCTTCATGATAGAGAGTCTCTCATTCTGTCACTTCCATATACTAGTGGGGATTTTTCATTATAGAATTTGGCTTGTATATTCCAATGATGGGCTTCCTCAAAATGCCCTAGGTCTTCGTGAGCAAGCAAGTTGGATGCACACCCACTTAGTTTCTTTTGTTGAGCTTTCATATAGTTATAGCTCTAGTGCATCCGTTGCATGGCAATCCCTACTCACTCACATTGACATCTATTGATGGGCATCTCCATAGCTCGTTGATACGCCTAGTTGATGTGAGACTATCTTCCCCTCTTTTTGTCTTCTCCACAACCACCATTCTATTCCACATATTGTGCTAAATCCATGGCTCACGCTCATGTATTGCGTGAAGATCGAAAAAGTTTTGAAAATATCAAAAGTATGAAACAATTGCTTGGCTTATCATCGGGGTTGTGCATGATTTAAATACTTTGTGTGGTGAAGATAGAGCATAGCCAGACTATATGATTTTGTAGGGATAGCTTTCTTTGGCCATGTTATTTTGAGAAGACATAATTGCTTTGTTAGTATGCTTGAAGTATTATTATTTTTATGTCAACATGAACTTTTGTCTTGAATCTTTTGAATCTGAATATTCATACCACAATTAAGAAGATTTATATTGAAATTATGCCAAGCAGCACCCCGCATCAAAAATTCTATTTTTATCATTTACCTACTCAAGGACGAGCAGGAATTAAGCTTGGGGATGCTTGATACGTCTCCAACGTATCTATAATTTTTGATTGCTCCATGTTATATTATCTACTGTTTTGGATATTATTGGGCTTTATTATCCACTTTTATATTATTTTTGGGACTAACCTATTAACCGGAGGCCCAGCCCAGAATTGCCGATTTTTTGCCTGTTTTAGGGTTTTGAAGAAAAGGAATATCAAACGGAGTCCGATCGGAATGAAACCTTCGGGAACGTGATTTTCTCACCGAATACAACTCAGGAGACTTGGACGCTACGTCAAGCCAATTAACAGGAGGCCATGAGGTAGGGGGTGCGCCTGCCCCCCCCCCAGGCGCGCCCTCCACCCTCGTGGGCCCCCTGTTGCTCCACCGACGTACTTCTTCCTCCTATATATATCCATGTACCCCCAAACGATCAGATACGGAGCCAAAAACCTAATTCCACCGCCGCAACTTTCTCTATCCATGAGATCCCATCTTAGGGCCTGTTCCGGAGCTCCGCCAGAGGGGGCATCGATCACGGAGGGCTTCTACATCATCATCCAAGCCCCTCCGATGAAGTGTGAGTAGTTTACTTCGGACCTACGGGTCCATAGTTAGTAGCTAGATGGCTTCTTCTCTCTTTTTGGATCTCAATACAATGTTCTCCCCCTCTCTCGTGGAGATCTATTCGATGTAATCTTCTTTTTGCGGTGTGTTTGTTGAGACCGATGAATTGTGGGTTTATGATCAAGTCTAACCTATGAATAATATTTGAATCCTTCTCTGAATTCTTTATGTATGAATTTTATCTTTGCAAGTCTCTTTGATTATCAGTTGGTTTGGCCTACTAGATTGGTTGTTCTTGCATGGAGAAGTGCTTACGCTTTGGGTCGGATCTTGGCGGTGTCCTTTCCCAGTGAACAGAAGGGGCAGCAAGGCACGTATTGATTTTTGCCATCGAGGGATAACAGATTTGGGTTTTATCATATTGCATGAAAACTATCCCTCTAACATCATCATCTTGCTAAGCGTTATTCTATTTTTAACTTAATACTCTAGATCCCTCTACATAATAATGTTATTATATACTAGCACAAATGCCCGTGCGTTGCATTGGGTGAAAAAAAACCACACTTCCCTAACCCAATTGCTCAAAAACCCCTCTCATTCCACAACACAACGCCAGGCGTGATGACATGAACAAACTCTTTGAAATTGGCTGCCATGAAAATATATACTGCAGAAAAAATATGCATGTATTTTAGATGTGTACTGAAGGTGTGTGGAATTTAAACCATAGAAATATCTACCTGGTTGTGAGTATTTCTTCATGCCTTAGTTGGAGTTGCTTAGTGATGCCCAAAACATATCGCATTATACCGTAAATTGTAGTCCATTTTAGTACAATGTTTCTTGCTTCACTATGGAGAAACCACGAATTTTCATGAACCAATGTTGGCTAGGTTTAGGGACTGTGTAGCATAGCACTATTCGTTTCCAACAATCAAGCACCTAACGGTACTATCATTTTCATTATAATTCTGAAAAAAATTGTACATGAACAATAAATAAACATTTTTTATTATGACTTAGACATAGTATTTTTTTGCAGGTGTTAAACAATTCTAACATAATTTTCTCTCGAGTTATGGATGGGGTTAAAACTTCGTTCGTGGGATTATAGCTCGTGGCAGAGGATGAATTTTTTTTAGGGGGGCGACTTTTGATTGATTTCTAGTTGGTTTACTTTGTTCGCACAATCTTTTTAGAGATCAATCAACTCATTACGGGACAAAACAAATGACAAAAAATCACCAAGCTATTTTTCTCTATCAATCCCAGATATCCCTCCCTTTTCTTCTTTATTATCAATTCCCAGAATCCCTCCTTTCGTTCTTTGCTCTCTCCGTTCTTCCTTAGCAGGACACTTTCTTCTTAATACGGGACGGCTGGGTTCCCACTTTTTTCCTCGAATCCCCCCTTTCCTTGTTATTACGGGACATCTTCCTACTTTCCTATTTTTTGCTTTCAATCCCCGAAATCCCTCCTTTCCTTCTTATTACCGGACGGGTTCCCACTTTCCTATTTTTCTTTGCTATCAATCCCGGAAAACCCTTCTTTCCTTCTTCATTTTTAAGAAACATGAGACCCACACTTCACCATGTTCGCTAGATGGCTTCTTGATACCAAGGAAATTAAAAATGTATATAAATTGGTTAGATTGGATTTGAGGGAGCGAGTTGGGACTATTTAACAACGTAAACAACCTTTGTTTCTACAACTAATACAGCTAGCTCGGGTGGTTGCACCATTATTTGTTGGGCGTAAGGTTTGGCCATCGAATCCTCTAGCTGGCATGTTTTTTTGGCTACAAACGGGGTATGTGGGTCTGATTTACTAGGCCAAAGCGCACGGGCGGGCATCGTTTTCATCGATGCACACGACGTGGTTCCCCGAATTAGGGTGATCCCTATTTGACGCACGCGAGTGTCCAGCTGCGTTGCTTTCGCTGAAGCGCGCTCGAAACGGCCTGGCCCATATCGAGCGTTTTACAGCAGCGCTAGGCAACCGGTTTTGGGAACCTTCCCCTCAACCATTTTTTTTTCCTTTTTCGGGTTTTCTGTTTTTTCTGTTTTCCTTTTTGTTTCTGTTTTTTCTTCTTTTTCTGTTCCTGTTTCTGCTTCTTTTTCGTTTTATTTTCCTTTTATCTTTTTTTGTTTTTGCATTTTGTTTTCTAAAAGTTTGAAATTCCTATTTTTGTTCATGGTTTCCAAACTTTTTTCACCTTTTTAGAAATTTGTTCACAATTCAAAATTTTCTTCTTCGTATATCGCATAAATGTTCAATGTATATTTAAATATTGTTCAGTGTATATCACAAAAATGTTCAGTGTGTTTGATGTATTGCTTAGCGTATATCACAAAAATGTTCAGCGTGTAATTAAAAATTGTTCAGCGTATATCTCAAAAAAATTTCAATGTATATTTAAAAATTGTTCATCGTATATAAAAAATTTAATTTTTTGTTTCATTTTTTGAATATTATTTAATAGTCTGTTCAAGTTTCTAAATTTGTTCGAGAAAACATTATTCAACTTTTTAAGAAAGACTAATAACGAATTTGCCGCTGTACATAATACTCTTAGTTTAGCACTGTACGTTAAACCACATCCAGTCGTTAGCAGCAATGGCAAGCAAAGCAATGTTCGAGCGCTAGGTCTTGTCTTCGTATCCATCCAGCGCTACTTTCTTCTTATTATTACGTTCAATCTGCCAATGGGCCGGCCTGTTTGCGCGAAAGCTGATCTGTTTGACGCTAACGAGCATCAGGAGCTCTCCCGAATTAGTACCACCTCGCGTATATGTTTTAAATTCAAACTGAAAGCGTAAATTCATAGAAAGAAAGCGTATTGTGACGGTGAACCCATGGAGTCAATCAATCGCTCGTTCAAAAATCCTAGAAGAATTCAAGCACACCACCTACATCTTTCTTGCCGATCTTCATGGACTTCTCCTGTAACACGCTGAGGTCTTTGACGCTCCACCGCATAAACTGTGCGATGTTGAATAGCGACATCATCATGAAAAAGGACTCCAGGCAACAACATGGTCATGATCGTTCCATCGGGGGCGTTGCTGAGGACATGATATCACACCACCTGGTACTACACTTTTCTTGAAAAAGTTTGGTAGTATACTTTGTTGAGAATCATGTATCAACACAAATCTTATCAGTACATGAGCCGAGGTGGAAGATCATAAATGTACCTATGATTGTGTATATCTAACATTATATACGATGGAAGTGCATCCAATGAGGCATAGATGAAAACCTGGGTGTCGTGGCTGACAAGAAAGGCGGTGGGGGGCTGGAAGTTGCCGAGCTAACTGTAGAAAATCTGGATGGCTGACAACATCACGTTGATCAGCATGTAGAACATCACGGCCGGCATGGCCAGAGGCGCAAGCAGTGGTAGCTCCAGCGCCGTCGCTGAGGCCATGCTAGTGCAGCTAGGCAATGAATTTGATCCTACCATAATGGTGATAGGGTAATTAGTTTTTTATGAACTGTACACCACATACTTTCGGACCAGATTTCTTTCTACTATTGTCTATCACAAATGGAAAAGAGTAGCAATGAATTTGATCCTACCATAATGGTGATAGGGTAATTAGTTTTTTATGAACTATACACCACATACTTTCGGACCAGATTTCTTTCTACTATTGTCTACCATAATGTTGAGAATTATATGTGGGCTCCAATAATCATACAATTACACTGGTTCACAAACTCATAAGAAAATTAAGAGCATCTAGCTATTACAGTAAAAGAGGAGATGCACTTGTATATTGCCAAGAACAAAGCATGGATTGCTCTAATACATAATATCAGAAGAAATACATTTCTACCATTTACAGAAATAACTTGCACTAATTAAAAGGGATCACCTGTACTTACCTTTACTACAGGAAAATGTCTAACAATATTGCAATAAACTGAAACTAATGCAGAGGATAAAAATTATGGTGGTTGTATCCTGTCATTTGGGGAAACATCTCAACAGTGGCTTTCCCAAACAGTACCCCCATTTCTTGTATTGATAATGACAAATTCATCTTGCAGACAAATCAGTAAAACTGAAAATATGTGTTACACTAAATATTCAAAAAAAAAATGTGTTACACTTGATGGTGCTTTTTATGTTCTCATGAACATCTACGTTAGAATATAAAAATATAGGCTCATCTCCAGAAACAAAGAAAACATTAATGTATCTTCTATTAATTGCTAAAGAATAGACCAGGCAATTTCCGAGGTTTAGAGTACTCATGTATATGTTATCAATCGAGGGGCTTCAGGTAGTGTAGCTCTTCGCTGGCTGAATGACGATGGCTACCATAGATTTGCATCAAAATTATGCTTTAACTATAAACTGTACTGCTATGTATATGATTTGCATGTAAAAATAAAATGATCTGAAGACATAGATTACAAACTGATAAAAACAAATCTTAATGGCACTGTGTCAGCTTGCTGTAAGGCCACTCTGCTTTGGTCAAGCCATAGTAGACTGCTTTACCTCTAGGAAATAGGGTAATTTGTCTTAGACTACCTATCAAGAAAGATGATTCAACTGAGATTAAACAACAATCATCCCTTGTCATCACACCCTTCCTTTGCTTCGAGGAGTGAGTAGCTGGTGCTCCAAATTAGAGCAACATGACTTTCTATGCGCAGGAAATTTCACGTGGATCCGCTCTATAATTGAGGGACTCACAATTATAACTGTCTCGCAGACTAACTTTTTCATTCACGCCTCTGCAACGCCACAATCTTTCTTATGCAACTTGCTAGTGACAGAGATGACCAAATCAGTGGCGAGTTCTGTAATAAAATTGCTGCTCAATTCTTCCAATTACCTCATCAATTTTGCCATTAATTGAATGAAATAACAAAGCAATCACATCATCTATTCATAATCTGCATAGACATAAGGGAGGAAGAACGCACTGTGCTTCTCTGGATCCTATTCATCGGGGATGTGGAGGATAGCAATGGGAGGAGGACTGGCGACCGTGGGCCTCTGCTCGTCGGCATCGACCACCGCTCCTTGGAGAAGGCTACCATGTCGGATCCCGTCGGCTGGACTCTGCGCCATGGTCAGGGTCATCCTCCAGTGTGGGCTCTCGCAGGCAGGCCACGGAGGAGCGAGGCGACTGTGAGGGACACGACCGCCGCAAGGTGTCGTGCGACGCTCCAGCTTTCACATCCTGCTTCTGGTCCCGGCCCCCTCTGTGCTGGCTCGCGCTCCAGAGCCGCCCTTGCGCGACGGCGTGGTGGGTTCCGGCGGCGCAACAGCGAGGAGGATTCCGGCGGTGCGACGGCGAGGCGGAGTCCGTCGGCGTGCGACGGCATGGTAGGGGGCAGCGGCGCGCTGGAGGTGCCGACGGGATTGGGGGTCGTGGGTCGTGCGGGTAGATGGGTTATTTTCTGCAGGGGGGCGCGGGTTGAATACTCCAAACGACAGGATGCTTTGCGCAAAAAGGAAACGTTATTTTAGAGCCACTTAAAAGGGAACTGCGGGTCGAAATCCAAAAAAATAGAGGGACTTCTCTGCAAAACCTCCGCGACGGTGAACCCGGAGACTCAATCCGTGCTTTATTATTATAGGGAGAGATTCTCTTAATGTCAATTGTGTTAATGATTTACAAAAACCTAAGCTTGGGGATGCTAGTTTTGCTATGACTACTATTTGTTGCAATGATCATGATTGGGGTGATTCTTCTTTTGATCTTGAAAATCTATTTAATCCCCATGATGAATATGAGATTGATAATAGTGTTTGCAATATTATTAAAAGTGGGTTTGGAAAGGTCATGACTTTAGTTAATATTAATCCCACTATTTTGGAAGAGTGTCAACTTTGCATGCATGTGGATCATGTTGAAAATATATTATGTGATAGCTATTTTGTTGAGTTTGCTTATGATTATACATGTAATTATTATGAGAGAGGAAAATATGGTGGTAGAAATTTTCATGTTACTAAATTACCTCTTGTTATGTTGAGATTGTTATTGTTTGTTTCCGCTTCCTTACATATGCTAGTTGTTGCTTGCCTTGATAAGTTGTTTGCCTATAATATGCCTATGCATAGGAAGTATGTTAGACTTAGATGTGTTTTTCACATGTTTTATGATGCTCTCTTTGTGCTTCAATTCTTGTCTTTCATGTGAGCATCATTAAAATTATCAATGCCTAGCTATAAGGCTTTAAAAGAAAAGGGCTTGTTGGGAGATAACCCAATATTTATCATTGCTGTTATTCAATAAATAAATTATTTAGCCTCTGTTTTGGTTGTGTTTTTTGTGTTTACTTAGTGTTTGTGCCAAGTAGAACCGTTGGGAAGACTTGAGGAAAGTCTTGTTGAACTTGCTGTAAAAAATAGAAACTTTAGCGCTCACGAGAACTGCTGTAATTTTTATTTGGAGAGTGCTATTTAGTTAATTATTTTTGCAGATGATTAATAGATAAATTCCTCACGTCCAGAAATTTATTTTAGAATTTTTGGGGTTCCAGATCTTGGGCTAGCTACAGATTACTACAGACTGTTCTGTTTCTGACAGATTCTATTTTTCGTGTGTTGTTTTCTTATTTTGATGAATCTTTGGCTAGTAAAATAGTTTATGAACCATAGAGAAGTTGGAATACAGTAGGTATAACACCCATATAAATAAAGAATGAGTTCATTACAGTACCTTGAAGTGGTCTTTTGTTTTTTTTCACTAACGGAGCTCACGAGATTTTCTACTTTAAGTTTTGTGTTGTGAAGTTTTCAAGTTTTAGGTAAAGATTTGATGGATTATGGAACAAGGAGTGGCAAGAGCCTAAGCTTGGGGATGCCCATGGCAACCCCAAGATAATCTAAGGACACCTAAAAGCCAAAGCTTGGGGATGCCCCAGAAGGCATCCCCTGTTTCGTCTACTTCTATCGGTAACTTTACTTGGAGCTATATTTTTATTCACCACATGATATGTGTTTTGCTTGGAGCGTCTTTTATGATTTGAGTCTTTGCTTATTAGTCTACCACAATCATCCTTGTTGTACACACCTTTTGAGAGAGCCAACATAATTTGAAATTTGATAGAATACTCTATGTGCTTCACTTATATCTTTTGAGTTATATAATTTTGCTCTAGTGCTTCACTTATATATTTTAGAGCATGGTGGTGGATTTGTTTTATAGAAACTATTGATCTCTCATGCTTCACTTAGATTATTTTGAGAGTCTTAATAGCGTGGTAATTTGCTTAATAATAATATGCTTGGTATTCAAGATTTGTAAAACTTTCTTTTGAGTGCGTTGAATACTAAGAAAAAAATTGATGCTTGATAATTGTTTTGAGATATGAGGATAGTGATATTAGAGTCATGCTAGTTGAGTAGTTATGAATTTGAGAAATGCTTGTGTTAAAGTTTGTGATTCCCGTAGCATGCACGTATGGTGAACCGTTATGTGATGAAGTCGGAGCATGATTTATTTATTGATTGTCTTCCTTATGAGTTCTTTATGACTAATGTTGAGTCCATGGATTATACGCACTTTCCTTCCTTCCACCATTGCTAGCCTCTCTAATACCGCGCACTTTTCGCCAGTATCATACACCCACCAAATACCTTCCTCAAAACAACCACCATACCTACCTATCATGGCATTTCCATAGCCATTCCGAGATATATTGCCATGCAACTTTCCACTGTTCCGTTCATTATGACACGCTCCATCATTGTCATATTGCTAGCATGATCATGTAGTTGACATCGTATTTGTGGCAAAGCCACCGTTCATAATTCTTTCATACATGTCACTCTTGATTCATTGCATATCCCGGTACACCGCCGGAGGCATTCATATAGAGTCATATTTTGTTCTAAGTATTGAGTTGTAATTGCTCAGTTGTAAGAAACATCATTTTTAGAGCATTGTCCCAAGTGAGGAAAGGATGATGGAGACTATGATTGCCCCACAAGTCGGGATGAGACTCCGGACGAAAACAAGAGGCCATAAAAAAAGGCCCAAACAAAAAAATGAGAGAAAAAGAGAGAAGGGACAATGTTACTATCCTTTTACCACACTTGTGCTTCAAAGTAGCACCATGATCTTCATGATAGAGAGTCTCTCATTCAGTCACTTTCATATACTAGTGGGGGTTTTTCATTATAGAACTTGGCTTGTATATTTCAATGATGGGCTTCCTCAAAATGCCCTAGGTCTTCGTGAGCAAGCAAGTTGGATGCACACCCACTTAGTTTCTTTTGTTGAGCTGTCATATACTTATAGCTCTAGTGCATCCGTTGCATGGCAATCCCTACTCACTCACATTGATATGTATTGATGGGCATCTCCATAGCCCGTTGATACGCCTAGTTGATGTGAGACTATCTTCCCCTCTTTTTGTCTTCTCCACAACCACCATTCTATTCCACATATAGTGCAATATCCATGGCTCACGCTCATGTATTGCGTGAAGATCGAAAAAGTTTTGAAAATGTCAAAAGTATGAAACAATTGCTTGGCTTGTCATTGGGGTTGTGCATGATTTAAATACTTTGTGTGGTGAAGATAGAGCATAGCCAGACTATATGATTTTGTAGGGATAACTTTCTTTGGCCATGTTATTTTGAGAAGACATAATTGCTTTGTTAGTATGCTTGAAGTATTATTATTTTTATGTCAACATGAACTTTTGTCTTGAATCTTTTGAATCTGAATATTCATACCACAATTAAGAAGATTTACATTGAAATTATGCCAAGCAGCACTCCGCATCAAAAATTCTGTTTTTATCATTTACCTACTCGAGGACGAGCAGGAATTAAGCTTGGGGATGCTCGATACGTCTCCAACGTATCTATAATTTTTGATTGCTCCATGCTATGTTATCTACTGTTTTGGACATTATTGGACTTTATTATCCACTTTTATATTATTTTTGGGACTAACCTATTAACCGGAGGCCCAGCCCAGAATTGCTATTTTTTTTTGCCTATTTTAGGGTTTCGAACCAAAGGAATATCAAATGGAGTCCAAACGGAATGAAACCTTCGGGAACGTGATTTTCTCACCGAATACAACTCAGGAGACTTGGACCCTACGTCCAGCCAATTAACAGGAGGCCCCGAGGTAGGGGGGCGTGCCTGCCCCCCCCCCCAGGCGTGCCCTCCACCCTCGTGGGCCCCCTGTTGCTCCACGTACGTACTTCTTCCTCCTATATATATCCATGTACCCCCAAACGATCAGATACGGAGCCAAAAACCTAATTCCACCGCCGCAACTTTCTCTATCCATGAGATCCCATCTTAGGGCCTGTTCCGGAGCTCCGCCAGAGGGGGCATCGATCACGGAGGGCTTCTACATCATCATCCAAGCCCCTCCGATGAAGTGTGAGTGGTTTACTTCGGACCTACGGGTCCATAGTTAGTAGCTAGATGGCTTCTTCTCTCTTTTTGGATCTCAATACAATGTTCTCCCCCTCTCTCGTGGAGACTATTCGATGTAATCTTCTTTTTGCGGTGTGTTTGTTGAGACCGATGAATTGTGGGTTTATGATCAAGTCTATCTATGAATAATATTTGAATCTTCTCTGAATTCTTTTATGTATGATTGGTTATCTTTGCAAGTCTCTTTGAATTATCAGTTTGGTTTGGCCTACTAGATTGGTTGTTCTTGCCATGGGAGAAGTGCTTAGCTTTGGGTTCGATCTTGCGGTGTCCTTTCCCAGTGACAGAAGGGGCAGCAAGGCACGTATTGTATTTTTGCCATCGAGGATAACAAGATTTGGTTTTTATCATATTGCATGAAACTATCCCTCTACATCATGTCATCTTGCTTAAGGCGTTACTCTATTTTTAACTTAATACTCTAGATGCATGTTGGATAGCGGTCAATGAGTGGAGTAATAGTAGTAGATGCAGGTAGGAGTCGGTCTACTTGTCTCGGACGTGATGCCTATATACATGATCATACCTAGATATTCTCATAACTATGCTCAATTATGTCAATTGCTCAACAGTAATTTGTTCACCCATCGTAGAATACTTATACTCTTGAGAGAAGCCACTAGTGAAACCTATGGCCCCCGGGTCTCTTTCTCATCATATCAATCTCCATCACTTTATTATTGCTTTGCTTTTACTTTGGTTTTACTTTTCACTTTGCATCTCTATACCAAAAATACCAAAAATATTATTTATCATCTCTATCAGATCTCACTTTCGTAAGTGACCGTGAAGGGATTGACAACCCCTAAGCGCGTTGGTTGCGTTGAGCTATTGTTTTTGTGTAGGTACGAGGGACTCGCGCATAGCCTCCTACTGGATTGATACCTTGGTTCTCAAAAACTGAGGGAAATACTTACGCTACTTTGCTGCATCATCCTCTCCTCTTCGGGGAAATCCAACGCAGTGCTCAAGAGGTAGCACCCGTAGTGGTTGAGGACTTCATAAAAGAAATTAGAGAATGGAGGAACCAACCCGACGGCGACACTGCTCAAGAAGAAGGGGAAGAAGGTGCTTTCCTCAGGCTCCGGCACGTCGGAGGCAAGCCGGAGCTCGGTCTCCCCCCACTCATTAATTACGCCCGCCGTCAGCAGGCGCACGGAGGCGAGGCTCTTCTCCGTGATGGAGGGCGCCTCAAGAGCTGGCTCATACCAAGCCGGCACTGAGGAAGCTTTCGCGGCGCCATGGATTGCAGCTACGGGATGAGATTGGAGCGGATCTGGAGATAGCGGTGACAGAGAGCAAGGAAGGGGATCTGGAGCAAGAAGAGGAAGTGTTGCCTGCGCCAAGTCGTGCAGTTGCCGAGGCAGCGTGGGGAAGCGGAGACGCCCACGTCTAATCAAACGCCACACGTCCATCGAGGTTGCGGGCTTTTGGGGGCCCGTGGTGCTCCGTACTTGATCCTTGGCTTCACCACGAAGCCAAGCCCGAGCGCACCTTGGGCCCGGGGGCTACTGTCGGTGTTCTGGGAACGGGGTCCCCAGACTTGCCTGCCTGCGGCCCGCGGCGTGGCTAATCCAGCAGGCCGTACGGCCCATCTTCATCAACGAGGCATCCAAGAGCCTCGCGAAGGGCCAAGCCTCGCGAGGCGGACGACACAAGACCTCCTCTGGAGTGGCCTAGTCGGGCAGGCTCACAAGGAGCGGAGATATCAAGGCGAGGCAAACCTCATGAGGCTCTCGTGACGTGAGCCATGACGATCGGCACCAGGCGGGCGCCAGCGTGCGTAGCATCCTTGTTTCCTCTTTGGTGCTAAGGAGGCTTGCGTAGACGAGGAGTACCGAGGCATCAGGCAAAGGTTGCCATATCGGTGCAACAAGACCAGGACCAGAAGGACGGCAAGACGGAGGTCATCGTGGAGCCCAAGACGGCGTCACCACCAGAGCCTTTCGCAAGCGGAGACCGCCTTTGTCAGGATAGCTTGTACTAGCTGTCCCCCTTCAAATTTGCCCGCCGTTGTCGGCTCCCTTCCCGCTCAATATTTGGGAAGAGGACCAGGGCCTCTATAAGTAGGACTATCCACCACCATAGGCAAGCAGGACCATTTTTAGACCATCCAGAACCACACAAGTTAGCCAGGCACAAGAACACCTCAACCTCAGGAGGTTGTTCTTCCCCTTGTATTGTTCATCATCAGCCCTGGAGGCAATCCACCACCACCACACTGGAGTAGGGTATTACACCACAACGGTGGCCCGAACAAGTATAAATCTTGTGTCTTTCTGTGTTGCGAGTTCGTCAAGTTCGTCCGCGAGATCTTAGCGAGCTAGGGCATAGATCGGTGGGAGGAAAAGACTTCGCGCGCACCCCAGTGTTCGAACCTTAAGGGTTTGCCGGAACCCCACATCTGACAACTCGAAATTTCGGGATTAAAAATAGTTCGGACCACACCGAAATATGCAAAATTTCGTATAATGTTTTAACCGTGGCCAGATATGGGCTGTAATGCTAACAAAAAGAATGTGGGCTCCAATAAAACCTTAAGAATCAGCAAATGGGCTGTAAATTATTAGAAATAATGGTAGATGGGTTGTATGATGTTTTCTATAGATTTGAGGCTTTCCTAAAATAAGGTTGACGCACAAGCAGTGACTATTGGATGTCCATCCAACGGCCGTCGTGCTTCTTCAATCTCTGCTCTTCCTGCTCCAGGTTCTCAAACAAGCGCTGACCGGACTGCCTGCTCTCTCCTCCCCATGGCCAGCTATGCTACCGCGCAGGCCTCACCGCCCCACCGTACTCCCACCGCTGGCCTAGCCATCCCTCTACTCACCCAGACCTGCTGTTATTCTCCGGTGACGGCAGACGAACCAGTAAACCCTCATACAGTCGTACTCCCCTCCACGTGGGAAACAACTGTCGAGTCTTCCTTGGCTCCGTGTCATTCCCTTCCTAGGCCTCGTTGTCGTCCACCGCCGTGGTGCTCACGACGCGGCCTGGTCAACGTGGTCAACGACCGACATGCATCTGAAGTGGACTGTACGTGGAGAGGCTGATAGCTGGGTCACGGCCGCACGCAAGTAAATGCCTCCTTATTACGCGCAAAATAATGATTCCTCCACCTGACATCTGGGACCCACCGAAAGGGCCTCTGTATTTCATGAAAAAAACATTACCGCTGCTGACAGCTGGGACCCACCAGCTATATCTTCGCACGCAAGGAAGTGCCTCCTTATTACGCACAAAAAAATGAATACTCCCCCTGCTAGCTAGGACCCAGTACAATGGGAGGCTGACTTGTGGGCCTACTAAGTTGACGGGGACGGAGGGCTTTGTCAACTTAGTCAATATGCACGGTTTTAGCTCCAGTGACCGTACGATGTCCATCCAACGGCCGTAGTGCTTCTTCAACCTCTGGTCTTCTTGCTCTAGCCGCCCAAAGCAGCGCCGGTCGTGCCGCATGCTCCTGCCTCCCATGGTCAGCTGTGCTGCTGCGGAGGCCTCACCGCCCCCTACTATTCCCACCGCTGGCCAGCTCCTGCGGCGATGGCAGCCTCACCCCGCAGCCGAACCAGTGAACCCTCGTACTCCTCTCCACGCGGGCTTCCACTGCTGCATCTTCCCCGGCTACACGTTGTCCCCTTCCTAGGCCTCGCCATCGTCCACCGCCCTCGGGCTCTCGGCGCGGCATGGTCCACGGCCGCAGCAAGGAAGTTCCTCCTTATTACGCGCATAATAAATATTCCTCCACCTGACAGCGGGGGCCCACCGGACGGGCCACCGTATTTCATGAAAAAAAAATTCTCCCTGACTACTGGGACCCACCAACTACATCTTCGCACACAAGGAAGTGCGTTCGGGCAAAAAAAAGGATTCGCCCCCTGACTGCTGGGACCCACCAGCTACATCTTCGCACGCAAGGAAGTACCTGATAGTCGGGACCCACCTGGTCGAAGCGTACGTAGCATTGTCATTCTGGTCGCGAACGTGTACGTACATACTGGTCGGTGTAGAGGCGCGCATGTGTCGTAGTAGAAGCGCGCACGTAGCATGTACACGTACGTACAGCGGCCAGGGTGTAAGAAAGTAAATACGACCACGTACGTACATACGGACAGGGTCTCGAACGCCTACTCGCGCGTACGTACGGCCAGGGCTTGTGTACATGGCTGGGTCGAAACGGAGAAACAGCGTCGTCGTCGTGTTCATGGGGAGCCAACAGGCTGGATCGAAACGGAATGCGTCGTCGTGTTCATCGTGAGGGCTTGGACGGAACAGCCGTTGGAAACGAGGCCTGGCGTACCGCAAAATGGAGGAAACGGCCTTGTGTTCGACCGGCCATGTTCGAAACGGGATCCTGTTTATCGGGAGGGGTCTGGCGTACCGCAAAACGGAGGAAACGGACCTCCTACGGTCAAAATGGGGGTCCTGTTGATCGGGAGGGGTGTGGCGTACCGCAAGACGGGGGAAACGGACTTGTGTTGGAGCGCTACGGTCGAAATGGGGGTCCTGTTCATCAAGAGGGGTGTGGCGTACCGCAAAATGGGACTCCACGAGATACTGTTCATCTCCACCGTCGACCCCCTCCAGCCTCCACGGGCTACTGTTCATCCACTGTCGAGCTCCTCTAGCCTCCACCTATGACTGTTCATCCACGGGCTCCTGTTCATCCAGCCTCCACCGCGCGCTAC
Source organism: Triticum urartu (assembly GCF_003073215.2). Classification (NCBI taxonomy): domain Eukaryota; kingdom Viridiplantae; phylum Streptophyta; class Magnoliopsida; order Poales; family Poaceae; genus Triticum; species Triticum urartu. The sequence goes on along the minus strand of NC_053027.1, from coordinate 160,526,546 downwards.
TCCACCGGCTACTATTCAACCAGCCCTCTCCACGGGCTCCTGTTCAACCACCCCTCCAGGGGCTACTGTTCATCCAGCCCTCCACCATCTACTGTTCATCCTGCCCTCCACGAGGTGGTCCTGTTCATCCTGCCCTCCACGGGGTCCTGTTCATCCAGCCCCAACCGTCTCGATAGATCAGGGTCCTATTCATCCAGAGGCAACACCACGAGGTCCTGTTCATCCACCCCCACAGGGAACTGTTCATCCAAACCCCCCAGCAACGCTCACTGTTCATCCAGAGGCAGCATCGATCAGCTTCAGTTAGTAGCGGTAGCGAAGTAATCACTCGATCGGGTTCAGTTAACAGCCATCGATCGATCGCTTGGGTTCAGTAACGCGTAGCCTGCAGTGCAATCGCTCGGGTTCAGTTAGAGACCAACACCTTGCTCGGGTTCAGTTAGAGCCCAACGCCTCGCACCCACACGCGTGCGTGTATGAGAGAAACGTGCATCGCTCGGCCCCGACCACCCACCGTAACCGGGAACACCCCGATATTTTCCTTGCCCTCGCTTCTACCACGGTTTTTTTTCATCATGGACGGCCCAAAGAATGTCATGCAACTACGTCTCCGGCCCGCCCAGGACAAAAAGCCCATTTTCTGTCATGATTTTTTGTCATAAAAGTAGGACCCCACCACATCTATGATGATACCGTGTTTTGTAACAATTATTGTCATAGAAGTGTCATAAGTATGACAGGAAAAAAATTCGTTCGGCCCAAAATGTCACGGATGTGTCTTTTTTTGTAGTGCATGAAACTGCCACACGAGCGTCCGGGCTGTGCTTGGCTCGAACAATGATGGAGTACTATTGCAGTGGAGGAGTACTATAGTATGCTTGTGGCCATCTGACAACGATTGAACTGCTGCATGTCCACCACGTACGGGGGGGAGAGTGTGTAGCGAACGAACGCTTCTCCTAGTCCAGCCAGCCACCACGCTCATGGGCGAGGGAGGGACGAAGCTTCATTGACTTACTTCTCCTGCCTTTGCATGTATGACAGGTGGGCCCAACAGCTGGGTGGCCCACCTGTCATGCAGCCAAAGGCAGGTGCGGTTAAGGCACCGGAGCTCAGTCCGCAGGGGAGAGGGCGTTGTAGTAATCAAACTTCTCGGTCTTGTACGAGTTTCCGCGACACATCAAAGCACTGCACTCAATATATTTCAATAATTTGCATTTACCGATGCATTAATTACAATGCATGCATGCATGTCATGACTCCCCTTTTGATACTTGCGTGTGTTGATTTAATGCACCTTGAAGTAGTATGAATATGTTACGGTAAAGCTTTGTAATGCCCCGACCCTAATAAAGCGAGAGATGGTTGTGCACGAGGAGGGCGAGATCATGCAGATGGAACAGGACCCAACGATGGAGCTCTCTATTGGTCTCGATGGACCTCACCTTGCTCCACTGCCCCTTGTGGCTCAGCCCCTTGAAGCCTCCAGTGTATGAGGTTCGAATACACCTCGTCTGTTCAGCTGATCGAGCAAGGTGCAGGTTTCTTGATTGATGTGTTGTTCGATTGATTTGTGCAGTGCAAGGGAGGGTGAGGGAGTCCTGGATTAGGGGGTCTCCGGACAGCCGGATTATATCCTTTGGCCGAACTATTAGACTATGAAGATACAAGAGTGAAGACTTCGTCTCGTGTCCATATAGGACTCTACTTGGCGTGGAAGGCAAGCTAGGCAATACGGATATGGATATCTCCTCCTTCGTAACCGACCTTGTATAACCCTAACCCTCTCCGGTGTCTATATAAACCGGAGGGTTTTAGTCCGTAGGACAACATACAATCATACCATAGGCTAGCTTCTAGGGTTTAGCCTCTCTGATCTCATGGTAGATCTACTCTTGTACTACCCATATCATCAATATTAATCAAGCAGGACGTAGGGTTTTACCTCCATCAAGAGGGCCCAAACCTGGGTAAAACATTGTGTCCCCTGCCTCCTGTTACCATCCGGCCTAGACGCACAGTTCGGGCCCCCCTACCCGAGATCCGCCGGTTTTGACACCGACATTGGTGCTTTCATTGAGAGTTCCTCTGTGTCGCCACCTTTAGGCCCGATGGCTCCTCCGATCATCAACAACGATGCGGTCCAGGGTGAGACCTTTCTCCCCGGACAGATCTTCGTGTTCGGCGGCTTTGCACTGCGGGCTAATTCGCTTGGCCATCTGGAGCAGATTGAAAGCTAAGCCCCTGACCATCAGGTCAGATTTGGAAGTTTGAACTACACGGCCGACATCCGTGGAGACTTGATCTTCGACGGATTCGAGCCATAGCCGGGCGCGCTGCACTGTCACGATGGGTATGAGTTAGCTCTGCCGCCGAACAGTACCCCAAAGGCCGCGCCCGCATCAGCTCCGACCCTTAGCTCGGAGCCGATTGTGCCAATCGAGGACAGGTGGCTAGATACAGCCTCAGGGGCTGCAGTCTCAACGGTGATCGAGCCGAACACCAGCCTAATCCTCTACGAAGCCCATGACTCCAAGGTGCCGGACTCTTTTCTGGATTCCGAACCGTCCGCGCCCCTGCCAATCGAATCCGATTGGGCGCCGATCATGGAATTCACCGCCGCAGATATCTTTTAGCACTCGCCCTTCGGCGACATTCTGAATTCACTACAGTCTCTCTCTTTGTCAGGAGAGCCCTGGCCGGACTATGGCCAATAGGATTGGGATGTGGACGACGAGGAAATTCGACGCCCACCCACCACCCACTTCGTAGCCACTATCGATGATTTAACCGACATGCTCGACTTCAACTCCGAAGACATCGACGATATGGACGACGATGTAGGAGACGAACATGAACCAGCGCCTATAGGGCACTGGAAGGCCACCTCGTCATATGACATATACATGGTGGATACACCTAAAGAAGGCAATGGCGACGAGATAACGGAGGATGACCCCTCCAAGAAGCAACCCAAGCGTCGACGTCAGCGGCGCCGCTCTAAGTCCCGCCAAAGCTAAAGTGGTGATACCGCCACAGGAGTAATAACACTCCGGATAGTGCCGAAGACAACAACAATCCCCTCCAGCAAGATTTAGAGCAGGAGGATGGAGGAGCCAGCCCTCCTGAGAGAGCGGCAGACGGAGAGGAGGAGGATGACAATTACATGCCCCCCTCCGAAGACAGGGCAAGCCTCGGCGACGATGAATTCGCCGTACCAGAGGATCCCGTCGAACAAGAGTGCTTCAAGCGCCGGCTTATGGCCACGTCAAATAGCCTGAAGAAAAAGCAGCAGCAGCTTCAAGCTGATCAAGATCTGCTAGCTGTCAGATGGACTGAAGTCCTCGTGGCCGAGGAATATAAACTCGAGCGCCCCTCCAAGAATTACCCAAAGTGCAGGTTACTACCCCGACTGGAGGAAGAAGCGTATGATACGGCTGATTGGCCACCTCGTGGAGGTGATAGAGAGGCATTCCAGCCAAGAACTCAGCCTCCACCCCGACGCCATTCAAATAAAAAGGCATGGGGAGATACGCCAGACCTGCGAGACATATTGGAGGACAAAGCAAAGAATGCAAGATCGATCTACGGATCACGAGGGCGCACAACTCTGCGAGACGATAAACGTCACACCGGATACAGTAAAAGCAAATCCGGCCGGGCCGAACACAGTGGGCAAGACCCATTCGAGCTGCGTCGCGATATAGCCCAATACTGAGGCGCCGCACACCCCTTATGCTTCACAGACGAAGTAATGTATCATCAATTCCCAGAAGGTTTCAAACCTGTAAATATTGAATCATACGACGGCACAACAGATCCCGCAGTATGGATCGAGGATTTCCTCCTCCACATCCACATGGCCCGCAGTGATGACTTACACACCATCAAATACCTCCCACTAAAGCTCAAAGGACCAACACGGCATTGGCTTAACAGCTTGCCAACAGACTCCATTAGCTGTTGGGAAGATCTGGAAGCCGCATTCCTTGACAACTTTCAGGGCACTTATGTGCGACCACCAGATGCCGATGACTTGAGCCACATAATTCAGCAACCAGAAGAGTCGGCCAGGCAATTCTGGACTCGGTTCCTTACAAAGAAAAATCAAATCGTCGACTGTCCGGATGCAGAGGCCTTAGCGGCTTTCAAACACAACATCCAAGACGAATGGCTAGCCCGACACCTTGGTCAGGAAAAGCCGAAATCTATGGCAGCTCTCACGACGCTCATGACCCGCTTTTGTGCGGGAGAAGACAGCTGGCTGGCTCGCAGTAATAACATATCAAAGAACCATGGTACCTCTGATACCAAGGACGGCAATAGCAGGTCATGTAGCAACAAACATAAGCGCCGCATTAACAGCGAAAATACCGAGGATACGGCAGTCAATGCCGGATTCAAAGGCTCTAAACCCGGTCAGCGGAAAAAGCCATTCAAACAAAGTACGCCGGGTCCGTCCAGCTTGGACCGTATACTCGATCGCTCGTGTCAAATACACGGCACCCTAGACAAGCCAGTCAATCACACCAACAGGGATTGTTGGGTGTTCAAACAGGCCGGCAAGTTAATTGCCGAAAACAAGGATAAGGGGCTGCATACCGATGACGAGAAGGAGCCCCGGCAGCCGCACACCGGAGGACAGAAGAGGTTTCCCCCGCAAGTGCGGACGGTGAACATGATATATGCAACCCACATCCCCAAGAGGGAGCGGAAGCGTGCGCTCGGGGACGTATATGCGTTGGAGCCAGTCGCCCCAAAGATCAACCCTTGGTCCTCCTGTCCGATTACCTTCAATCGCAGGGACCATCCCACTAGTATCCGTCATGGCGGATTCACCGCACTGGTCCTAGACCCAATGACTGACGGATTTCACCTCACTCGAGTTCTTATGGATGGCGGCAGCAGCCTGAACCTGCTTTATCAGGACACAGTGCACAAAATGGGTATAGACCCCTCAAGGATCAAACCCACAAAAACGACCTTTAAAGGCGTCATTCCAGGTGTAGAGGCCCATTGCACAGGCTCAATTACACTGGAAGTGGTCTTCGGATCCCCGGATAACTTCTGAAGCGAAGAGTTAATCTTCGATATAGTCCCGTTCCGTATTGGTTATCACGCGCTGCTCGGGCGAACCGCATTTGCTAGATTCAATGCGGTACCGCATTATGCATACCTCAAGCTCAAGATGCCAGGACCTCGCGGAGTTATTACAGTCAATGGAAACACAGAGCGCTCTCTCCGAACAGAGGAGCACACCGCGGCCCTCGCAGCAGAAGCGCAAAGCAGCCTCTCAAGGCAATCAACCAGTTCGGCGCTTCAAAGCCCAGACACCTTCAAGCGCGCTCGGAGCAATCGGCAAATAGACCGCCCGGCGCAATCTGAGCTCACGTAGCAATAAGGCAGCCACCCCAATCCCAGCCCAACTGCGAAACTCGTGCCACGCGTACATAATTACGCATTAAAAATACCATGGGCATAGGTGGGGAGGGGGCACAACTGTGGCACGCCCCAAGACGAGGCTTAACCCGCACTAGGGGCTTCCCGTTTGGTTATTTTTCTTTTTTTCAGGACCTTAATCTCTGGAAACACTATCCGGCAACACTATTGTCGAACACATGATGCAGCAACCAACGAGGCAGACAACTACGTCATACCACGGAATTCCCAGGTGGATTACAGTAATGAGCGAAATATTCGATTTAATATCATTCCTCGGCTTGCCCTTGGAAGGGACATAGTCCTACTCTTTTCTTATCACACTATCTGCATCACTCTGCTTTAACGCAATTTTTTGAATAAACAATGCATGACATTACGACTATTATTTCATTCTTGTTATATATATATCTATGTGTTCATTAATGACGCCTTGCAACCGTACACTTTGGTACGGCCAATACACCAGGGGCTTACATACCCCACAATACGGTGTGAAAAGTCCGAACACTTTCACAATGCGGCACCCCGAACTTATAGCATTATATGCATCAGCTCTGAATCATGTCTTTGGTCAAATGTTGGGTTTGCCCGGCTCTTATGTTTTGGTACCTTACGTTCCGCTCTATCGGCTAAGGTAGCGCTAGGAGAACTACTGCGATTGTGCCCCAGTTCTGATGGGTTCAGCACCTCAGTAGAGAAAGCTAAAACTGACTTTCATGATAAGGCGAGAGACTGGTCGCTATTCGGCGAGGTTTTCGAGTCCCTAAAGACTTATGCCGCTTAGAGCGAGGGGTCAGCCCTGTCCGGCTTAAAGGCGTGTATCGCGCCCCAAATTCGGCCTTCCGAATACCAGGGGCTTCGCCAGAATTTAAAATTATAGAATTCTATGGCTAAGTGAGAGTGATAAAGCATTATTAGTCCGGCTGCCTTGTTCGCTGTGCTGAGCACCTCCCTCGAAGGACCCAAACATGGGAACAAGAGTGCTCAGGTTTATCCCGAACACCCCAGCACTTGTGGCATGGGGGCAGAAGCCGAGGACTAACCATCTCTCAGATTGGATAAACAGCCAAACAGAAGGTAATATTTTAAATTCAAACAAGCGTTGCATAGCGCATATGAAACAAGTTTTCATAAATACAGGATAAAACGAGCAAGTCTCACTCAAATATTACATCTTTTGAACAATCGTCCGCTATGAGACGGGAACCTAGCAGAACACCCTCGTAGTACATCTCGGGGTGGCGGTGCTCCTTGCCCTCCGGCGGCCCCTCCTTGATCAGCTTCACGGCGTCTAGCTTGACCCACTACAATTTCACATGGGCGAAAGCCCGGCGTGCACCCTCAATGCAGACAGATCGCTTAACGACCTCCAGCCGCAGGCAGGCATCCACAAGCCGCCTCACCAGGCCGAAGAAGCTGTTCGGAAGGGCGTCGCCAGGCCACAGCCAGACTATAAAGCCCTTCATGGCCTGATCGGCCGCCTTATGTAGCTCGACCATCTGCTTCAGCTGGTCGCTCATTGGCACCGGGTGTTCGGCCTCAGCATACTGCGACCAGAACAGCTTCTCCATTGAGCTTCCATCCTCGGCCTGGTAAAATTGTGCGGCATCGGACACGCTGCGGGGCAAATCTGCGAATGCTCCTGGAGAGCTCCGGATTCGGGTAAGTAATCGGTAATTTACTTTTACATGTTTGCTTTGCATATAGAAAGCCTTACCCATCGCTATCTTCTTCATTGCGTCGATCTCCAGGAGGGCCCTTTGGGCTTCGGCCTTGGCACTTTTTGCTCTCTCGAGAGCCGCGGCAAGCTCAGACTCTCGCGTCTTTGAGTCAAGATCCAACACCTTGTGCTTCGCCACGAGAGCCTGGAGCTCTTGCTGCACCTCACCCACCCGAGCCTCATGCTTCTCTCGCTCGGTGCGCTCCTTGGTGGCATTATCTTCGGCCTTGGTTAGCGCTTGCTTCAGGGTTGCCACCTCGGTCGTGGCCCCTAGCGAATATACGATGATCCTGTCATTTTGCAATCGTGTCTTCTTTTATACATACATATCTATAGACAGGGTATTACTTACCCTTGTTCTCCTCGAGCTGCCTCTTGATAAGGCCGAGCTCTTTCCTAGACCCCTCGAGGTCCTGCTTCAGTACGGCAACCTCCGCAGTCAGTGCGGCGGACGCCAGCAGCGAAGCCTACATATGCATATTGACATACTTATATTAGTCTCCTGCGATATTATTTGATCCTCTGTTCGGCTTTTCTTTGTGAACACCGAACAAAGCATCAGGGGCTACTGTCTATGCGGTAATATTTCTACTACATTTTAAAACACTTACCTCAAAGCCTGTTAGAAGGCTGGCACAGGCTTCAGTCAACCCGCTCTTGGCGTACTGAACCTTCTGGACCACCGCACTCATAATAGTACGGTGCTCCTCGTCAATGGAAGCGCTGCGAAGCGCTTCCAGCAGATTGTCCGGCGCCTCTGGATGGACAGAGGTCACCGGCACAGGCGTCTTGCCCCTCTTAGAAGGAGGCCGCCTGCCCAAGCCCGGAACCACTGGAGGTTCCGGCGCGGTGTTCCCTCGGCTCCCGGAGTCCGGAAGGTCGCCTTGAGGCGCCTCCGGGACTGTATCCCCTCGATCCGGTGCCTCTTGAGATAGCACCTCGGCGTCGTCGGCAGGATGAGGGGAGGTGGCGGTCGGGACTGGATCGCTATCCATGTCCGACGAGCCCAGGGAGCCGTCCGATGATACATCGATACTGGCTTGTGACGGCCTGCATAATTATGTTTGGCGTTAGGGAAAAAAGTGCGACAAAGGAATGCTATGAGTTACTCTGGTATCCGAATACTTATGATCTCCCCAGGGGCTTGGCTCTGGGCAACCACTCGTCTTCGCCTTCGTCGGCAGCGGTGGAACTGTTCGGAAGGAGAGTCCTTCCCTTCTTGGACCCTTCGCCCTCCCAGTTGGGGCGGCCTTCCTTTTCTTATCTCCCCCAGCTGGAGGGGGAGCATCTTCTTCTTCTTCCTTGTCTTCGGGGGAGGAGTGCGCCACAGAGTCATCGGACGGTGAGTCCGACGACGCCTGGCGTCGGGAACTCTTTCGGGTTCCCTTGGCCCTCTTGGTCTTCTCCGGCACCGTATAAGGAGCTGGAGTCAGCATCTTCGCCAGAAGAGCGTCTGCTGGGCCTTTGAGAAAAGGAGCCGGGCAGTCGATCTGTCCGGCTGTCTCCTACCGATCCTGTCAAAGGTACGGGAGTTTAGATCCCGCATGGAGTCAATCTATAAAAAATAAGTATCCTGTGAATGGTAAAGCAGCTTACCGCACTGGCTTGGCGCTTCATGCTGAATCTGCAATCCTCAGTAATAGGAGGGGGTACCTCGGCGCTTTTGAACAGCACCCTCCAGGCATCTTCATGAGTTGTGTCGAAGAGCCTGTTCAGAGTTCGGTGTTGCGCCGGGTCGAACTCCCACAAGTTGAACTCCTGTTGTTGGCACGGGAGGATCCGGCGGTGGAGCATGACCTGGACCACGTTGAAGAGTTTGAGCTTCTTGTTCACCATGTTTTGAATACATGTTTGGAGTCCGGTCAGCTCTCCCGAACTACCCCAGGACAGGCCCTTCTCTTTCCAGGAGGTGAGCCGCGTGGGGCTGCCAGATTGGAACTCGGGGGCCGCCGCCCATGCAGGGTCGCGCGGCTCAGTGATGTAGAACCACCCCGATTGCCACCCCTTTATGGTTTCCACAAAGGAGCCCTCGAGCCATGTTACGTTGGGCATCTTTCCCACCATGGCGCCTCCGCACTCCGCCTGGCGGCCGCCCACAACCTTCGGCTTGACATTGAAGGTCTTCAACCATAAGCCGAAGTGGGGCTTGATGCGGAGGAAAGCCTCGCACACAACGATAAACGCCGAGATGTTGAGGATGAAGTTCAGGGCCAGATCGTGGAAATCCAGGCCATAATAGAACATGAGCCCCTGGACGAATGGGTGGAGAGGGAATCCCAGTTCGCGGAGGAAATGGGTGAGGAACACTACCCTCTCATGGGGCCTGGGGGTGGGGATGAGCTGCCCCTCATCTGGGAGCCGGTGCGCGATGTCGTCGCGCAGGTATCCGGCTCTCCTCAGCTTGTTGATGTCTCCATCTCTGACGGAGGAGACCATCCACCTGCCTCCCGCTCCAGACATGGTTGGAGAAGGTTGAGGTGGGAAGTGCAGACTTGGGCGCTAGAGCTCGAGTGTGCGAAAACGGATGAGCAAAGGAGGTAGAAGGCGTGGATAGAAAGGTGAATCCTTATCCCTTTATATGGGCGGACGAAACTAAGAGGCCCCACTTGCCTGGTAAAATTCGCTTATCCCCCAAGCACCGTAATAGATGGCGCGGTTGGGTTACCAACGCCCGTATTGATGAGAATCCCGTAATAAGGGGACACGATCTCTGCTTGGACAAGACGTGTCGATAAACTGCCTCGCGTTATGTGCGGGGCTAGTTAAAGGAAACGGTTCGAATAATCACCGGGCCATGACATAACGTCATACTGTCAAAACAAGTCAGCAAATTAGATTTGTGAAAATATTATTCTCTCAACGGAAGTATGTGGAACTTATGTTGCAGGGTCGGACACTATCCTCGTATTCAAATTCTTCTGTGATGTATTCGGAGGAGGAACCCGCCTTGCAATGCCGAAGACAATACTGTGCGCCGGACTCGTCGTCATTGAAGCCTGGTTCAGGGGCTGCTGAGGGAGTCCTGGATTAGGGGGTCTCAGGACAGCTGGATTATATCCTTTGGCCGGACTGTTAGACTATGAAGATACACGATTGAAGACTTTGTCTCGTGTCCGGATAGGACTCTACTTGGCGTGGAAGGCAAGCTAGGCAATACGGATATGGATATCTCCTCCTTTGTAACCAACCTTGTGTAACCCTAACCCTCTCTGGTGTCTATATAAACCGGAGGGTTTTAGTCCGTAGGACAACATACAATCATACCATAGGCTAGCTTCTAGGGTTTAGCCTCTCTGATCTCGTGGTAGATCTACTCTTGCACTACCCATATCATCAATATTAATCAAGCAGGACGTAAGGTTTTTACCTCCATCAAGAGGGCCTGAACCTGGGTAAAACATTGTGTCCCCTACCTCCTGTTACCATCCGGCCTAGACGCACAGTTCGGGACCCCCTACCCGAGATCCGCCGGTTTTGACACCGACAAAGGGCACCTGACCTGCGTGGACTGCCGCGTCGAGCGCCTCGGGAACCAGCAGTAGTGCCTGAAGTGCGAGCGCGGCGGCGGCTTCGACGTGCGAAACACGGCGGTGGACGCCATCCTATCCTCGGTGAGGGTGGAGTGCCCGCACGAAGGTTGTGGGCTCTACGTCACTTACCACAAGCTCACCTGAGGGAGTCCTGGATTAGGGGGTCTCCGGATAGCCGGACTATATCCTTTGGCCGGACTGTTGGACTATGAAGATACAAGATTGAAGACTTCGTCTCGTGTCCGGATGGGACTCTACTTGGCGTGGAAGGCAAGCTAGGCAGTATGTATATGGATATCTCCTCCTTCATAACCGACCTTCTGTAACCCTAACCCCCTCTGGTGTCTATATAAACCGGAGGGTTTTAGTCTGTAGGACAACATACTATCATACCATAGGCTAGCCTCTAGGGTTTAGCCTCTCCAATCTCATGGTAGACCAACTCTTGTAATACTCATATCATCAAGAATAAATTAAGCAGGACGTAGGGTTTTACCTCCATCAAGAGGGCCCGAACCAGGGTAGAACATTGTGTCCCCTGCCTCCTGTTACCATCCGCCTTAGATGCACAGTTCGGGACCCCCTACCCGAGATCTGCCGGTTTTGACACCGACACTGGTGCTTTCATTGAGAGTTCCTCTGTGTCGTCGCCATTAGGCTTGATGGCTCCTACGATCATCGATAGCGATGCAGTCCAGGGTGAGACTTTTCTCCCCGGACAGATCTTTGTGTTCGGCGGCTTCGCACTGCGGGCCAACTTGCTTGGCCATCTGGAGCAGATTGAAAGCTACGCCCCTGGCCACCAAGTTAGGTTGGGAAGCTTAAACTACACGGCCGATATCCATGGAGACTTGATCTTCGACGGATTCGAGCCCCTACCTTGTGCGCCACGCGGTCACGATGAGTACGATTTAGCTCTACCATCGGACAGTGTTCAAGAAATCGCACCGGCAGCCGCTCCGACCCTCAATTCGGAGCCAGTAGCGCCATCCATGGACAGGTGGATAGGCCCTACCACGGAGGCCGTATCCTCTGTGGCGATCGAGCCAAATATTGACCTTACCCTTCATGAGAGCCGTGTTGCCAAACTGCCGGATCCTTCTCCGGCCACGGACTCCGAACCGCCTACGCCCGTTCCTGTTGAATCCAATTGGGCGCCGATCATGGTGTTTATCTCCGCGGATATTTTTCAGCACTCTCCCTTTGGCGACATACTGAACTCATTAAGGTCTCTCTCCTTGTCAGGAGAGTCCTGGTCGAACTACGTCCGGCAGGATTGGGATGCGGATGACGAAGAAATTCGCCGCCCACCCACCACCCACTTAGTAGCCACTGTCGATGACTTAACCGACATGCTCGACTTCGACTTCGAAGACATCGACGGTATGGACGATGATGCAGGAGACAAACAGGAACCACTGCCCACAGGGCACTGGATGCCCATTTCATCACATGACGTATACATGGTGGACACACCCAAAGAAAACAATGACGAGGAACGGAAGGACGCAATGAAGGGTTGTTCCCTCGAGAAGCAGTCAAAGCGCCAGCGTAAACGCCGCTCCAAATCCTGCCTCGGCAGAAATAACAATCATATAGACCCAGCGATAGAGTAGTGTGAACCATCACCCGGCCAGGGCAACACGGGGAATCAAACCGAACAACCCGACTCCGTCGAAGATAACAGTCCGGACGACACTACACCGGACAAGCGCCAGGAGCAACATAACACCCACCAACAGCTTGTTGCCATGACGAGGAGCCTGAAAAAATAGAAGCAAAGGCTCAAGGCTGCACAAGACACACTCAAAATCAAATGGAGTGAAGTACTCAACACTGCAGCGAAGTATGGCAGTAATCGCCACACCAAGAGCTATCCGAAGAGAAAGTTGCTACCTGAATTTGATGAGGAGGCCTTAGATCCTCCACAATTAAAAAATAAAATGGCCATCCGATCGGATAGACGACCTTATAGCCAACATAAAGAGGCAAATTACGCTGCACATAAACCAGTACGCGATCCGCGTAAGGGCTCGCATCAAAAGGACGGCGCAACCAGATCCATCTATGGACCACGCAAGCGCGCTCCAACATACAATACAACACACCAAACATCTGAAGACCATGGTACATCAAAATGCAGGGGTGATGCACACCCTCTATTTTTCACCGACGAGGTGCTGGATAATGAATTTCCAGAGGGATTCAAACCCGTAAACATAGAGGCGTACGACGGAACAACAGACCCTGGGGTCTGGATTGAGGACTACATCCTCCATATCCATATGGCTCGAGGAGATGATCTCCATGCCATCAAGTACTTACCCCTCAAGTTCAAAGGGCTAGCTCGGCACTGGCTTAAAAGCCTCCCCGAAAACTCCATCGGAAGCTGGGAAGAGCTCGAAGAAGCCTTTCGGGCAAATTTTCGAGGGACATATGTCCGACTACCGGATGTAGACGATTTAAGTCAGATAACTCAACAGCCCAGTGAGTCAGCCCGAAAACTTTGGAACAGGTTCCTCACTAAAAAGAACCAAATAGTCGACTGTCCAGACGCCGAAGCCTTAGCAGCTTTCAAGCATAGCGTCTGAGATGAATGGCTTGCTCGGCACCTCGGTCAAGAAAAGCCGAGAACAATGGCAGCATTAACAAGCCTCATGACCCGTTTTTGCGCGGGCGAGTACAGCTGGTTAGCCAGATGCAGCACCGGCGACCCAAGTACATCTGAAGTCAGGGATGGAAACGGGAAATCATGACGCAGCAAGAATAAACGCCGGAATAAGGAAGACATCCCGAAGAGTACGGTGGTAAACGCCGGATTTAGAAGCTCTCGGCCAGGTCAGCAGAAGCTACCCTCCAAAGGCAACAGAGACGAACTGTCCAGCCTAAAAAAAATTCTGGACCAAATATGTCAGATCCATAGCACCCCTGATAAACCTGCAAATCATACCCACAGAGAATGTTGGGTCTTCAAACAGTCCGGCAAACTCAACGCCGAACACAAGGGGCAAGATACACCAAGTGAAGACGAGGACGAGCCTCGCAAGCAAAGCACATGGGTGCAGAAGAAATTCCCACCAGAAGTCAAAACAGTCAACGTGTTACACGTGATAAAAGGGAGAAACAAAGCGGCACCCTTAGAGAAATATGCCCTAGGGCCTATCACCGCGGAGCTCCGCCACTTGTCGTCCCAACCGATCACCTTCGACCATCGGGATTACTCGGCAAGTATCTGGCGGGCAGGATGGCCTGCCTTGGTATTAGATCCAATAATTGACGGATACCACTTTCACACGAGTCCTGATGGACGGCGGCAGCAGTTTAAACCTGATATATTAGGACACAGTCCGCAAAATGGGGATAGACCCAACAAATATTTGCCGCAGCAATGCTACCTTTAAAGGAGTAACGCCAGGCCCGGAGGCTCATTGCAGGGGCTCCCTGCTACTAGAGGTTATATTCGGCTTCCCCGATAACTCCCGCAGCGAAAATTTAACTTTCCATGTCGCTCCGTTCCAAAGTGGCTATCAAGCACTACTCAGACGCGAAGCTTTCGCTCGCTTTAATGCAATACTGCATTACGCTTCCCTCAAGCTCAAGATGCCTGGTCCACGTGGCATCATTACAGTAAACGGAAATATTGAGCGCTCCTTGTGCGCCAAAGACGGTGCGGCCACCTTGGCCGCCGCACACTAAACGGCCTCACCAACTCAAGCATTTGCCAGGTCGTTAAGACCACGGACACGGCTAGACGAGTCACAGCTATATGTAATTAATACAGGTTTGATGGATATACCCCTATTAAAATACAAGGGGCTCAACGTGCACGCAAAAGTGGCAATAAGGCTCACCTTTACTCATTTTCAACTATATATTGTTTATTTAGTATAACTTAACTTTTGCACGGCAACTTTTCAATTAAGTTCCTCTCTTTTTCAGATGACCATCGTGCTACACCCGTCCAGGATACGGCACAACGGAGACACAGGCGCAGACGTGCAGCAGGGACCCGTTCCAAGGATTCTTTGTAGATTAAGACCCTTCGTAAACCTTTTTTACTGTCTCTTGTTGATTTACATCCCTCGGTTTCTTAGTACAATCGAGAAGGATGCTGACGTCTTGGCATATGGCCACGACAGAATAATGCACGTACCTGGACACCAGGGACTTATTACAAAGGGTACTGTTAAGACCCGGTTTACACCATAAAGACCGAATACCTTAGGGAGTGTTCGGCGTCGCGAGTTTGGCCTTATATGCATCAGCTCCGAATCATGTCTTTGGTCAAATGTTGGGTTTGCCCGGCTCCTGTGTTTTGCTGCCTTATGTTCCGATCTATCGACTAAGGCGGCACCAGGAGAACTACTGCGATTGTGCCCTGGTTCATCCGGAGGAGCACCTTAGTAGACAAAGCCGAAAACTGATTGTCATGATATAGCGTGAGACTGGTCAACCACTCGATGACCTATTGGAATCTTCGGGATTCCTCCGCATTAATGAAGGGTCATTTCCCGGCCAGGCATGTACGCACCCCCGAATCCGGATGAGTGCGGAGCCACCAGGGGCTATATAGTAGCCCCACTGTCAAACTCCTATGGCTAAGTGAAAGTGTTAAAGCATTATAGTCTGGTTGCCTAGTTCGCTGCGCTATCACCTCCTTAATAGGACCAAGACATTGGATTAAGTGTGAATACGCGCCTTCTGCGAACACCCCCGCATTATATGCGTGGGGGCTGAAGCCGACGACTGCAATCTTTCAGGTTATATACATGTATACATAAACGGCCGCACAGGAGGCATCACAATACTTTCAGGCAAAAGTGTAAATAGAGCCTTGATAAATTCAATAAAACATTGTTTTTACAATGAGAATACATGTCACTCAAACATAACATTCTTTGAGCACTGGGCCTCTATCGAACGAGCGCCCTCAAGAACTTCTTCAAAATAGTGCTCGGTAGCCACTCGGCCAATGGCCGAACCCTGCGCCGCGACAGTGGTGGCATCCATCTCCGCCCAGTATGTTTTGACACGGGCAAGGGCCATCCGTGAGCCTTCTATGCACGCTGACCTCTTCATCGCATTAATGCGTGTCACCGCACCAAGGAACTGCTGCACGAAGCTAAAATAGTTGTTTGGCTTTGGCCTTTCCGGCCACAGATGATCCACAACAGACCTCATGGCGAGTCCGGACAATCTATTGAGTTCGGCCATTCGGCAAGCTGATCAGTCAATGGAAGCGGACGCTCTGGAACATTAAATTGCGACTAGAACAGCTTGTCCACTTCACGATCTGTTTGATCTTGGAATTATTCGGCCGCACCGACAACGCTCGCCGCTAAGTCCATATATGCGTCGGCCGAACTCCACAGCCGATCCAGAGGGGCAGACCGCGGATCGCCGAACTTCCTCCGCAGCATAAAGGGCTTCCCAGCCACAATGTCCCCGGCTTCACGCAGTTCCTCCTTCTTTGCTCTCCTTGCAGAGTGGGTGTCTTTGGTCGCCATTGTGGACTTTTCGAGGTCGGTAGCCTTCGCCCGGTTTTCTTCTTCAAGAAACTGGCAGCGGTCGGCCGTGTCTTTTAACTTCACAGCCATTTTGGCCATTTTCTCTTTACTCTCGCTATGTGCGGCCTTCTCGGCTCTCAACTCTTCGGCCGCCTTCAAAGCGGCCGCATTACTACTGCTTGCTTGCTCCTTGGCTCGGGCAAGCTCCGCCTGCAGGGCCTCCACAGTGGCAGCTCCATCTGTAGTCACAACATATTAAAGATACTGGCATCACGCTGCTCTTACTATGTGACAATCACTATAAAAATCACCTACCCTGTGCCTCGTCAAGCCATTTGTTAACAAGCTCGATGTCGGCATCCGTCGCATCCAGTCATCGTTTTAGTTCGGCAACCCCATCAGTCCGGCTAGCCACCGAAGCTTCAGACACCTGCACATAACGGCAGTCTAGTTATTACCTGGGACTACGATCCTCTGTTCACCGTCGTTCTCGATGACAACCAGAGTCTCAGGGGCTACTATCTACACAGGGCACACCTAAAATGCGCGGTTCCATCACAAATGTATATCATTTCACGTACCTCAAAGCCCGTCAGTAGACTCATAAAAGCTTCATGCAACCCATTTTCGGCGGACGAAATCCTTTCAATCACCGTACACATTAATGTACGGTGCTCTTCTGAGATAGTCGCTCTTCCTCAGAAAAGCACCGTACACTATTAAGCACTTTTTGATTACTTACAGCTCGTTAGAGGGCTGATCCCCGCACGGACTTTGTGCGGGAAGAGCACCCTCCGAGGTGGGACCCTCTGGTGGAGTTTTCCTCTCCCGTTTGGAAACCTTGGTTTCCGGATCATCAGAGGTAGTCCTCTTCCTCCCCCGGGGCGAGGGAATGTCAGATTCCTTCCCTTGGCTATCCTCCCTCACGGAGACGCTCGTTCCCTCGGTTGGAATAGGTAGCGGTGGAGGCCCGCTTTCGCCCTCTTTATTCCCCCCTTCATCTTCCTTTGAGGGCACCGGGCAAGGTGCTGGCTCGAGCATCTTTTCCAGCACCGGATTGTCCAAGCCTTCGGGCAGGGGGGCCGAACACCGGATCATCTTCGCCTTTGTTATCCAGTCCTGGTCAAAAAGCGATTCTTCAGAATGACGTCATGATAGATGAAAGACAGTGTGTTCGGATAGAGGATTCACTACTAGGAAAAGGGCTATAGATGAAATTGACACTAATGGCGCACCAGACACGTGGTGCGCCACTACTATATACTAATGGCGCACCATGTGCTGGTGCACCATTAGTGTGGAGGACACGACACATGGTGCGCCACTAGTAACAATTTTTTTTTCATTTTTCCAAACACACTAATGGCGCATCCAGGCACAGTGCGCCATTACTAGTTCTAACTAGTAATGGCGCACCAACAACCAAGTGTGCCACTACTGTATTTTTTTATTCTTTTTTTGCAAAACTACTAATGGCGCACCGTGGCATAGTGCGCCATTACTAGTTTAAACTAGTAATGGCGCACTCTGCCACGGTGCGCCATTAGTATATATATATTTTTTATTTTTTTTGCAAAACTACTAATGGCGCACCACCGGCAGGTGCGCCATTAGTATGTAGGGTTACTAATGGTGCATGAGTGGGTGGTGCGCCATTAGTAACCTGGGACCAGCTAGATATTTTGGAAAGCCACACCTACACACTCACTTTCCCCACTTCATTCCGTCCACCTCCTTCTCCAAGCTTGTATTGGCTGCCTCCTCCTCCTCACCTCATTTGCACCATAGATTCATCAAAATTAAGTATTTAAATTACCTTTTTTGATAGGTAAGTAAGGGGAAAGCTATCTTTATGTTGTAGATCTACTTTTTTCTCCCTAGCTCGCTCCAACAACGTGCACATGCACTTTTTGTGGCCTAGCTAGATCTATGTATGTTTGTGGTGTTGCATATGTTTGTGGTGTTGCATATATGTTTGTGTTTGAAGGTACCAGTATTTGAAATGCGATAGTTGCCAATATTTTGCCGGAATGTTGATTCATTTCCGTTTCGGCGAGAATTTTGGCACTATGCATTCTTTTTGGTCCTATTTTTAGGGAAAGTCATGCCAAATTTTTTCTTGGTTCTAAAATATCGTTTTGCTCTACCCCGCAGGTGAACATGGTCCGCACGATGATCGAAGGCATCGTGAATAGGTTTTTGAGCTCCGCGAAGGTCGAGATGCTTCAAAAGAACGAGACGGAGATAAGATGTCCGTGTCGAAGATGCAAGCTGTAGAGCCTTATTGCGGACCCGGATTCCGGGCAGGTGCGGGACCACCTGCTCTTGTGTGGTTTCATGGATGGCTATTGGTGGCAAGGTGATGAAGATGACTATGAAGTCGTCCATGGGGGCCGGGCAAGAAATGAGGAAGGGCAGCAAGACAACCACCGCGGCTCGGGCGGGCGAGAAGACGAAGAATCTCCAGGACATGATCACGACGGTGATGCTGTACACAGTCATCATGTAGAAGATGTCGGACATGATGATGAGGAAGATCAAGACGAAGGGCATGATCATGAAGATGAAGATGTCAGAGCAGACGACGATGGAGGCTGGGTGCAGGACCCTCATATTCAAGACCTACTTCTCAAGCAGACGGATAACGCAAGAGCTGCCACCCGAGAGAAAGCCAAGCTGGATCAACTAGAGATAGACGCGGTTACTCCCTTGTATGAAGGATGCAGGCTCGAGGATACCCGCCTGAAAGTAACGCTCATGGCTCTGGAGATGAAGGTAAAACACAAAATGACCGACGCATGCTTCGACGAGAACATGTCATTCTGGCACGAACGTCTTCCCAAGGGGAACAAGTGCCCGACCTGTTTCGAGGAGGCGAAGAAAATCGTGTGTCCTATGGATTTACCACACGTGAAATACCATGTGTGCATGAACAGTTGCATCACTTATCGGGATGAGCAAGCGGAGTCTACCATATGTCCGGTGTGCGGCGTCACTCGATACAAGAAGAGGAAGAAAGCTCCTCGAAAAGTGGTGTGGTACTTTCCTATCACTCCTCGTCTGCAGCAGTATTTTGCGGACCCTAAGGTAGCAAAGCTCCTGCGTTGGCACGCGGATAGGGAGGAGAAGAAGCGGGAAGATGATGGAAATGATCCGGAGATAAATAAAAAAGACAATATGCTGAGTCACCCTAAGGATGCGAGCCAGTGGCAAGCGTTGAACTTCGAAGACCCAGAATTTGGGAATGACCCAAGGAACATCGTGCTGGGCGCGAGCACCGATGGAGTCAATCCGTTTGCCAGCCAGAGAAGCACACATAGAACCTGGCCTGTGTTTGTGTGGATGTACAACCTCCCCCTGGTTGTGCATGAAGAGGAAGTACATTCACATGAGTATGCTAATTGAAGGGCCGAAACAACTAGGGAACGACATCAATCTATATCTGGGGCTGCTGAAAGAGGAGCTAGACACGCTGTGGAAAACGCCAGCCAATACGTGGGACGCCGCAGAGAAAGAATATTGCCCTATGAGAGTTGCACTGCTCACGACGGTGCACGACTATCTCGGTTACGGATATCTCGCGGGGCAGGTGGTCCATGGATTTTCTGGATGCGTCAGGTGCATGGATGACACAACGTATTGCCAGCTAGATAGAGATCCCGGGTCTTCGAAAACCGTGTTCATGGGACATCGAAGGTGGCTTCGCGACGATGACCCGTGGAGGAAATGCAAGGATCTGTTCGATGGTGAAACCGAACCCTGAAGACGCCCGCGTGCGAGGAGCGGCGAGGAAATAGACGGGTTGTTGAAAAATTGGAAAGATTGCCCACTGCCGGGAAAGAAGCAAAAGGCGCCAGAGCCGGGAAAGAAGCGAAAGGCGCCAGAGCCGCTGCTGAAGGTATGGAAAATGAGGTCTGTTTTCTGGGACTTGCCGTACTGGAAGATCCACCGTGTGCCTCACAGCCTTGATGTCATGCATATCACGAAGAACGTGTGCGAGAGTCTGCTTGGTACCCTGCTCAACATGCCAGAGAGGACCAAAGATGGGCCGAAAGCAAGGGCAGACTTGAAATCAATGGGCATCAGGCAGGAGCTTCATGCTAATGATGATGATGATAAGGCGAAGCAGGACATAGAAAGTCGTCGCAAAGGCAAAAAGGCCAAGAAGACCAGAAATGACTACCCTCCCGCGTGCTTCACTCTAAGTCAGGAGGAGATCGAGCAGTTTTTCACCTGCCTCGTAGGAGTAAAACTTCCTTACGGTTACGCGGGGAAGATAAGCAGATACCTAGACCCAGTGAAGCAGAAGTTCAGCGGGATGAAGTCTCACGACTGTCACGTGCTGATGACACAGATACTTCCAGTCGCAATCCGTGGGATCATGGACGCGCACGTCCGTGAAACGCTATTTGGCCTATGCAACTTTTTCGACGTCATCTCTTGGAAGTTGGTTGGCGTGAGGCAACTCAGAAGGCTACAGGAAGAGATCGTGGTGATACTATGCGAGCTTGAGATGTACTTCCCGCCCGCATTCTTCGACGTTATGGTGCATCTGCTGGTCCATATCGTGGAGGATATCATCCAACTCGGGCCGACGTTCCTGCACAGCATGATACCGTTCGAAAGGATGAATGGTGTCATCGAAGGATAGGTTCGCAACATGTCACGTCCAGAGGGAAGCATAGCCAGGGGCTTTCTAACCGAAGAGTGCATCTCCTACTGCACAAATTATCTAGGCATCTAGAACCCCGTTGGTCTGCCCGTCAACAGGCACCTCGGCAGGCTTGCTGGATGGGGTCACCGTGAGGGTCGCCGCGAAATGCATGTCGACTTCGAGGGTCGACTCGCCGACTTTGAAAGAGCAAACCTAGTCGTGCTACAACACATAGACATGGTCGATCCTTGGGTGGTAGAGCACAAAACCTTATTGAGAAGACGTACAATGACTGAGGCCAACAGAGGACGGACGGAGATATAATCAAAGAGCACAACTCATGTTTCACGCGTTGGTTCAAGCAGAAGCTTCTGTCATACCCTTTACATGAGGATTCTTCCGCGGAACAACAACTCATATTCGCCTTGTCACATGGCACCGAGCACAACCTGATGACCTATGAGGCGTAAGATATCAACGACTACACATTCTACACCGAGGACAAGGACATGAAGAGCGATGGTTATCAGAACTCCAGGGTAACGATGGAATCCTACACCGGTAACGACAAGGACAGATACTATGGAAGGATCGAGGAGATCTCGGAGCTGAGCTACGCTAGAGAGAAGGTCCCGATGTTCTGTATCAGATGGGCCAAGAGCGTCGTAAAAGAAGACCGATATTTCACCACCATGGTTATACCCGAAGCCAAATCCAAGACCACGGGCGCAAACGTCACCGCGAAAAATGAGCCATGGGTACTGGCTTCCCAAGTGGACCAATGCTTCTTCATTACCGGCCCGTCAAAGCCCAGTCGTGTTGTCGTGAGGAGAGGCAAAAGGAAGATCATCGGAATGGATGGAGTAGCAGATGAGCAAGACTTCGACAAGTACGGCGACCCGAAGATCGAACATGACGACAACGATGAAGTAGCAGCATACAACACAAGAAGAAGTAGGACCACCCTACCTAAAGGACGTCCGTTCAAGAGAAGAACTCCATTTACGAAAAATAAGGGCAAGAAGATTGTGAACAGATAGCTAGCTAAGATCGATTGTATTTAAATTGTAGCCTTCATTTCTCGATTGTATTTCATGGGCACTTTTTGAACTCATGAATGTTTTTAAATTTCATGGACACTCGATCTCGATCCCCCTCCATCTCGATCTCTATCCCACCTTGCCAGATCTCGATCCCCCTCCGATGACCCACCGCACCCTCCCCCGCACCCTCCCCGGCCCGCTCCACCGTCACAAGCTAGAATTCCATCAAAGTGAGTAATACTTTCACTATCCTAATGCTTTATAAATGCAGAGAAGATGATCATTTTTTTGTAACCTGTAGATGCCATGCTCAATTTTTTGGTAAAGCTAGAATTCCATATATTGTCTGCTTGTGTGATGCACTGCTGTTGTATATTCCTGTGCCCGTGATCTATTCGTCCTTTAAGCATGTTATTTTCTGGAGTGTCCATGGAAATATGAGCAGAGTAACTAAACTGTCTAAGCATACAGTAACTAATGCCTCACTCTTGAATGCCCTACATCTGTTTAGAAGGGCCAGTGTTAGCAACTTGTTACCGAATTCATAATATTTCTCGCGGCTGGTAGGGGGTTTGTACCACATGGAGCAGATGAGCTTGGATCGGAGCTAAGATAATCAGTTTGCTGGGTTTTGTCTCCGACCATTGTGTCGTGATGATTTTGCAGGTACCCCGACAGGCCCTTGAGTTTGCCGGAATGTCGATTAACTTTCGTTCCGGCAAATTCGGGTACTCCATATGTCCTATTTTCAGCAAAGGTCATGCTGAAATTTTCCGTGAATTTTAGCTTGACTTTGCTAAAAATAAGACATATGGGGTACTTGCGACTAATGCATGGGCCGGGGTATCTTAGTACTTAGTTAAGTAGGATCAACTGCCTCGCCATTCTGATAAACCCTAGATGATAAACCCAACATAGGTGGCAATAGAGCCAAGTGATTAGTGCCAAGTGATTAGGCCCAACCTAGGGTGCCTCGGCATCGATAAATCCTAAATGATGAAAACTTAACTTAGCATTTATGGTGCCTCGGCGTCGACAACCCCTAAATTATGAAACCTTGGCTTCTATAGGGTGCCTCGGTGTCGATGAGAACCTAAATGATGTACGCTTAGGCTTTTAGGGTGCCTCGGCGTCAACAAACCCTAAATGATAAAAGCTTAGCTTTTAGGATGCCTCGGTGTCGACAAAACCTAAATGATGAGACCATGATCTTGTTCCTTCACAATAACCAACTTTTTGACCAAACTTTTTTCCTATTTAGAGTGAAACATGGCCCACAACAATGAGGCTGGCGGTTCGGGCGGCAAGCAATTCTGGGAGTTGTCCCAGGAGTTGGAGGAAGAACCTCACTGCTATGAGGACGCCGCGGAAGACACCGATCCTCACTACACAACCACTAGTGGCGTCGGGGATGACACCACTGATGGTGCCGCCGAGGATGCCACCACTGATGATGGTGGTGCACGCATAGATGGTAGCCAACCGAAGAGGCAATGGAAGGACCGGCGCCCAAGCGTGCTCGGCACCGTCAAGGAGGAATTTACTGAAGTGAACTCCGACGGGCATCCGACAGCGCCAAAACTAGTAGTCAAGGGGTACTCGGTTCAGCTCGGGTGCATTCTCCGGAGCACCGTCTCGATCAACACCGAGAACCTAAGGCATAAGGACCGAGGGAATTTGCACAACCTCCTCTTCACGAAGCTGCACGAACGATACAAGTTCCCCGCTGAGTTTGCAAACACACGCCTCTTAGGGAATAAAGTGAACAGTGCCGCCCTCACGAGGATGAGCACGACCCTGTCTACTTGGAAAAGCACGGTGAAGGCAATGATTAAAAAGGTGATAGTTATGAGAAGATCAAGGCGAAATATCCTTTGATGAGCGAAGATGACTACAAGGAGTTCAAGATCAAGTGCGAGAGCAGCGCAACCTCCGAATCAAGTCAGTGGGGGAAAGAAATGCAGAAGTTGAACTTAGGGGTCCACCAACTCGGTCCCGGCGGTTACAGAGTGGCAGAGCCTATATGGGACAAGGAGGACGCGGAGTGTGCCGAGCAAGGCCTACCGCCCTGCTTCAAGAAATACCGTGACAAGCAGACCAGGAACTTTCTCAGGGCCCGGTACAAGGAGGACCCAGTAACAAAGGAGCTTACCACGGATCCGAAGACCATGGCGCTTGAGCTTGTTTTGGTAAGGAATACACCCCCGCGTAATTAGCTCCATATGGTTGCATTCTAATTAATCCCCAATATTTCTAAATGGTTCACGTTCCTTCCGCAGGACAATGAAAGCAGTAGCGCGGGGTCGTCTCAGAGCTCCCCTTTCGACACCCCTTTAAATAGGGCGTTGAACATAATGAAAAACAAGGATAAGCTGAGTAAGCCAACGTCAGCTGGTCGTGTGGCCGGCAAAGGCTTGTCCACAAAATGGTCGTCATACTATACCGCTGGTGGGCGAAAGGAGAAAAAGACCAGCTCGGAAAGCCAGTCGCGCGAGGTTGAAGCACTCAAGGCACAAGTGGCGCGGATTCCGGAGATTGTCCAAGAGCAAGTGCAACAACAACTGGGAACGACGCTCAACGCCATGGTGCCTACGTTGATTCATGGGCTGACGACGTGGATTGCGGGCAGCCAACAGGGGCCTCCCCCGGTTCCCAGCTTCACGGCCAGCAACTCGCACAACGCGCAGGCGGCGCCATTGGTGTCTCCGGCGGCGCCATTTTTGTCTCCGGCGGAGGCGGTATTCGTGTCTCTGGCGCCGGCACGGGCATTGGAGCTCAATGCACCCGGGTGTACGCCGGCCGGCACCTCGCCAGCAAGCGGCCCCTCCGTCAGTTGCACGCCCGCCGTTGGCAGTGCCTCGACATTAGCCGAGCTCGACGGCATCATGGTAACTAAGCCTCTCGACCGATGACTTCATCTCGTTGCCTTTGACTGGGCATCCCTAATGCCCTACATGTTTTCGCAGGGTGCCGCCGATGTTCCTTGCACTCTCCTGCACTTTGTGGGTGGCGAGTTGGTCGATGTCGCCAAGGGCAGAATCGTTCAACCGAGCAACCCCGTGTTCCACGATAATCCGATGCCACCCAGAGTGTATAGGGTTGAAGTGGTTCGGGTGCTGCCAGGCTGCGACGAGTTGTTACCTCCGATTCGACCCGCTGGGGCCAACAAAGAAGATGAGATGACCCTCAGTGCCTGCGTAAGTTGGCCCCTGCTTTGGCCGAAGAGCTAGATTCGTTTGGGGGCGGGGGAGACCACCCCACAGACAAGACCGCCAGTCGTGCCGGCGCCAAGCCATGGCAAGAACGCTGCAACGCTATCGGACATGCCGGACATCCCTATGGCACAGGATCCGGACATGCATATGGCATAGGATCCAGATGACGACAACGACGACGGTACATTTACCAACGTCGATAAGTACTTTGCTGAACATGGGTACGGTGACGAGTTCTGCGGGCCTCCTTCTCAAGAACCCAACCAAGACGACCGCGATCTAGCTGGTACGGCGGAGAAACCCAATTGCAACAGGCGTCGTTTGGCGTTCAGTTCTCAGGAGACGCCTCTAGCTGCCGCCTTCACCGAGCCTCAGATAGCTGAGGTGCGAAATATTATCAGCCCCAACACGCTCAAGAAGGCGGTTTGTGAGCAGAACTCGGTCCCATTACTGCAGATCAAGAAGAAGGGACGGAAATGAAAGGCTAAAAAGGGCGCCGGTGCGAGCCAGCCGGCACCGAGTACGATCCATGCTCAAGACGGGCCACCCTCACCTAAGGATATCTCGAGGAGGGTGCATGTGGCGGGTAGGGCGATGCTACCGACAAATATGCTCAATGCTGCAACCGGTGCTATGCGGAGTCTGCATGACAGTGTTCTTTCTTTGGAGAAGCGGCGTCTCAGAGAGAATGATGTGGCATACCCGGTTTTTGTGGCCAAGGTGCCAGAGGGAAAGGGCTTTGTGGATGGCGCCATCGGGGGTACGATCGTCCTGCGGTTTGATGACATCTTTGCTATGTTTAACCTTCATCCACTGCACTACACCTTCATTCGGCTGTTTTTGCTGAGTATGGAGATGCGGATCATTAGAGACAAGACCCCGGACACCATGATAGTCGACCCCTTCTACATGCGTGCCAAACTCTTGGGCAGTGCTGGGGACCGCCAAGTCGCGAGTTCACACCTCGAAGGCGTCATTCTGGCAAACCCAGATAAGGATAACTTCCTCGTGTCTTACTTTCCCGAGTAAGTCATCCCTTAACCGCCCCGTAACATATGATTTCTTAGATTTCGATCGTTTTTTTTCTAACTTTCCGTGTTCTGTGCAGTGACACACATTGCAAACTCATCCTCTTAAGCCTGAAATATTCCATGGCCACGTATTTCGACCCGAACCGTGGCTCCAAGATAGACTACACAAATATCAAGAAAGTTCTTGATGATGTTCTCCCCGGCTACGCCAAATCTGGAGGCACATTCACTAGGCCAGTTCGTAGGTACGACAGGCATGTGTTCGCCCACAATACTAAGTTCTGCTGCGTCAAGCAGCCTCCTGGCGGTCAAGAGGATGCCTACTACGCCCTCCATCACATGCGGGTGATCGTACAGGACCATCATCACCTTCTGCTACCAGATAATCTCAAAGATTGGGCCGCGATCTTGTCGGCAATCCAGGACGCGGACATCAGACAAGAATTCTTTCACATCCAGTTGGAGTTTGCGGAAATCATCCATCAAGATGTCCTTCATACCTCGGGGCAGTTCTACCTCAGATATCAACCGTCCAACAGTGAGATAGACACAACGCTACAAATGCAGGCTGACAACGCCCGCGATTTCATGACCATCACGACAGACGGCGGCTTCATCCATGCTCCGGTCCCATGAGTCGAGTCGAAAGTAGTGATGCTATGTGTAGTTCTGAAACATTGATTGGCTCATGTTGTAATTAAACTTTAATGAATTGTATGTCTCTTTGGTTTGGACAGTCATTCAACTTAGATGTAATCGATGCTATTTATTAGTAGGACCATGAATCGTGCTATTAATGTCTTGCTTTTCTCTTCCAATCCTTTTTTTGCATACTTATATATTGCTCATGCATTGTCAGTTGTTTGGCTTGTGCATAGAGATGCCGTCGTATGTCGTGTACAAGGGTAAGGTTCCCGGAGTCTACGACGTCTGGGAGGAGTGTCGGAGACAGGTTCACCATTTCGGCGATAATAGTTACAAAGGGTACACCACTAGGGCGGAGGCGGAATCTAGATATGCCCGCTATCTAGCGGGAGAGAGGAGGGAGCGTTGGAGGAACCGGATGAACACCAGTTTCATCGCGATGATGGTCATTGTGATGACCGCAGCTCTCTTCTATGTGATGGTAGTTTAGATGATCGATATCGACTTGTAATGTGAAGACAAACTCGCTACTCACGGTCTCGAGACTTGTAATGTTCTATCTTTGTTCGGTCTTTTGAATTCGGAGACTAATATGATGAATTGTATTCGGAGACTAATCTTCTATTGTATTCGATGAATCTGCTATTGCTGTGTGGTGCTATCTATATTCTGTCCAATAATATATTTTGTAACCTGTACAAAAATAAGAAAAGTAAAAAATAAAACCTAATATTCATACTAATGGCGCATCATCTCAAAGTGCGCCATTAGTATGCCGAAGGATACTAATGGCGCATCACTACACAGTGTGCCATTAGTATGCCAAAGGATACTAATGGCGCATCACCCCACAGTGCGCCATTAGTATGCCAAAGCACATGGGTAAATATGGCCCCCTGGGAGGCATACTAATGGAACATGTTGGTCTATACTAATGGCGCACGGCGTGGTGCGCCATTAGTATACCAGATACTAATGGCGCACCCGTGGTGCGCCATTAGTATATAATACTAGTGGCGTGGTACTAGTGGCGCACCAGTAGTGCGTCATTAGTAGGCAAAACTGGTGCGCCACTAGTAGGCCTTTTCCTAGTAGTGATTACTTACTTGGGCCACGGTGCGGTTGCTAGTCAGGCCCACATCCTCGGAGGTGTCCGGACACTATTTGGGGTCCGAAGAACGACTTGTACATCTCCTCGTGCGTCAGGCCGAGGAAATTCTGAATAGCGCGCGGTCCTTCTGGGTTGAATTCCCACAAGCGGAGGGGCCGGCATTTGCAAGGCTGGACTCGACGAACCAGCATGACTTGCACTACCATAACCAAACTAAAATCTCCCTCGAAGAGATCTCGGATGCGGCTCTGCAGTATGGGCACATCCTTGGCTGGACCCTAGCTCAGCCCCCTGCTGATCCATGACATCAGTTGTGCTAGAGGGCCCGAGCAAAAGGTGGGGGAAGCTACCCACTTGGTGCTTCTGGGAGCGGTGACGTAGAACCACTCCCGTTGCCATAATCCGGACATCTCTCGAAAGGAACCCTTTGGCCACGGAGCTCTAGCGATCTTGCTTATTAATGCCCCTCCGCACGCTGCATGTTGCCCCTCAACCATCTTCGGCTTCACATCAAAGGTCTTGAGCCACAGGCCGAAGTGAGGAGTAATGCGAAGGAAGGCCTCACATACGACAATAAATGCCGAGATGTGGAGAAAGGAATCCGGGGCAAGATCATGGAAATCAAGCCCATAATAGAACATCAAACCCCTAACGAAGGGATCCAGAGTGAGGCCTAGTCCTCGGAGGAAGTGGGAGATGAACACGACGTCTTCATTGGGTTCAGGAGTAGGGACGACCTGCCCTCGGGCGGGCAACCGATGTGAGACTTCGGCGGTCAGGTATCTTGCCTCCCTCAACTTCTTGATATCCTCTTCCATGACGGAGGAGGGCATCCACCGGCCCTGGAGGCTGGATCTGGACATGATTGAAGGTCCGAAGCACCTGACCTGGGCTTTGAGTGTTAGAACTCAAGGCGGGGGAAGGATTCGATTGAGCACGGGAGGAAAAAAGTAAAAGCCTTGACCCTTTTATAAAGAGGGTGAATATCAAGCGTCCTCCTCATGGCCGTTTGGGACTTGCCTAAAATCTAGGAGTCCTAGGCGCGTCTGGGTTACCCACGATCGTATTGATGACAATCCCGTAATAAGGGGGATACGATCTCTGCTTTGACTAGATGTGTCAAGAAACTGCCTCGCGTTATGTGCAGGGCTGGTTAAAGAAAAACGGTTCGAATAAATCACCGAGCCATGGCATGATGTCATGTTGCCAAAACGTGTCAGCAGATTAGATTTGTGGAAATATTATTCTCTCTACGGTGGTATGTGGAACTTATTTTGCAGGGTCGGACACTATCCTTTTATTCGAACTCTTCTGTGGTGTATCCGGAGGAGGAACCCGCCTTGCAATGCCGAAGACAATACTGCGCGTCGGACTCATCGTCATTGAAGCCTGGTTCAGGGGCTACTGAGGGAGTCCTAGATTAGGGGGTCTCCGGACAGCCGGACTATATCCTTTGGCCGGACTATTGGACTATGAAGATACAAGATTGAAGACTTCGTCTCGTGTCTGGATGGGACTGTACTTGGCGTGGAAGGCAAGCTAGGCAGTACGGATATGGACATCTCCTCCTTTGTAACCGACCTTGTGTAACCCTAACCCCCTCCCGTGTCTATATAAACCGGAGGGTTTTAGTCCGTAGGACAACTTACAATCATACCATAGGCTAGCTTCTAGGGTTTAGCCTCTCTGATCTCATGGTAGATCTACTCTTGTACTACCCATATCATCAATATTAATCAAGCACGACGTAGCGTTTTACCTCCATCAAGAGGGACCGAACCTGGGTAAAACATCGTGTCCCCTGCCTCCTGTTACCATCCGCCTTAGACGCGCAGTTCAGGACCCCCTACCCGAGATCCGCCTGTTTTGACACCGACATCGCCGATCACCAGAGCGTTTGTCCGCTCGCGCCCTACAAATGCCCCGTGCCCGTCTGCGGCTACGAATGCCCGCCGCCGGCGCTCTCCCACCACATCAGCATCATGCATCCCATTCCCGTGCACAGGATCCAGTATGGCAAGGTGCTCCAGCTGCAAGTGCCACTGTCGGAGCCAAGGCTCTTGCTATTCGTGGAGGAGGACGGCCGCGCGTTTTTCTTGGTCGGTGGCGTGCTCGACATCGGCACGCCTATCGCCGTGTCGGTCGTCTGCATCAGAGCGGGGTCGTCCCCACTGCTGCACTACATGGCCAAGCTGTGGGTGAACGGCCCTCCAGGGGAGCCCAATGGCAGGACCGCCGCCGTCAAGGTGGAAATGGAGGTGACAAGCAGCAAGGATCTCAGCAACGTCGCCGTGTAGGAGATGACCTTCTTCACAGTTCCGCCCAAGCTGCTGGTCGGGGCTAAGCTGGTGTACCTCCACATTGAGATTGACAAGCTCATGTCCTAAATGATTCTATAGTGCCTTCTGTTTATCTTAGTAATATGCTAATATAGGGGTTAGCTCGGTCTACTTGAACTTAAGAGATGGTGGGTTTTGGTGGCGATGCAGCAATTACTTTGACATTAGATCAACAGTTAAAGTAAATTACAACAGTCAAACGGATATTTTGTGTCTGTTGGATATAAAGATCCTTTGGATAAGAAGTATAACAGCTTATATGCTTGTTTGTTCAGGAAGTGTTGCATACTTGTGCGAGTTGACGCGACACATCAAAGTAGTACTACTACTAGTAGTACTCCCTCCGATCCTAATTTCTCTGGGCATAAGTCGAGGCACAGATACCAAGGAGGGCATGGTTGTGTCTATACTTGGAAAACCCACCCGACTGCGCACCAGGCAGACGAAGCTCATGTCGTGTTGGTGCTGTGTGCGGCCCGCACATTAACAAAAACCTCGCGCCTCCAGCTTAGCCTCCGCGTTTTAAACTTCTCAATCTCAAGGCCAAGGAGCAACTTGAAATCTATGATAGAGCCAATCGGATGGTTGAGAACACTACAAGTCGTAGCTATAGATGCGTGTGTGAGAAAGGACGAGTGTGTGCGTGCACCTCTTCTCTTCCTGTATAACATACTAAACTCAGAGTACAATTGTATGTGGGTGGCATCGACCTAGGGAGCTAGATATGGTGTGTGCAAGAAGTCCCGAGAGATAGATGTGTGCGTGGGAAAGAGGGAGAGAGATGATATGTGTTGATGTAATGCATGTGAAAAAAGACTAGTCTATAGCTCGCCACGAGGCTATTCTTGTCGAACACCCCACTAACCGTAAAATATGTATCCGACGGTCCCAGTTATTGCACGTACACAACAATAGGGAAAGAAGTACCATGGCATATGCTACACCACGGCCAAGAACACGTCCCACGTTACGCCATCCGGGAATAATGCCCCACTTCGAAACTAGAACCGTCAATAAATTTTGAGCTTGCGTCTCATCACATTCCAAATTACTACCACCCTATATTTAATTGCAAACCTGTTCACACCGATCACAACCTAAACGGTTTCGCAGTTAGGAGCGTATTAGTACTACTCGGTTATAAATACTACTATGCCAAGATGACTGCACATTCCTCCTCAACTCCTCATCCACAAAAAACAATCAAGTCATTCAGCATCGTTCCCTTGCATCTATCATGGCCAGCGTGAGTTCTGGGTCAAGAGATTTCCACCAGGGAGAGGCGAGCATGGAAGAGGAAGCATGAGAGATGTCCCGCCTCACCACGAAAGTAGCCGGCATGTCTAGCCGCGCAATAGTAGCAGCACGGAGGTCTCGCCACACAATCGATGTAGCAGACTGGTCCAGCCGCACCGTGGAAGCAGCAGAGATGTCCAGCCGCGCCGCCGAAGTAGCACGGAGGTCCCGCCACGCCACGGCGACCTGGGAAAATTTCTCGCGGGTAGGCGAGGACTCTTACAGGCACATGCATGCGATAGTCCATAGCCAGATGGATCAGATCTCCTGCTGGGCGAGGTTGCAGGATGAGGCTACCAGTGTCATGCGACAACTAGGGGAGGGCAATGCGAAGCTCCGGGCCGAGCGCGACCTGCTGAGGGCGAAGATTGCCGGAAGGGCGAAGCAGGTGGAGGAGACCGCTGTCTTGTTGCAGAGGACGGGCGTCATCGTCAAGAAACTTATGGACGAGAATGCCATGCTCCGCATCGAGCGCAAAGGCTGGTGGAGGAATCCGAGGATGCTGCCAAGCAGCGTATTAAGGACATGAAACTGATGAAAGAGATCATCGCCGCTCACCGCGAGAACTAGTCTCCGCGACCTACTGCGCTTAAAGAAAGTGGAGATCAGCGAGCCAGATCGTTGTATGCGTCTTCCTTCTTCTTTTGCCCTTGTATATTTCGAGCGTAGCCGCATGTGGATTTTTTAATTATCTTCCTAATTATGTAAGGCAACTATTATCCACTCTCCTCATCCTTATATATATTCATCAGACTTGCTATAAGTTGCAGTAGATGCCATATAGGTCCGTCGGATCTTACATCAAGAACCATGCAAAAATTTATTTTCAGATTTTCTTTTTTCTCTCTTAAATCTCAGTAGAGGGAGACATAGCCACGCCATTAAACAGACCTTGGGAGAGAGGTGGACAGCAGATGGAGGTCAAAGGGCTCTCCTCCCGATAAGCACGCGCAGGGGTCTGATCGCACACATCCCGTACTCAAATAGCAACCCTGCACGGCGCCTCCTAGCTAATAAAAAAGGGGACGCGTGGCTGCACGTAAATGGTAAATAGAATGCCCACGGTTTCAATAATACTTGTGTTTCCGATTGTAACGTGACAGCACTTGTTCCAAAATGACTTTTTTGATCGTTAATGTGTGTGCCTTTGCAAATCGGACAGCAAAATTACCACACCATGTTGGTGCCATGTCATAACACCAGGCCAAGTTTCATGATTTTCATGTGTGTTTTGGATTTACACGAATTAAAAAACCAAGTATCTCAATGTTTCTAGCCGAGCCACGACGCCAAAATGTTTGAATTTCATTCTCATTTCTTGCATGGGGCCTAGAAATTCACCCGAGGACACTTCAACCGACTTTGGTGCACGGGAGCATGTGCTTGTAGTTCAAATTTGAAGTATGCACATTAAATGACCAAAAACTCAATTAATGTATAAAAAGGCCAAACGAACCCAGAATTATTCCAAAATTTAACAGGGCACTCATGTAGTTCTATGTTACCTCTGTAAAGAAACTCAAGGGGGGCAGCGTATATCGTTCCGCACTCAAAGGTGACATGTTCCCTCTCAGAACCACGAGCCTTCTTGAGAGAAGATCCGGTTTGCAAGAAGCTTATACCAAAACTTCTTCCAAATCGGCCCAATTTTTTACCACATCATGTTAGTGCCATGACATAACACCATGCCAAGTTTCATGATTTCCAGGCGAGTTTTGGATTTACATGAATTTTAGAACCAAGTTTCTCGATGTTCTCGGCTGAGTCACGATGCCAAGATATTTGAATTTGATTCCCATTTCTTGCATGGGACCTAGAAATTCACCCCAAGGACACAGATGTGATTTTTCAACCAACTTTGGTGCACCGGAGCATGTGCTTGCAGTTCAAATTTGGATTACGCACATTAAATGTCCAAAAACTCAATTAATGTATAAAAAATGCCAAACAACCCGGAATAATTCCAAAATTTAATAGGGCACTCATATAGTTCTATGTTGCCTCTGTAAAGAAAATCAAGGGGAGGCAGCGTATATCGTTTAGCACACAAAGGTGACACGTTCCCTCTCGGAACCACGAGGCTTGTTGAGAGAATCTTTGGTTTTGCAAGAAGCTTATACCAAACTTGTCCCAATTCAGCCAAAAAATATACATATGAAAATAGGGTTTATATTATCCCGAACATCTCGCTACCTAGACCAATGTACTCTGATTTGAATTCAACATAAAATGGATACAGATATTTGAATTGGAGATCGTATGGTACATGTAGTTCATAGTGAAATATGATTACTGATATATGCATGTTTTTTGTTATCAAGACAATATTTAAATTATTGCATAACTTGACAACAATCATATTCAAATAACGAAAATTGATTCAAATTTAGTCCATATGGTAGACGACAATATATATGTGCATAGGGTGGAGTAAAATGTTCATATATGATGGAAGATCAAAATGTAGGACTACATCCATTATAAACCACAAGGTCACCTAACGATGTATTCGAATTCAACATAACGTGGACTCAAAAATTGAAATTCGAGATCCTGGCATTTGTAATCATATAAAAAGGGACATGACTCTTTCTTTCTGTGGGAATTGATTTGTTTTTTGTTGTTGTTGAGGGAAGTGCGAATCGATTTGGTACTATAAAGGGTAATCTTGTTCTCCCGATTTTTTTACATTTTTCTTGTAGTTTTTCCAATGACATCTATAGCAATATAGTAAAAGAGGACATGACTCTTGGGTGTCTTGTATGAATTGTTTTTTGTACACGTTAAGTTTGTTCTGCCGAACAAGGAATCCACGCCTTGTTATCCCGAAATTTTCAAGCTCGAATATCTTTCGTCTCATCTGCTTTGAAACTCCCGCTTCTTCAACCCGCTCTGCGCCTTGTTATCCCGAAATTTTGACCCGCGCAAAAACTCCCTCCTCATCTGAAATCGGTCCCGCAGCCCATACACGTGAAATCCCCCTTTTACCCCTCAGCCAGAAATGTCGGCTCGACGTCGCGGTGTCAAAACCAGTGGGGGTACGTTGGTAACTTACCCTACATTTCGGACAAGCGCGTACCTAAGACATGGCCCCCCCCTACCTTCCCCTTTGTCCCCCCCCATTCTTACACCGAGGCCGCCAAAACCCATGCAACCCCATGCTCCTCCGTCGGCCTCCCGGCCGCTGCCTAGTCGGAGACTCTTCCCCGACGATGTCGTCCACCGCAACATCTCGCCGTCCCTCATCGACTGCACTGGATGAGGATCAATCGTCGACCTCGTCGTCCCGCTGGATCAGCCGCCCCATCCTCCACCTCCAAGGAGTTTCCCCGACATTTTCCTTGTCTATCGCGCCACCTCCATCCCCACAACGTCGTCTTTACCTGCCCCACCAGAACCGCAACACCCTCACCAATTCCTCCGATGAAGTCGAGGCCCACTCGGCGCCACCAAGGAGGTTCTGCACTCACCGCCGCATTTTATCTTTTATTCGATCTCACGGGGCTACTGGTGCTCGATACTGAGCAGCCATGGCGGGTCTCCATCGACGGCAATGTCACTGGCCACTTCATCCACGACGTCTCTCCCCCATGTCGTTGCTTCCTCGGAGGCGACTTCCACGCCGGCACTAGCTGCAACTGCTCTGGCTCTCACTCGCTCTACTACTGCTGCTCCGGCTCTCGCTCGCGCTGCGGCTCTTTTCTTGCTATCGGTCACGCTGATGCATTGCTCTTGCTTTCATTCGTATTGCTGCTCTTCTCTGCTATTGCTGTCGGACACGCTGCTGCTCCGCTCTTGCTCTCGTTCATGCTGCTGCTCTACTCTTGCTCTTGCTCTCGCTCGCGCTGCTATTGTTGCACGACCTCCGGCAACTACAGGAGTTGCTACTTTAGCACTCGCTCGCGGTGCTGCTGCGCGACTTTCTCTCTACTAGTGCGTTCCCTGCTAGAGCGTCTGCTGATTTAGATTGTTACTTCTCTGTTACTTGTGCTCGAACGCCCTAAACATCTATTGCAATGCCTTGCTACTAGTTCAATCAGTTTCAACAGTAAAATTTAGTTTCGACAGTAAAGTTCAGTTTCTTCAGTTAAGTTTAGAGTGAACAGAATTTACAGCATCTGTCGGAGCGGCCCTGGCGCAGCTGATGCGTTTTACATCTAGCACTTTTTGGTGATGTATTTTACATCATCTATTGCGGATGATATTAGAGTCCCACTTCAGATTAATGTTGTCTGTCTTGTCCTGCTTCAGCCTCGCCACCGTACACCTCATCGGAGCTGCTCCAACGACGGAACCGTCCATCACAGCGGAGTAGTACCCTAGGTGTCATTTCCAGAGGCCTCAGATCTTCTTCCCCGCCTCCGACAGTCACACCAGCATCACCATCATCCATGTACAACCCAATGATACTGAGGTCCACAAGGCTATGCCAAAGAGGTTGTACACTTGTTGCATCACTTTGTTACTATGCATTCATGTCGATCCCTCAGGGATCCATTGCTATGGAACTACTATAGTACTACTATTCGTGCATTTGGTTAGAAGGAGTGGAGCAAAGAAAAACTGGAGGATTTTTTTTCCTTTTGTGTCTCTTTCAAAGAAAAAACGTAGGAATTTTAATATCTACTTGGACGTCCTTTTCAAATTAATATGCATGAAGAACAGGACTAATTGCATTACTAGCATAATAAGATTCTTATTTTTTTCATTTTCACATGGTTTGACTTTAATTTGACCATGTTTCTCCATTCCCGTGTTCTTCCAATTCATGTGAACCAAACACCCAGGTTGACAGAAATCCTATGTTTCCAAATGCTCTGTTTTGCATGTGCATTCCTATCCTATTCATGTGTTTTTCCTGTCCCTGCGTTTATAGAATCCTCCAATTCTAAGGAGCCCTTACAGATTTACTTCATTTTCAGATACGCGTCAAGGAAAACTCTGTGTGTTATGTCATGCTCCTGTCGTGCCATCATCCACCCCACCTGAGGTGCACCATCGACAGAAGCGTTCACTGCAGCAGAGATTCCCCCTACAGACTTTTTGTCACCGCCTCAGATCATCTTCCCCATTGTCGACAGCCATGCCAACTGCATTACCATCATCAACTGAGCAGATGAACCTGAGGACTACACAGTTCCGGAAGAGAGGTCGTAGTCTTTCGTGTTTGCTTACGTTATACATCGGTTATTATTACCTGCTACTTTATCGTTCAAACTTGAGTTTTAAAATGCCCGTGGGTCTCATATCGAGGCAGCAACAAATAGTATCTGTCTATTATCTAGTTCATCTGGGGTCTTCTATGTGGTTCATGTTGGGTGGGTAACAAATAGTAGATGATCCATTCTCTATCTTTTTAAAACTGAAGCTAAAATCTACCTGCTATCATTAGTTTTGGATCTATCCACTCGTTTGCTACCATCAGTCTTGATTTCTGCATGCACCCCTTAGGCCTTACAAAATCTAACTATTTTTTTATTATGCATGTCAGTTATTGTACACAATCGTAGTGAACATGTAGATAAAAGGAGAAGACCATTGTGTGGGAATATAATGTCATGCAGACGCCGCTCCATGGTGGGCGAAGTGGCCCCCCTCCCGCCATTCCAGATTGTATTCCAAAGGAAGATAACTGTTCAGATGGGGATTCAGAGGGAGCAGGCCACTCCTATTTACCACCTGGGGTGATTGCTCTAACCTGGCATCCTGATGTTGGTCATATCATGCATATGGTGCCTCGCATTGCTTACATTATACATCTTATATGTCATCAGCTTAGCTTAGATTTGCTTTGTGTGAATGCCACCTATTTGGTTTCTATATCATACTCCCACTGTTCCTAAATATTTGTCTTTTTAGAGATTTCAACAAGTGACTACATACGTAGCAAAATGAGTGAATCTACACTCTAAAATATGTGTATATACATCCGTATGTGGTAGTCCATTTGAAATATCTAAAAAGACAAATATTTAGGAACGGAGGGAGTATATGGGAATTACGCAATGCCATCTTCTTTAGCCAGGCATCATATACGTGAATCATACAATGCCATCCTGTTTAGCCAGTCATCATATATGTGAATTGTATCGTGCCATATTTTTTCATAATATATTCCATTTGTCAACAATGTTTATACATTCATCTACTCTTCCTGTGCATCAGCCATTTGAGTCGGTCATCGGAAAATCTGGAGTGAAAACAAGGTCTTCTGAGCATTCAGTGCTACCTGTCAATGCATATTTCTTGTCGGTTACAGATAGCTCCTTGGAGGAGGATTCAGAGACAGATGACCAGTCATATCCCCCCCCCGAGGTGCATGCTCTAACTTGGCAGGGTTATATTGCTCATATCATGCATATGGTGTCTTGCATTGCCATGCCATCTGCTTAGATTAGACATGCTTTGTGTGAATGCCTCATGTTTTCTTTCTATATCAGATATATGAATTATGCAATGCCATGTTTTTCAGCCAGTTACCATATATGTGAATTATGCACCGCCATGTAGCCAGGCATCATATATGTGAATTATCTCATGCCATCTTTTTTTCATTACGTATTCCATTTGTCTACAATCTGTTTATATTGAACTACTCTTCATGTGTATCAGCCATTTGAGCCGGTTATGGAAAAATCAGGAGTGTAAACAAGGTCTTCAGAGCAGGCAATGTTACCTGTTAAAGCACATATCTCGATGGTTACAGGGAGCTCCTCAGAGGAGGATTCTGAGACAGATGACCAGTCCTATATCCCACCTGAGGTGTATGCTCTAAGTTGCAATGTTTATATTTCTCATATCATGCATATGGTGTCTTGCATTGCTTAGTTTAGACATCATATGCACAATATTGAATTCCATCTGCTTAGTTTAGAGATCATACATGCGAGTGCCAGCTGCTTAGTATATGAATCTATTATGTCAATTGTATCATGACATCATGTATACTTAGACAACATGTATGTGAATTATTTCATCCCAACCTATTTTAGAAAGACATCATATAGTTTTGTCATGTCATCCTGTTTAGATACTCATCATATGTTGAATTATGCCATTATATCCTGCTAAGTTATCCATCATATATCTGAAACTATGTCATGATATCCTGTTTAGTTAGGCATCATATGAAATTGTGTCATGCTGTCCTGTTTGGTTAGACAACATATATGTGAATTACCACAACTGTCTATCATACAATGTATGTATGTTCAATTTCTTTTCTTGTTTATCAGCCATTTGAATTGGAGGGGGTGATGACAGTATCTAAGGGAGCAAAAACCCGTTCTTCACAAAAGACAATGCTACCCGTCAATGCAGATAGAACCATGGTTGTACTGGCCCACAAACTAGCCCCACCACACATAATCGAGACTCTTCCAGATTGCACACTTACACCGTTGGGCAGAGAACCAGCTACAACCCATCTAACCCCAACCGCATCGGATAGTAACCCACTTCTAGTTGACAAAGAACCATGTCCACCACAGAGTACCCCAACACGAGCAGTTTGTAAAGCAACTGCAGTTCCCAAAGCACGAAGACCACCAGAGCAAACCCAAACTCCATGTTTAAAGTAGAAGATCAACTATTCTCAGGTCATATTCCGTAGCTATGGTCCATACTCCTTTGCTATTGCATCGTTGTATTTACTCATACCAACTACTTTCAAATTTGCAGGATCCAATTGAAACTCCAATGGTGCAAAAGGTATGTTTTAAACCTATTTCTTTAACTGGATTGTTCTTCTAACTTCTTGCTCTATGTTGATTTCAGTTTCAGATGTATAAACAGTTATGTACTCATGTGATGCACATTACAAGTGTTGCCAATGTTGTGTAGTTTCTCACACTTATATTCTGTCTATGTTGTTGTGTCTTAAAATTATATGAGTTGAACTGTGGCTCTATCTTGATTTGGCAACATAAACTAGAATGATATGGACAATACAGTGACCATAGTACATAGATATATGTTTGTTTCATGTTGTTATCATGTCCACCTTACTACTGAACTGGTTTACCAAAATGATTTTCGTATACTACATGCTAAACATGTGATGTGTCTGCTTGTTTCTCTTGTAGTATGCGAACAGAATATTGGAGAAGAGCACCCCACTATGCAATGGTAGAGAAAGTAGTGCAGATAAGGTTCAAGATAGTGAGACAGCCCTGTTGGTCTCCAAGAAAGGTGATAAAAACGATCTTGTAGACAGTGAGAAATACCCACAGTCCTGCATTGATGTAGTGTTCGAGTTACTGGCCAGTACCGCTAGCACAAGCTCTTCGAACTCGCTGCCTAAATCACTTCGGCTTCTTTAGTCTCAGCTACAAGCTGAAAGGCATCAGTCAGCTGTGCTGCGGCAAGAAGCCGAAGGACTGAGGAAGTCCCTGCAGAATTCAGATGCATACTTTCTTGTGCAACAGCAAGTGCTGGAGGATTTAAGCGCCAAACAAGAAAAAGTTAATAAGCTTGCTAAGCATCTTGTCAGCATTATGGGTACCCAGGATATTATTTTTTGAGCTCTTGTGAAGTGGTTTCAGTTCTGGACTTGTTTTGCTACGGCGTTTATTTGCACTGGTCACCAAGTTTGACAACCAGTGTATATGATATGCGGCTTTGTTCCCTATATTTGCACTGGTGGCGAACTTTGATGCCCAGTGGATGTAATATGTGTAATAGCCATGATAGCCTAGCGTAAGTTGCTTGCTTATTTATTTCTTGGTTGTCTTGTTTATTTGTTTGCTTGTAGTCAGTGCAGTTCTTTTTCCGCGGTTTGCTAGTGGCTGCAATAACCTATTTTTTAAAACTAGTCCACAGTAACCATGGGCTACATATTTACTGTAGTTACCATGGGCCTCCTACGGGTCGTAGAAACAATGGGCCTTCTGAGGGCCGTAGAAATGATGGGCCTTCTACGGGCCGTAGCATCAATGGGCCTTCTACGAACCGTTTGATCGATCGGCCAAACATGGGCGAATAACAGACCGCATTATGGGCCGTAAACGGGCTAGATTTGGAATCGTCCATTCATGGGCCGGCCATAACGGGCCATCATTAATCTACCGTATTTTATGATGCTACAAAAATGGCCCAACGGATTAACGGGTCGCAAACGGGCTGATTGTAACCACTGGCTGAATTTGGCCCACAAGCAAAAAAGGCCAGTAACGGATCATAATTAACCGAATCCTAGAAATAAGCCCAAGAATATATGGCCCCTTAGAAGGCCGAAAGATAACACGGGTTGGAAACGGCCCAATGGAATAATGGGCCGTTAATGGGTATAAAGTGGTGCACTGTTCATTGCGGGCCAAATTCACCACGGGCCGTTAATGGGCCAAGAGTTGCAAATGGCCTCATATGGGCCGAAAGACATCATGGGCCATACATGGGCCGGAAGTTACAATGGGCTGGAATCATATTGGACGGCCCAGATGAAGCTACTAGGCTTAATTCCGGTAGGCCGTAACGGGTCATGAGTTAGCGGGTTGTAAATGGGCTATATATGAACAGGCCGTTAACAGGCTTTCTCTGGGTCGGCCCGTTACCGTTTGACCAAGTCAAACGGGTCGGCCTTTTCACCGGAATGGGCCTCTGTTGTGCCATGCCACGTGTTAACGTATCATAGGCGCCTCCTATCCAATGAATGGATGACATCTGTCCCAATGGGGAACCAACACGTGTGTCCGCGTTCTGGGAACGGGGGTCCCCAGACTTGCCTGCCTGCAGCCTACGGCATGGCTCGAGGAGGGGCCCAGCACGGCCCATCTTCATCAACACAGACCCAAGACCCTCGCGAGGGGCCAAGCCTCGCGGGGCGGACGACACGGA
Source organism: Triticum urartu (assembly GCF_003073215.2). NCBI lineage: Eukaryota > Viridiplantae > Streptophyta > Magnoliopsida > Poales > Poaceae > Triticum > Triticum urartu. The sequence goes on along the minus strand of NC_053027.1, from coordinate 160,485,179 downwards.
GCTTCGCGCCAGCCCGCGCAGTGTCCTCCTTTCCTCTTTGGTGCAAAGGGAGCAAACGCAGGCGAGAGCATCAAGTAAAGGCACCCGTTTCGGTGCCACGAGACCAAGACCAGTCCAACGGCAGGGAGGAAGTCATTGTGGAGCCCAAGCCAGCGTCACCACCAGAGCCTTTGGCAGGCGAGGACCAACTTTAGTCAGGACAAGTGTACCAGATGTTCCCCTTCAAAATGGCCAATTGTTGGCGCCCTTCCCGCTTAATATTTGGGAAGAGGCCCAAGGCCTTTGCCTATAAATAGGACTAGCCAACCCCAGGGTAGGGGGCAATCAAGAAGCGAGAATCTAGAAGCCAAGAGAGAAACTAGCTAGGATCGGATCGAGTAGCATCACACACAAAGAGAGAGAGAAGGGCGACTGAACTCCTCCTAGCAGTTCATCCCCCCAGCCAAGAACAGACCCTCGCGAGGCTGTTCTTCCTTGTATTGCTCATCATCATCAGCCCAAGAGGCAATCCACCACACCACACACTGGAGTAGGGTATTACACCACAACGGTGGCCCGAACCAGTATAAACCATGTGTCTCTTGTGCTGTTCTTTCCATAGCTTAGATCTTAGCGAGGCGGAGGGGTGCAGGTAGGTAGAAGGCAAAATCTCTGCACGCACCCTAGTGTTTGAACCTCAAGGGTCTGCCGGAACCCGAAATCCGACATTTGGCGCGCTAGGTAGGGGTGCACCGGAGTTTTCCCTTCCGCCACCACCACGACCTGTCCCGCGATGAGTAGCGCGTCGCCCGCTCCGGCCGCTGGTGCCAGCACAGGGGCCAGGGGGCTCCGAGCCCTGGCCCCAGCTCTGCAACGGGTATGGTGGCCAGACAAGTTCAAGCCAACGACGCCGCCGTGCTACAGCGGTGCGACTGATCCGCTGGCCTTCTTGCTGGCGTACGAGGAGGCCATCCTCGAAGCTGGAGGTGATGATAGGGTCATGGCCAACTGGCTTCCCATGGCCCTCACCGGCGCTCTGCGCGCATGGCTGCTCCACCTACCGGCAGCCTCCGTGGCCTCTTGGGAAGAGCTCCGCAACCTCTTCCTCGCCCACCACGCTACACCAACACCCCCGGTCGTCGCGGCCCTCCTGGGCGGCTCGCAGGCGCCGCCTTCAAGTCACCACGTCAAGCCGTTCATCTGCCGGGTCAGCGTCGCTTCCACGCGGCAGGGGGCTCCCCCGGACCGGGCGGCGCCCAAGGCCGGCCTGACCTTCAGCTCGGAGAACCACTCCTCCAACTCGGCCTGCTCGGGTGCGCTCCCCATGCTGTGCACCCCCACCATCTGCCAGGTGGCCGTCACCAGAACTCTCGTCGATGGCGGCGCGGGCCTCAGCGTGCTCTCGGTTGAGGCCTTCAGCCTCCTCTGCATACCCCTGGAACGACTGCAACCCAGCCGGCCCTTCTCAGGCGTTGGGGGCGGGTCATCCAGCTCCTTGGGAGAGATCTGGCTCCCAGTAACCTTCGGCACCTACGACAACTTCCGCACGGATCTGGTCAACTTCGACATCGCCCCCATCGGCCTCCCCTACAACGCCATCCTCGGCTATCCAGCGCTGGCCTAGTTCATGGCCGCGACGCACCCGGCGGACAACCTCATGAAGATGCCCGGGAGCAGCGGTGTCCTCACCGTGCACGGGGACACCGGAGACGCGCTGCGAGTGCTCGAGCTCGCCTTCAAGATGGCGGCGGCGGCACAGCCCGCCGACTCGGAGACCCCCGAGCCCAAGGGGGCTGCACCCGCCAAGAAGAAACAGTTGTTCACCCAAGACAAGGCAGAAACCAAGTAGATACCCGTCGATGAGGACGGGTCCACCAATGCCACTTTCACCATAGGTGCCAACCTCGAGCCCGAGCAGGAGGAGGCCCTGGTCAGGTTCCTGCGCGCGAACAAGAAGGTATTCGCTTGGGAGCCTGACCAGTTGGTGGGGATCCCTAGGAGCGTAATCGAGCATCACCTCAACGTGTGCCCCAACGTGCGCCCTATGAAGCAGAAGGCAAGGCGGCAGTCCACAGAAAAGCAGGCCTTCATCGTCCAAGAGACCCACAAGCTAGAAGCCGCTGGGGTCATTCGCGAGGTCCGATACCCGGATTGGTTGGCCAACCCTGTCGTTGTGCCAAAGAAGGGAGGGAAGGAGCGCATGTGTGTTGACTTCACCAACCTCAACAAGCCATGCCCGCAAGATCCGTTCCCGCTCCCCCGCATCGACCAGATCGTCGATTCCACCGCAGAATGCGACCTGCTATGCTTCTTGGATGCCTTCTCTGGGTATCACCAGATCAAGATGGCGGTAGAAGACGTCGAAAAGACAGCCTTCCTAACCCCGTGTGGGGTGTACTGCTACACATGCATGCCATTTGGGCTGCGTAACGCAGGGGCGACCTTTCAGCGGCTGATGCACATCACCTTGGGCCCGCAGCTCGGGAAGAACGTCGAGGCTTACATCGATGACATAGTGGTGAAGTCTTGGGAGGCCAGGACCCTGATACAAGACATGGAGGAAACCTTCGCGAGCCTCAACGCAGTGAACCTGCGGCTCAACCCAGAGAAGTGTGTGTTTGGAGTCCCCTTGGGCAAGCTCTTGGGTTTCCTCGTGTCCCACCGAGGCATCGAGGCTAACCCGGAAAAGGTCAAGGTGGTCGAGGACATGAGCCTGCCAAAGACCCTCAGAGAAATGCAAAAGCTCACTGGGTGCATGACCGCGCTAGGGCGCTTCATCTCCAAGTTGGGGAAGCGAGCGCTGCCCTTCTTCCAGCTAATGAAGAAAAAGGGGCCCTTTGAATGGACTGAAGAGGCCGACAAGGCATTCCAAGATCTCAAGAGATATCTGACCAACCCTCCGGTCATGGTGGCTCCGTGCCCTCAAGAGCCCCTGGTGCTTTACCTCACCGCCACTCCCTACTCCGCCAGCGCAGCCCTGGTGGCGGTTAGGGAGGAGCGTCGAATCAAAACCACAGCAGCAGCCCGGGACAAGGCAAAACAGGAACAAGGAAGGCCCACAGAAACCGCCACTGCGGCTAAGGAGGATCAGCCACTGCAGAGGAGTGCACCGGAGGTGGAAGGGGCCCCTCTCCCAGATGGCCAGCCTCCGGAGGCCCCATCACCTCAGGAGGCGCCATGGTCTCCGGGGGGCATCACCAGCACTGACGCACACAACCTCGTCGAGCACCCAGTGTACTTCGTCAGCACGGTGTTGCGGGACACGAGGGCACGGTACCCCATGCCTCAGAAGCTCCTCCTCGCGCTACTGGTGGCCTCGCGCAAGCTGCGGCACTATTTTCAGGGTCACCCCATCAAGGTCGTCTCGTCATACCCCTTGGAGAGAGTGCTCAGGAGCCCTAACTCAGCCGGAAGGGTCGCTGAGTGGAACATAGAACTGCAAGCGTTTCAGCTCGAATTCAGCACGACCAGAGTCATCAAGGTAGCAGCATTCGCGGATTTTGTGGCAGAATGGACGGAGGCCTCAGGCCTCAAGGCCGACGAGGATCGGTCCCTCTCCCCGGGAAGCGAGGCGCCAGAAGGCTGGGTCATGTACTTTGATGGGGCATTCTCCAGGCATGGCGCTGGGGCTGGGGCGGTGCTCATATCGCCCACTCAGGACAAGCTCTACTACGATGTACAGCTCTATTTCCAGCAAGGTGAAAAGGTCTCCAACAACATAGCGGAGTATGAAGGTCTAATAGCGGGCTTGAAGGCCGCAGCTGCCCTGGGGGTGAAACGCCTCACCATCAAGGGCAATTCGCAGCTCCTTGTCAATTTCTCCAACAAGGTGTACGAGCCGAAAGATGAGCACATGGAAGCCTACCTTGCGGAGATCCGCAGGATGGAGAAGCAGTTCTGGGGTTGGAGTTGCAGCATGTGCCCCGTGGGACCAATCAGGAGGCCGACGACATCGCCAAACGGGCGTCCAGGCGGTTACCTCAGGAGCCTGGCGTCTTCGAGGAGCGGCTCTTCAAGCCCTCAGCCCTGCCGTCATTGTCAAACATGGCTCAGCCTCGGGAGGAGCTCCCCCAGCCACCTGCCTGAGGAGCCCCGGTCTGTGGCCCGGCCTCAGGAGCACGCCTGCTCCTGACGATGGAACCCCAGGAGGGGTGCTGGATCACGGAGCTCCGGAGTTACTTAACACAAGGGACCCTGCCGGAGAAGGAGGAGGAAGCGGAGCGTGTGGCACGGCTGGCCACGGCATACTACATCAATGATGGAGAGCTCTACCGGAAGCGACCAAACGATGTATCCATGCGCTGCATCTCCGGGAGCAAGGAAAGGAACTGCTGGAAGATATACACGGCGGAGATTGTGGACATCATTCATCATCACGGACCCTCGTCGGCAAGGCGTTCCGCAGTGGGTTTTATTGGCCCACCGCACTCAATGACGCCGTCGAACTGGTGAAGGCTTGTGAGGCCTGCTAGTTCCACGCCAAGAAGATCCATCAGCCGGCAGGAGGCCTGCAGACTATACCCCTTTCGTGGCCGTTCGCAGTCTGGGGGCTGGACATCCTGGGCCCGTTTCCTCGGGCGCCAGGGGGCTACCGCTACCTCTACGTCGTCGTGGACAAGTTCACCAAGTGGGCTGAAGTAGAGGCCGTCCGCACCATCCCCGCGGGTTCCACGGTCAAGTTCGTCAGGGGCATCGTCAGCCGGTTCGGGGTGCCGAACCGCATTATCACAGACAACGGTTCACAGTTCACCAGTAACCTCTTCAAAACATACTGTGCTAACCTTGGAACGCAGATATGCTACGCTTCGGTGGCGCACCCCTGAAGCAACGGCCAGGCCGAGCGAGCCAACGCAGAGGTCCCGAGGGGCCTCAAGACCAGGACGTTCAAGAAGAAGCTGGAGGCCTGCGGCAGAGGTTGGTACGACGAGCTTCAGTCCGTGTTGTGGTCCATCCGCACAACCGCGACCAAGCCGACTGGAGAGACCCCGTTCTTCCTGGTCTACGGAGCCGAAGCGGTCCTCCATCACGAGGTCAGACGTCGCTCCGCACGGGTCCTGGCGTTCGACGAGGCGCAGCAAGACGCCATGCGGGGGATGGACCTCGTGCTGGGGGAGGAACGTCGCCGAGAGGCCGCGCTGCGAGCGGCGAGGTACCAACAAGCACTGCGACGATATCACTGCCGCAACATCCGCCCCAGAACTCTCGAGGTAGGCGACCTCGTGCTCAGGTGGGTTCTCTCCAGGGAGGGACTGCACAAGCTCTCTCCCATGTGGGAGGGCCCGTTCAAGGTTGTTCATGTTTCCAGGCCTGGCTCCGCGCGCTTGGAGACTCGGGAGGGGGTGCCGGTCCAGAACACATGGAACATCCAGCACCTCCGGAGGTTCTACCCCTAAAAAGGCCCAGAGCCTGTGAAGAAGGCGAATGCCTGTGAAGATTATCCTTTTTGGAAAAGGCCCAGAGCCTGTGAAGAAGGCGAATGCCTGTGAAGATTATCCTTTTTGGAAAAGGCCCAGAGCCTGTGAAGAAGGCGAATGCCTGTGAAGATTATCCTTTTTGGAAAAGGCCCAGAGCCTGTGAAGAAGGCGAATGCCTGTGAAGCTGTCGCGTTTGGAAAAGGCCCGGAGCCTGTGAAGAGGGCAAATGCCCGTGAAGCCTGCTCCCCCAAGAAAGGCCCGGAGCCTTGTGAAGAAGGCCAACGCCTGTGAAGCTCGCCGCCCGTGACACTCTCACGTAATAATGAGTTGGGGCTGTACACACCCCGGAGTCTCAGGAGCGCTGGCCTCAGGCCCTGGGGCTCCCTCCCATGCCCAGTGGCAGCACTTAGCTCCGCGCTGGTGAGAAGACGTCACAGACTAGATTAGGTGCCGGACGCGGCTTTTTCATTTGCTTTCCGCAGTTGGCTTGTTCATTCTCATTCGAAGTTTTATTGAAGCTGATGCCGTCTTTGGCTTGTGGTTCTTTGACTTTTCACTCTCCTGCCTCGATTTCTATTATGCAAGGCCTCGTGAGGGGGGCAGTCGAGCGCCCTCGTGAGTGTTTCCGTCCTAGTCGTTCAAAGGTTTCGCGACCTGGGTCCATTACAGGAGCACCCCTCCAGTCCGTGCCCCACGGGCACTGCGACACGAACACAGGGCCTGGGTCGGTCGCCCCCCCCCCCGACGGATGGGGCCGGGAACTATCCACGCGCGGGCACGTAGCCGGAAGGCACGACAACGGAAGCAAAGCGATGATTAACAGCAATAACCCAAACACGCCCCCGCGGGGCTCCACGCTACTGTCTTTTTACGCAGGAAAAAGGAAAAGAAAGAACAAATCAGGCACAGCTCGCCTCACACCGGCCTGCAGGGAAGACTCAAGCTGCCTCCGGGGCTCAGGCAGACTCCCTCTCGCGCTTCACCGAGGCGCGACGGCGGGCAGACGCGCTACCACCTCCCAAGCAGGTACGACGGCATGGAGGCTGACCGCAGCCACCGCTAGAAGAGTCGCCGCCTGAAGAAGAACCGGTGAAGCTTGGGGAACCCTGAGCGCCGCCAATCACGCGAGCGCTGTCCTCTCCATCATCGCCGGGGCTGGGTCCCCGGCCGCGGTCGTCATCCTCAGGGCAGCACCCTGCGCGGCGACCATCTTCCCCAAACACCCTCACGTAGAGGGTGGCATCGCCGTCAAACTTGGAGTGCAGGGTGCACCGACGGCTCAGGCCACGCGCGCGGGCAAACGTCTGCCAACCGCGGGTCAAGGCCAGGCTCTCGGCCGCGGAGACCTCCAGTGAAGCCCATGAGGCCCGGCTGCAGCAGCCGTCTGCCTGAAGCCAGAGGCCGCCCGGGGCGCCGGCCGGGAGCTCGCCGAGGAGGAAGCGAGGAAGTTGAAGCCGGGTTCTAGTCGGCTCAGCCGACCACACAACGAACTCCGGCAGCACCTCTGCAGCGCGAAAGCGCAGCCTAGGGGAACGCGCGACCGAAGTGCGCCCCCCGGCCACAGCAGTCCGCCCGTCACCATGCTGGAAATCATCTCCACGGCCGCGGGGAGCTGCCGTGGAGGCCACAGGATGTTTGCGAGGGCGCCCTCGGCCGCGCTTGGGCTGGGGAGAGGCAGGCTCAACCTGGCGAGCCTTCCCCTTCTCTGCGGCCGAGAACCTCCTCGACGGAGCCATGAAGAAGAAGGAGAAGCAAGGGGGGATGAACTGGAAGGGCGCGCGCCGCTCCGTACTTATAGCCGGCGAGGGCCAACCGTCGGCCCCCACAATCGTAGGTAATCATGACCTGCTTTGCATGCAGGGACTTGTCCAATCCGTGCAGTTGCCGAGGCGCCGTGGGGAAGTGGAGACGGCCATGTCCAATCAACCGCCATGCGGCGCCCAAGGCCGCAGGCTGTTAAGGCCCGCGGCGCTTCGCTCTTGCCCTTTCGCCTCCCTGCACGGCCAAGTCCGGGCGCGCCTTGGGCCCGGGAGCTACTGTCGGCGCTCTGGGAACGGGGGTCCCCAGACTTGCCTGCCTGCGGCCTGCGGCGTGGCTCGAGGAGGGGCCCAGCACGGCCCATCTTCATCAACACAGACCCAAGACCCTCGCGAGGGGCCAAGCCTCGTGGGGCGGACGACACGGAGCTTCCTCAGGCATGGCCTCATCAGGCTGGCTCGCGAGGAGGCGGAGAGATCAAGGCGGGGTACCTCACGAGGTGCCCGTGACGCAAGCCATGACGACCAAGGGCGCCAGGCGGGCGCCAGCCCGCGCAGTGTCCTCCTTTCCTCTTTGGTGCAAAGGGAGCAAGCACAGGCGAGAGCATCAAGTAAAGGCACCCGTTTCGGTGCAACGAGACCAAGACCAGTCCAACAGCAAGGAGGAAGTCATTGTGGAGCCCAAGCCAGCGTCACCACCAGAGCCTTTGGCAGGCGAGGACCAACTTTAGTCAGGACAAGTGTACCAGATGTTCCCCTTCAAAATGGCCAATTGTTGGCACCCTTCCCGCTCAATATTTGGGAAGAGGCCCAGGGCCTTTGCCTATAAATAGGACTAGCCACCCCCAGGGTAGGGGGGCAATCAAGAAGGGAGAATCTAGAAGCCAAGAAAGAAACTAGCTAGGATCGGATCGAGTAGCATCACACACACAGAGAGAGAAGGGCGACTGAACTCCTCCTAGCAGTTCATCCCCCCAGCCAAGAACAGACCCTCGCGAGGCTGTTCTTCCTTGTATTGCTCATCATCATCAGCCCAAGAGGCAATCCACCACACCACACACTAGAGTAGGGTATTACACCACAACGGTGGCCCGAACCAGTATAAACCCTGTGTCTCTTGTGCTGTTCTTTCCATAGCTTAGATCTTAGCGAGGCGGAGGGGTGCAGGTAGGTAGAAGGCAAAATCTCCGCGCGCACCCTAGTGTTCGAACCTCAAGGGTCTGCCGGAACCCGAAATCTGACAACGTGTTTCCTCTAGCCAATGACAATTTTACGCGTGGAAAATCCTCATTGGTCCGGGCTGTTAACGGGTTATCGGATCCAAAATCGGACCCGATAGCTTAACGGCGACCCGTTACGGTGGATGCCACGTGTCGGTCACCCTTGATGAAAGCACTTCTATGATGCGCGATTTATCATCATGGAAGTGGACACTTCCGTGATGATAATTTTGGTAATGTCATGGAACACTTCTATGACAGCACAGGTATGAATATCTTGATTTTGTCATAAAATTGTCATGGATGTACATGCATGACAGAAAACGTGACCTACTGTGACAAACACGTATCTTCACGAAAGTGTATTTTTTGTAGTGCTACCTGGCGCGCCAAATGTCGGATTCGAGGTTCCGCGGACCCTTGAGAGGTTCGAACACTGGGGTGCGTCCGAAGAACTCGTCCCCCTCAACCTGCCTGCTCGCTAATTCCAAGGCCTAGCTCGACGAATCCAACGGACTAAAGACACGGCAGTTTACCCAGGTTCGGGCCACCTTGCGGTGTACCCTACTCCTGCTTTGTGGTGGATTGGCCTCGAGGCGCTGAGGATGAACTAGTACAGTGGAGAACAACCTCAGGACGAGAGGTGTTCTTGGCGCTCATTGAGCTGGGGCTGTGAGGATGACTTGAATGATCCGTCCGTCTCCACGGTGGTGGCTAAGTCCTATTTATAGTGGCCTTGGTCCTCTTCCCAAATGTAAGGTGGGAAGGGATCCCACAATGGCCAAATTCGAAGGAAGACAACTACTACATGCTATGCTGACAAAAGTAGTCTTCGCCTGCCAAAAGCTCCTGGTCGTGACGCCGCGGTGGGCTCCGCGATGACCTCCATCCTGTCGTCCTAGCGGTCTTGGTCTTGTTGCACCGAAATGGAAGCCTTTTCTTGATTCCTCGAGACCCCGCGCCTACACTTTCCTCCTTAGCACCAAAGAGGAAACTGGTACACTACGCCCACTGGCGCCCGCTTGGCCTTGGTAGTCATGGCTCACGTCATATGAACCTCGCGAGGTGCACCTTGCATTGATATCTCCGCTCCTCGGGAGCAAGCCTGGTGAGGCTGCCCTGCTACGTCTTGAGCTTGCGTTGGTTTTCCCCGAAGAGGAAGGGATGATGTAGCAGAGTAGCGTAAGTATTTCCCTAATTTTTTGAGAACCAAGGTATCAATCTAGTAGGAGTCCACGCTCAAGTCCCTTGTACCTGCACAAAACGATAGCTACTCGCAACCAACACGATTAGGGGTTGTCAAGCCCTTCACGGTCACTTACGAGAGTGAGATCTGATAGATATAATATTTTTGGTATTTTTGATATAAAGATGCAAAGTAAAAAGTAAAGGCGAAATAAAAAGCAAATCAATATTAAAGTGATGGAGATTGATATGATGAGAATAGACCCGGGGGCCATAGGTTTCACTAGTGGCTTCTCTCAAGAGCATAAGTATTCTACGGTGGGTGAACAAATTACTGTTGAGCAATTGACAGAATTGAGCATAGTTATGAGAATATCTAGGCATGATCATGTATATAGGCATCACGTACGTGACCAGTAGACCAAAACAATTCTGCATCTAATACTATTACTCCACTCATCGACCGCTATCCAGCATGCATCTAGAGTACTAAGTTAAAAACAGAGTAACGCCTTAAGCAAGATGACATGATGTAGAGAGATAAATTCATGCAATATGAAATAAACCCCATCTTGTTATCCTCGATGGTAATGATGCAATACGTGCCTTGCTGCCCCTTCTGTCACTGGACAAGGACACTGCAAGATCGAACCCAAAGCTAAGCACTTCTCATCGCAAGAACTACCAATCTAGTTGGCCAAACCAAACGGATAATTCGAAGAGACTTGCAAAGATAACAAATCATACATAAAAGAATTCAGAGAAGAATCAAATATTATTCATAGATAGACTTGATCATAAACCCACAATTCATCGGTCCCAACAAACACACCGCAAAAAGAAGATTACATCGAATAGATCTCCACAAGAGAGGGGGAGAACTTTGTATTGAGATTCAAAGAGAGAGAAGAAGCCATCTAGCTACTAACTATGGACCCCGAAGGTCTGAGGTAAACTACTCACACATCATCGGAGGGGCTAGGATGATGTAGAAGCCCTCCGTGATGACGGCCCTCTTCCAGCGGAGCTCCGGAACAGGCCCCAAGATGGGATCTCATGGATACAGAAAGTTGCGGCGGTGGAATTAGGTTTTTGGCTCCTGTTCTGATCATTTGGGGGTACGTGTGTATATATAGGAGGAAGAAGTACGCCGGAGGAGCAACGAGGGGCCCACGAGGCAGGGGGCGCGCCCTAGGGGGGCGCGCCCCCCACCCTCGTGACCGCCTCTTTTGTTCTTTGGAGCAGGGTCCAAGTCTCCTGGATCATGTTCGGTGAGAAAATCATGTTCCCGAAGATTTTATTCCGTTTGGACTCCGTTTGATATTCCGTTTCTTTGAAACACTGAAATAGGCAAAAAACAGGAATTCTGGGCTGGGCCTCCGGTTAATAGGTTAGTCCCAAAAATAATATAAAAGTGGAAAATAAAGCCCAATATAGTCCAAAACTGTAGATAATATAGCATGGAGCAATCAAAAATTATAGATACGTTGGAGAATTATCAGGCATCCCCAAGCTTAATTCCTGCTCGTCCTCGAGTAGGTAAATGATAAAAAGGGAATTTTTGACGTGGAGTGCTACTTGGCATAATTTCAATGCAAATCTTCTTAATAGTGGTATGAATATTCAGATTCGAAAAATTCAAGACAAAAGTTTATATTGACATAAAAAATAATAATACTTCAAGCATACTACAAAGCAATTATGTCTTCTCAAAATAACATGGCCAAAGAAAGTTATCCCTACAAAATCATATAGTCTGGCTATGCTCTATCTTCACCACACAAAGTATTTAAATCATGCACAACCCCGATGACAAGCCAAGCAATTGTTTCATACTCTAACTTTTTCAAAACTTTTTCAATCTTCAGGCAATATATGAGCGTGAGCCATTGATATAGCACTATAGGTGGAATAGAATGGTGATTGTGGAGAAGACAAAAAGGATAAGATAGTCTCACATCAACTAGGCGTATCAACGGGCTATGGAGATGCCCATCATTAGATATCAATGTGAGTGAGTAGGGATTGCCATGCAACGGATGCACTAGAGCTATAAGTATATGAAAGCTCAAAAAGACACTAAGTGGGTGTGCATCCAGCTTGCTTGCTCATGAAGACCTAGGGCAATTTGAGGAAGCCCATCATTGGAATATACAAGCCAAGTTCTAATGTAAAATTCCCACTAGTATATGAAAGTGATAACATGAGAGACTCTCTACTATGAAGATCATGGTGCTACTTTGAAGCACAAGTGTGGTAAGAGGATAGTAACATTGTCCCTTCTCTCTTTTTCTCTCATTTTTGTTTATATATTTTTTATTTGGGCCTTTTCTCTTTTTTATTTATGGCCTCTTTTTATTTGGGCTTCTTTGGCCTCTTTTATTTATTTTTCGTCCGGAGTCTCATCCCGACTTGTGGGGGAGTCATAGTCTCCATCATTCTTTCCTCACTGGGACAATTCTCTAATAATGATGATCATCGCACTTTTATTTTTCTTACAACTCAACAATTACAACTCGATACTTAGAACAAAATATGACTCTATGTGAATGCATCCAGCGGTGTACCGGGATATGCAATATGGCAATGATGAATGTGTCATGATGAACTAGATGGTGGAAATTTGCATGGCAATATATCTCGGAATGGCTATGGAAATGCCATAATAGGTAGGTATGGTGGCTGTTTTGAGGAAGGTATATGGTAGGTGTATGATACCGGCGAAAGGTGTGCGGTATTAGAGAGGGTAGCAAAGGCGGAAGGGTGAGAGTGCGTATAATCCATGGACTCAACATTAGTCACAAAGAACTCATATACTTATTGCAAAAATCTAGAAGTTATCAAAGCAAAGTATTACGTGCATGCTCCTAGGGGGATAGATTGGTAGGAAAAGACCATCACTCGTCCCCGACCGCCACTCATAAGGAAGACAATCAATAAATAAATCATGCTCCGACTTCATCACATAACGGTTCACCATACATGCATGCTACGGGAATCACAAACTTTAACACAAGTATTCTTTAAATTCACAACTACTCAACTAGCATGACTTTAATATTATCACCTCCATATCTCAAAACAATTATCATGCTTCAATCTTTTCTTAGTATTCAACTCACTCAAAAGAAAGTTTCACAAATCTTGAATACCAAGCATATTATTATTAAGCAAATTACCATGCTATTAAGAGACTCTCAAAATAATTTAGGTGAAGCATGAGAGATCAATAGTTTCTTTAAAATAAATCCACCACCGTGCTCTAAAAGATCTAAGTGAAGCACATAGAGCAAAATTATAATGCTCAAAAGGTATAAGTGAAGCACATAGAGCAAAACTACTTAGCTCAAAATATATAAGTGAAGCACATAGAGCAAAACTACTTAGCTCAAAAGATATAAGTGAAGCACATAGAGCAAAACTACTTAGCTCAAAAGATATAAGTGAAGCACATAGAGTATTCTATCAAATTTTAATTCATGTATGGCTCTCTCAAAAGGTGTGTACAGCAGGGATGATTGTGGCATACTAAGACACAAAGACACAAATAATACAAGACGCTCCAGGCAAAACACATATCATGTTGGTGAATAAAAATATAGCTATTACCGATGGAAGTGGACGAAAGAGGGGATGCCTTCCGGGGCATCCCCAAGCTTTGACTTTTTGGTGTCCTTGGATTATATTGGGGGTGACATGGGAATCCCCAAGCTTAGGCTCTTCCACTCCTTGTTCCATAATCCATCACAAGAATTCACCCAAAACTTGAAAACTTCACAACACAAAACTCAAAGAAGAAAACTCGTGAGCTCTGTTAGCGAAAGAAAACAAAAGACCACTTCAAGGTACTGTAATGAACTCATTATTTATTTATATTGGTGTTAACCTAGTGTATTCCAACTTCTCTATGGATTATAAACTATTTTACTAGCCATAGATTCATCAAAATAAGCAAACAACACACGAAAAACAGAATCTGTCAAAAACAGAACAGTCTGTAGTAATCTGTAGCTAGCGCAAGATCTGGAACCCCAAAAATTCTAAAATAAATTTCTGGACGTGAGTAAATTATATATTAATCATCTGCAAAAAGTATTAACTAAATATCACTCTCCAAATAAAAATTACAGCAGTTCTCGTGAGCGCTAAAGTTTCTGTTTTTTACAGCAAGTTCAACAAGACTTTCCCCAAGTCTTCCCAACGGTTCTACTTGGCACAAACACTAATTAAATACAAAAAACACAACCAAAACAGAGTATAGATAATTTATTTATTACTAAACAGGAGCAAAAAGCAAGGAATAAAATAAAATTGGGTTGCCGCCCAACAAGCGCTATCGTTTAACGCCCCTAGCTAGGCATAAAAGCGAGGATAGATCTAGGTATTGCCATCTTTAGTAGGCAATTCTTCAATTAGGCATCTACCATATTTAGGAATTTCTTTCTTTTTATTAATTATCAAACTTTTAGGCACAAGATCAAAAAATTCATTTGTAATAAATGGTTCCTTAATGATAGCAAAAAGATTGGGATGACTACTTATAGATTTAAGATCAGCAGTTTCCTTACTAGATGATTCACCCTTATTTTTAGGAACATACATAAGCTTGGCAATTTTAGTAGGAGGACTAGGAGTATTCTTTACGGAAGAAAAAGTGGTTCCCAAATTTGTAATGATACCCTCAAGTTTATCAATTCTAGTAGAATCTAGGTTTATCTTCTCATTAACTACGGGTTCCTTTTCCTTAAGATTTTTCAAAGTAATTCCTACCTTAGATCCATATTGAGTAATTTGATTGTGGATCTTTTTATCTGGATTTTCAATTGATTCAATAGTAGCAACTTTATTTTCAATAATTTCAAGTCTTTGCATAACATGCCCCAAAGTTAACATGGTTCGATTAACCAAAAGAGGTGGTGAGCCAAATAAATTTAGCATAGCATTATAGGAATCAAAAGTGTGGCTACCCAAGAAGTTCCCTCCGGTAATGGTATCGAGGATATATCTATACCAAGTATTAACACCTACATAAAAATTGCGGAGAAGAACTAAGGTAGATTGCTTCCTGGTAGATCTATTTTGAGCATTGCAAATTCTATACCAAGCATCTTTTAGATTTTCTCCCTCCCTTTGTTTAAAATTTAGAACTTCACTCTCGGGAGACAACGGAGAATATATGAGACTAGTCATGACGACAAGCAAACAAACTAGCACACGAGCAGAAAGGAGAGGGAGGATAGAGAGAGAGGGCGAATAAAACAGCAAGGGTGAAGTGGGGGAGAGGAAAACGAGAGGCAAATGGCAAATAATGTAATGCGAGAGATAGGGATTGCGATGGGTACTTGGTATGTTGACTTTTTGTGTAGACTCCCCGGCAAAGGCGGTAGAAATCCTTCTTGCTATGTCTTAAGCTTGCGTTGGTTTTCCCCGAAGAGGAAGGGATGATGTAGCAGAGTAGCGTAAGTATTTCCCTCAGTTTTTGAGAACCAAGGTATCAATCCAGTAGGAGGACACGCTCAAGTCCCTCGTACCTGCACAAAACGATAGCTACTCGCAACCAACGTGATTAGGGGTTGTCAAGCCATTCACGGTCACTTACGAGAGTGAGATCTGATAGATATAATATTTTTGGTATTTTTGATATAAAGATGCAAAGTAAAAAAGTAAAGGCAAAGTAAAAAGGAAAAGCAATATTAAAGTGATGGAGATTGATATGATGAGAATAGACCCGGGGTCCATAGGTTTCACTAGTGGCTTCTCTCAAGAGCATAAGTATTCTACGGTGGGTGGACAAATTACTGTTGAGAAATTGACAGAATTGAGCATAGTTATGAGAATATCTAGGCATGATCATGTATATAGGCATCACGTCCGTGACAAGTAGACCGAAATGAGTCTGCATCTACTACTATTACTCCACTCATCGACCGCTATCCATCATGCATCTAGAGTATTAAGTTAAAAATAGAGTAACGCCTTAAGTAAGATGACATGATGTAGAGAGATAAATTCATGCAATATGAAATAAACCCCATCTTGTTATCCTCGATGGCAACGATGCAATACATGCCTTGCTGCCCCTTCTGTCACTGGGTAAGGACACCGCAAGATCGAACCCAAAGCTAAGCACTTCTCCCATGGCAAGAACTACCAATCTAGTTGGCCAAACCAAACGGATAATTAGAAGAGACTTGCAAAGATAACCAATCATACATAAAAGAATTTAGAGAAGATTCAAATATTATTCATAGATAGACTTGATCATAAACCCACAATTCATTGGTCACAACAAACACACCGCAAAAAGAAGATTACATTGAATAGATCTCCACAAGAGAGGGGGAGAACTTTGTATTGAGATTCAAAGAGAAAGAAGAAGCCATCTAGCTACTAACTATGGACCCAAAGGTCTGAGGTAAACTACTCACACTTCATCAGAGGGGCTAGGATGATGTAGAAGCCATCCGTGATGACGGACCTCTTCCGGTGGAGCTCCGGAACAGGCCCCAAGATGGGATCTCGTGGATACAGAAAGTTGCGGCAGTGGAATTAGGTTTTTGGCTCCTGTTCTGATTGTTTGGGGGTACATGTGTGTATATATAGGAGGAAGAAGTATGCCAAAGGAGCAACAAGGGGCCCACGAGGCAGGGGGCGCGCCCTAGGGGGGCGCACCCCCCACCCTCGTGATCGCCTCTTTTGTTCCTTGGAGCAGGGTCCAAGTCTCCTGGATCACGTTCGGTGAGAAAATCACGTTCCCGAAGATTTTATTCCGTTTGGACTTCGTTTGATATTCCGTTTCTTCGAAACACTGAAATAGGCAAAAAAACAGCAATTCTGGGCTGGGCCTCCGGTTAATAGGTTAGTCCCAAAAATAATATAAAAGTGGAAAATAAAGCCCAATATAGTCCAAAACAGTAGATAATATAGCATGGAGCAATCAAAAATTATAGATACGTTGGAGATGTATCATGCCCCCAGCGAGGTCTTGGTGTCGTCCACTTCGCGAGGCTTGGCCCCTCGCGAGGGTGTTGGGTTGTTGTTGTTGAAGCTGGGTCGTACTAGGCTGTCAATGGAGCCACGCCATGGGCCGCAGGCACGCAAGTCTGGGTACCCCCGTTCCCAGAACATCGATAGTTTTTTCCATCATGGATGGCCCAGAGAATGTCATGCAGCTGCGTCTCCGGCCCGCCCAGGATGAAAAGCCCATTTTCTGTCATGATTTTTTTCATAGAAGTAGGAGCCCACCACATATATGATGATACCGGGTTTTGTCACAGTTATCGTCATAGAAGTGTCATAAGCATGACAGAAAAAATTTCGTTCGGCCCAAAATGTCACGATTCTGTCTTTTTTTGTAGTGTTATAGTGAGCTAATAAGACAAGATACTCCTTATTATCGGAGATATCGATGACGATAGGCTCCTTGGACATGGAAGAGGGCGAGGCCTCCGCATTGTGGGTGCCCTCGTCGAAGTGGTTAGTTGCCTGAGCTGCTCCGGGCACCAACCTGCTGGCTATCGAGATGAGGTAAGTACGTGCATGCTGAGAAAACACCTCGTAGTCTTCATCGAAGGCACCAAGGGTGGCCTCGAGAAAATGCCACGAACTTTCGTTTAAAGCAGCCAACTGCGTCACGGCATCGGCGCGCGATGCGTCAACGATGGCCTCGACGGCGAGGTGCTCCTCCAAGATCTGGGGGACGGCATGAATGGCAGCCATCGCGACCTCCTCCACACGTGCAACTGCGATGTGCTTCTCCGCTGCCAAATGCTCCTTGAGATCATGGCTATACTGCATGCACCATGGCTTAGGGTGGCGCTTATTTGGTGGAGGGGTCGGTGATTTGGATGGAAGGTGTCGACGGCGATTAGGCGGCGCTGAAATCAAGGAGTGAAGGTTTCAACTGGGGAAGGAAGGCAGAAACAAGGTAAATGTGGCTTTTGGTAAGGGAGACGGGCGGGGAGGTAGATATTTCTGCGGCAGCCAAAATTTTGAATCGCTTCTGTGAAAAAACTGGCGTGCACAGTGTCATCAGACGGTGCTCCAGGATATTTTGTACTGCATCTCACATGGTTGGTGATAATAAACTGTGTGGGATCTACATGATTATCTAGATTTGAGTTACATAATGGGGTCACAGCGGCAATGGACGGTGTTTGAATTGCTAGAACTTTTATCTGCAGTGAACATGCAACTATATGTGTGTCGTAATAGAGTTGGAATTATTTAGGGTTCATTTGGAAATTTTATACATTAAATTGGTTTTCTAGCCATTTCAGGTGCACAATTAAAAATTAAACTACGTACACATGCTCCGGTGCAACAACATGGGTTGTAAAATCATATATGTGTCCATGGTTTTATGCTTATGTCCCATGCAAGAAATGGGGATGAATTTTGGGGATCGTTTGGACATTTTTATATGTTAACTGAGTTTTCTAGGCATTTATGTTCATAATTCAAAATTGAACTACATGCACATGCTCCAGTCCATAAAAACGGGTTGCAAAATCAAATGTTTGTCCTTGGTTGCAAGCTTAGGTCACATGGAAGAAATGAGAATGAATGTCAAACACCTTGACACTGTCGCTCGGCCACTAACATTGAGATACATGGTTTTAAAATTCTAGTAAATCGAAAACTCGTCTGAGATTCATGAAACTTGACATGATATCACGGAACAGCATCGACATGCCATGGTAAAAATATTGTCCCATTTGGGGCAGGTTTGGGTATAAGCTTCTCGCAAACCAAAGCTTCTCTCACAACAAGCCTAATGGTTTTGGTAGGGCATGTGCCACCTAGGGGGACGAAACGATATCTGTTGCCTGATAACCCACAAGTATAGGGGATCGCAACAGTTTTTGAGGATAGAGTATTCAACCCAAATTTATTGATTCGACACAGGGGGAGCCAAAGAATATTCTTGAGTATTAGCAGCTGAGTTGTCGATTCAACCACACCTGAAAGACTTAATATCTGCAGCAAAATATTTAGTAGCAAGGTAGTATGGAAGTACCGATAATGGTGGCAAAAGTAACAGTAGAAGGATTGTAGCAATTGTAACAGTGGCAACAAAAAAGTAACAAAGAAAAGATCAATATCAAACAAGCTCGTAGGCAATGGATCAATGATGGATATTTATGTCGGATGACATTCATCATGCAACGGTTATAACATAGGGTGACACAGAACTAGCTCCAATTCATCAATATAATGTAGGAATGTATTCCGAATATAATTATATGTGCTTATGGAAAAGAACTTGCATGAGATCTTTTGTCCTACCCTCCCGTGGCAGCGGGGTCCTATTGGAAACTAAGGAATATTAAGGCCTCCTTTTAATAGAGTACCGGACCAAAGCATTAGCACTTAGTGAATACATGAACTCCTCAGACTACAGTCATCACCGGGAGTGGTCCCGACTATTGTCACTCTGGGGTTGCCGGATCATAACACGTAGTAGGTGACTATAACTTGCAATATCGGATCAAGAATACAAATATATTCATGAAAACATAATAGGTTCAGATCTGAAATCATGGCACTCCGGCCCTAGTGACAAGCATTAGGCATAGCAAAGTCATAGCAACATCAATCTTAGAACATAGTGGATACTAGGGATTAAACCCTAACAAAACTAACTCGAATACATGGTAAGTCTCATCCAGCCCATCATGGTCCAGCAAGCCTATGATGGCATTACTCACGCACGGCGGTGAGCGTCATGAAATAGGTGATGGAGGATGGTTGATGATGACGATGGCAATGGATTCCCCTCTCCGGGACCCGAACGGACTCCAAATCTGCCCTCTCGAGGAAGAACAGGGCTTGGCGGTGGCTCTGTATCGTAAAACGTGATGAATCCTTCTCTCTAATTTTTTTTCTCCCCGAAAGTGAATATATGGAGTTGGAGTTGAGGTCGGTGGAGGTCAAGGGGGGCCACAAGGTCGGAGGGCGTGCCCTAGGGGGGTGGGCGCCCCCCATCCTTGTGGCTAGGGTGTGGGCCCCTTGGTGCTGATTCTTTCACCAATATTTTTATTAATTCCAAAAGTTGTCTCTGTGAAGTTTCAGGTCATTCCGAGAACTTTTTATTCTGCACAAAAATAACACCATGGCAATTCTGCTGAAAACAACATCAGTCCGGGTAAGTTCCATTCAAATCATGCAAGTTAGAGTCCAAAACAAGGGCAAAAGAGTTTGGAAAAGTACATACTATGGAGACGTATCAACTCCCCCAAGCTTAACCCATTGCTTGTCCTCAAGCAATTCAGTTGACAAACTGAAAGTGATAAAGAAAAACTTTTACAAACTTTGTTTGATCTTGTTGCATATATGTAAAGTCAGCATTCAAGTTTTCAGCAAAGATCACGAACTAACCATATTCACAATAACTTTTAGGTCTCGCGATTACTCATATCAATGACATAATCAACTAGCGAGCAATAATAATAAATCTCGGATGACAACACTTTTCTCAAAACAATCATGATATAATATAACAAGATGGTATCTTGCTAGGCCTTTCTGAGACTGCAAAACATAAATGCAGAGCACCCCTGAAGATCAAGGACTGACTAGACATTGTAATTCATGGTAAAAGAGATCCAGTCATACTCAATATCAATTAATAACAATGCATACAAATGACAGTGGTGCTCTCTAACTGGTGCCTTTTATAAGAGGATGATGACTCAGCAATAAAAGTAAATAGATAGGCCCTCCGCAGAGGGAAGCAGGGATTTGCAGAGGTGCCAAAGCTCGAGTTTTGAAATAGAGATAAATAATATTTGAGCGTCATGATTTCATTGTCAACATAACAACCAAGAGATCTCGGTATCTTCCATGCTACATACATTATAGGATGTTCCCAAACAGAATGGTAAAGTTTATACTCCCCCACCACCAACAAGCACACTCCACGGCTGGTCCAAAAACAACGTGTACCGTCAACTAACAAAAATCTTGGGGGAGTTTTGTTTGCAATTATTTTGATTTGATTTCCTTTGAGCAAGGGACTAGGCATCCTGGTTACCGGCTATTTTCTCATGAATGATGAGTGGAGTCCACTCATCCTAAGAATAACCCACCTAGCATGGAAGATATTGACAGCTCTAGTTGGTTTGGCACATGCAAATTTACTTGGAATGGTAGGTAAATACCGCATATAGGAAGGTATGGTGGACTCATATGGAACAACTTTGGGGTTTATGGAAGTGGATGCACAAGCAGTAATCCCGCTTAGTACAAGTGAGGCTAGAAAGAGACTGGGAAGCGACCAACTAGAGAGCGACAATAGTCATAAACATGCATTGAGATTAACCAACATTGAATGCAAGCATGAGTAGGATATAAATACCCATGAACATAAATATCATGGAGGCTATGTTGAGTTTGTTTCAACTACATGCGTGAACATGTGCCAAGTCAAGCCACTTGAATCATTCAAAGGAGGATACCATCCTATCATACTACATCACAACCATTTTAATTTCCATGTTGGCATGCAAGGTAAACCATTATAAACTCCTAGCTAATTAAGCATGGCATGAGTAACTATAATCTCTAATTGTCATTGCAAACTTGTCTCATTCATAATAGGCTGAACTAGGAACGATGAACTAATCATATTTACAAAGACAAGATAGGTCAAGTTCATACTAGCTTTTCCTCATCTCAATCATTTGATCATATATCGTCATTATTGACTTTCACTTGCACGACCGAATGGTGTGGATAATAATAATAGTGCACATGCATCGGACTAAGCTGGAATCTGCAAACATTTATTCGAATGAGAAGACAAGGTAATATGGGTGTCGGTGTCAAAACCGGCGGATCTCGGGTAGGGGATCCCGAACTGTGCGTCTAGGCGGATGGTAACAGGAGGCTGGGGACACGATGTTTAATCAGGTTCGGGACCTCTTGATGGAGGTAATACCCTACGTCCTACTTGATTGTTCTTGATAATATGAGTAGTACAAGAGTTGATCTACCACGAGATCGAAGAGGCTAAACCCTAGAAGCTAGCCTATGGTACGATTGTTGTTGTTGGTCCTACGGACTAAACCCTCTGGTTTATATAGACACCGGAGGGGGCTAGGGTTACACAGAGTCGGTTGCAAGGAAGGAAATCTACATATCCGTATTGCCAAGCTTGCCTTCCACGCCAAGGAGAGTCCCATCCGGACACGGGGCGAAGTCTTCAATCTTGTATCTTCATAGTCCAACAGTTCGGCCAAAGGATATAGTCCGGCTGTCCGAATACCCCCTAATCCAGGACTCCCTCAGTAGCCCCTGGACCAGGCTTCAATGACGATGAGTCCGGCGCGTAGATTGTCTTCGGCATTGCAAGGCGGGTTCCTCCTCCGAATACTTCATAGAAGATTTTGAACATGAGGGTCATGTCCGGCTCTGCAAAACGAGTTCCACATACCACCGTAGAGAGAATAATATTTCCATAAATCTAATCTGTTGACGTACCCCGTAGTGTGACATCACACCACAGCCAGGTCTTTATTCGAATCGTTTTTCATAACCCATCTCAGCGTGTTTCGCGAGGCGGTTTCCTTGGCACGTCTTGTCGAAGCAGAGATCGTGTCCCCTTTATCACGGGATTCTCATCAATACGGACGTGGGTAACCCAACCGTGCCTACGGGTAGGACTCCTAGATCTTAGGCAAGTCCCAAACGGCTACGAGGAGGACGCTTGATATTCACCCTCTTTATAAAGGGGACAAGGCTTTTTCTTTTTTACCTCTCGTGCTCAATCAAATCCTTCCCCCGCTTCGAGTTCTAACACCCAAAACTCAGGTCAGGTGCTTCGGACCTTCAACTATGTCCGGATCCAACCTTCAAGGTCGGTGGATGCCTTCCTCCGTCATGGAGGAGGACATCAAGAAGTTGAGAGAGGCCAGATATCTGACCGCCAAAATTTCGCATCGGCTGCCTGCGCGAGGGCAGGTCGTCCCTACTCTGGAACCCAACAAGAGCGTCGTGTTCATCTCTCACTTCCTCCGAGGACTAGGCCTCGCTCTGGATCCCTTTGTTAGGGGTCTTATGTTCTATTATGGGCTAGATTTTCACGATCTGGCCTCGGATTCCCTTCTTCACATCTGGACATTTATTGTCGTATGTAAGGCCTTCCTCCGCATTACCCCTCACTTTGGCCTGTGGCTCAAGACCTTCGATGTGAAGCCGAAGATGATCGAGGGGCAGCACGCAGCGTGCGGAGGTGCTTTAATAAGCAAAATCGTTGACGCTCCATGGCCTGAGGGTTGCTTCCCAGAGGTGTCCGGACTGTGGCAGCGGGAGTGGTTCTACATCACAGCTCCCCGAAGTGCCAATTGGGAAGCTGCCCCCACCTTTCGCTCAGTGCCCCCACCACAACTGATGTCATGGATCAGCAGGTGGCTGAGCTGGGGTCCAGCCAAGGACGTGTGAATACTGCAAAACCATATCCGAGATCTCTTTGAGAGAGATTTCAGTCTGGTTATGGTAGTGCAAGTTATGCTAGTTCGTCAAGTCCAGCCTTGCAAACGCGGGCCCCTTCGCATGTGGGAATTCAACCCGGAAGGACCGCGAGCTATTCAACATTTCCTCGGCATGACACATGAAGAGATGTACAAATTGTTCTTCGGACCACAAATAATGTGTCCGGACATCACTGAGGATGCAGGTCTGAGCTGCAATCGCCCAGACACCCAAGTAAGTAGCCCCACATCCGAACACACTATCCATTTATTTATCGCAACGTTGCCCTAAAAAGCCGCACTTTGACCAGGATTGGATAGCGAAGGCAAAGTTGATCAGGTGTCCGGCCCCCCTCCCTGAGACCTCACCAAATCCCGTGCTAACCAGGATGCTGGAGATCGCGCCTTATCAAGCGCCCTCAGGAGAAGATAAAGGGGGGAACAAGGAGGCTAGCGCCTCCGCGAAGGAGGTTAGCCGAGGAAGAGGAACTGAAACTTCATATCCCCAGGGAAGGAAGAGAACCGCCTCTGAGGACCCGGAGACAATGGTCTCCAAACGGGGGAAGAAATCTCCGCCAGAGGGTCCTGCCCTGGGGGATACCCTGGCCGCAGTATGCCCTCAAGGGGATCAGCCCTCCACCGAGCTGTAAGTAAAAGGGTACTTAATAATGAAAATATCTCGCTTTACTTCTCAGGAAAATAATCGAAGCATTTACCTTGCAGTTTGAATCTCAGCCCTTCTCAGCAGAGCTCGTCTTTAGGGAATCTTCTTCCAGAGATGATGGAGAGTGAAACGCCTCCCCCTGCCACACCGCCTCATGAGGCGGGCGACCCCGAGGTGTCGTCGCGGAGGGTTTCTCCTGATCCGACAAGGCCAGAAGGTAATCCTATGGCCACCCAAAGTCCTCAGTATCCGCCTCTTGAAGAGAGCAATCAAAAGAGTTCGGCACCGTCTGGTGTGCGGTCGGACATACTGAGGGATCTGCTAGAGCAAGCGGCTATCTCAGAAGAGCACCGCACGTTGATGGGTACAGTGATTGAAAGGATTTCGTCCGCCGAAAGCGGGTTGCATGAAGCCTTTATGAGTCTACTGACGGGTTTTGAGGTACACGAAATGATGTACATTATTGACAGTACCGCACATTTTTAGATGTGCCCTGTGTAGATAGTAGCCCCTGAGACTCTGGTTGTCTTCGAAAATGGCGGCAAACAGAGGATCATAGTCCCAGGTAGTAACTAGACCGCCTTTATGTGCAGGTGGTTGAAGCTCCGGTGGCTAGCCGGACTGATGGGTTTGCCGAATTAAGGCAGCAACTGAATGCGGCAGATGTCGACATCGTGGTTGTTAACAAGCGGCTTGACGAGGCACAGGGTAGGTGATTTTTCTGGTGATTGTCACATAATAAGAGCAGCATGATGCCAGTATCTTTAATATGTTGTGACTGCAGATGGAGCTGCCACCATGGAGACCCTTCGGGCGGAGCTTTCCCGAGCCAAGGAGCAAGCAAGGATTAGCAATGTGGACGCTTTAAAGGCGGCCGAAGAGTTAAGGGCCGAACAGGCCGCGCATTGCGAGAGCAAAGAAAAAATAGCCAAGATGGATGTAGAGTTAAAAGATGCTGCTGACCATTACCAGCTTCTTGAAGAAGAAAACTGGGCGAAGGCGACAGACCTGGAAAAGGCCCGGGGGGCTGCCAAGGAAGCCCGCTCCAAAATTAGAGCGGTGAAGGAGGAGCTGCATCAAGCTACGGATATTGTATCTGCGAAGCCCTTCTTGTTGCGGACTAAGTTCGGGGATCCGAAGTATGCACCTCTAGACCGGCTATGGAGTTCTGCGGACGCCTACGTGGATTTGGCTGCAAGTGCTGCTGATGCGGACGAGTACTTCAAGGATCGGAAAGGTCACGAAGTGGAAAAACTGTTTTGGTCACAGTTTCATGCTCCAGCCCGTCCGCTGCGGTTGAATGAGCAAATGGCCGAGTGGGCCGAGCTCCATAGATTATCTGCACTTGCCATGAGGTCCGTTGTGAGTTATCTGTGGCCGGGAGGGCCAAGGCCGAATAGCTACTTTAGCTTAGTGCAACAATTCCTTGGTGTTGTGCCACGCATTGATGTTGTAAAGAGGTCGGCGTGCATAGAAGGCTCGTGGATGGCCCTTGCTCGTGTCAAAACATACTGGGCGGAGATGGATGCCACCACTGTTGCGGCATAGGGTTCAGCCATAGGCCAAGTGGCTGTCGAGCACTACTTTGAAGAAGTTCTTGAAGGCGCTCGTTCGATAGAGGCTTAGTGCTCGAAGAATATTATGTCCGAGTGACATGTATTCCCATTGTAAAAACAATGTTTTACTGAATTGTAAAGGCTATTTTATACTTTTGCCCGAAAGTACTATGATGCCTCCTGTGCGGCCATTTATGTATATATGTATATAACCTGAAAGATGGTAGTCGTCGGCTTCATCCCCCACGCATATAATGCGGGGGTGCTCGCAGAAGACGCATGTTCACACTTGATCCAACGTCTTGGTCCATTAAGGAGGTGCTAGCGCAGCGAACCAGGCAGTCGGACTATAATGCTTTAAGACTTTCACTTAGCCAAAGGAGTTTGACAGTGGGGCTACTATATAGCCCCTGGTGGCTCCGCGCTCATCCGAATTTGGGGTGCGTACATGCCTGACTGAGAAACGGCCCTTCGTTAACACGGAGGAATCCCGAAGATTCCGCTAGGTCATCGAGTGGTTGACCAGTCTCACGCTATATCATGACAGTCAGTTTTCGGCTTTCTCTACTAAGGTGCTCGTCCGGATGAACCAGGGCACAATCGCAGTAGTTCTCCTGGTGCCGCCCTAGCCGATAGAGCGGAACGTAAGGCAGCAAAACACAATAGCCGGGCAAACCCAACATTTGACCAAAGACATGATTCGGAGCTGATGCATATAAGGCCAAACTCGCGACGCGGAACACTCCCTAAGGTATTCAGTCTTTATGATGTAAACCGGGCTAAACAGTGCCCTTTGTAATAAGCCCCTGGTGTCCAGGTACGTGCAATATTCTGACGTGGCCACATGCCAATACGTCAGCATCCTTCTCAGTTGTACTGAGACTCCGGGGGATGTGTATCAACAAGAGACACTAAAAAAGGTTTACGCAGGGTCTTAATCTAAAAAGAATCCTTGGAACGGGTCCCTGCTGCACGTCTGCGCATGTGTCTCCGTTGTGCCGTATCCTGGACGGGTGTAGCACGATGGTCATCTGTAAAAGAGAGGAACTTAGCTGAAAAGTTGTCGTGCAAAAGGTAGGTTATACTAAATAAACCATGTACAATTCAAGATGAGTAAAGTTGAGCCTAATTGTCACTTGTTTACATGCTTGAGCCCCTTGTATTGTTATAGGGGTGTAGCCATCAAACCTGTATCAATTATATATAGCTACACCGGACTCATCTAACCGTGTCTGTGGTCTTAACGACCTGTCAGATGCTCTAGTTGGTGAGGCCGTCTAGTGTGCGGCTGCCAAGGCAGCCGCACGATCTTCCGCGCGCAAGGAGCGCTCAATATTTCCATCTACTGTAATGATGCCACATGGACTGGGCATCTTAAGCATGAGAGAAGCGTAATGCAGTATTGTGTTAAAGCAAGCGAAAGCTTCGCGTCCGAGTAGTGCTTGATAGACACTTTGGAACGGAGCGATGTGGAAGGTTAACTTTTCGCTGCGGAAGTTATCGGGAAAGCTGAATATAACCTCTAGTAGCAGGGAGCCCGTACAATGGGCTTTTGGGCCTGGCGTTACTCCTTTAAAGGTAGTATTGCTATGGCTATTTTTCGTTGGGTCTATCCCCATTTTGCGGACTGTGTCCTGATATATCAGGTTTAAACTACTGCCGCCGTCCATCGGGATTTGTGTGAAGTGGTATCCGTTGATTATCGGGTCTAACACCAAGGCAGCCCATCCTGCATGCCGGATACTTGCCGAGTAATCCCAATGGTCAAAGGTGATCGGTTTGGACGACCAGTGGCAGAGCTCCGCGGTGATAGGCCCTGGGGCATGTGTCTCTAGGAGTGCCTCTTTGTTTCTCCCCTTCATCACATGTAACACGTTTACTGGTTTGACTTCTGGTGGGAATTTCTTCTGTTCCCCGGTGTTTTCCTTGCGAGGCTCGTCCTCGTCTTCGCTTGGTGTATCCTGCCCCTTGTGTTCGGCGTTGAGTTTGTCGGACTGCTTGAAGACCCAACATTCTCTATGGGTATGATTTGCAGGTTTATCGGGGGTGCTGTGAATCTGACATAGTTTGTCCAGAATCTTGTTTAGGATGGATAGTTCGTCTCTGTTGCCTTTGGAGGGCAGCTTTTGCTGACCTGGCCAAGAGCTTCTGAATCCGGCGTTTACCGCCGTGCTCTTCGGGCTGTCTTCTTTATTCCGGCACTTGTTTTTGCTGCGTCGTGGCTTCCCGTTTCCGTCCCTGACATCGGATGTATTTGGGTCGCTGGTGCTGCATCGGGCTAACCAGCTGTCCTCGCTCGCGCAAAAGCGGGTCATGAGGCTTGTTAATGCTGCCATTGTTCTCGGCTTTTCTTGGCCGAGGTGTCTGGCAAGCCATTCGTCTCGAACGCTGTGCTTGAAAGCTGCTAAGGCTTCGGCATCCGGACAGTCGACTATTTGGTTCTTTTTAGTGAGAAACATGTTCCAAAGCTTTCGGGCTGACTCTCCGGGCTGTTGAGTTACATGACTTAAATCGTCTGCATCCGGTGGTCGGACATAGGTCCCTTGAAATTTTTCCCGAAAAGCGTCTTCGAGCTCTTCCCAGCTTCCAATGGAGCTTTCGGGGAGGCTTTTAAGCCAGTGCCGAGCTGGCCCTTTGAGCTTGAGGGGTAAGTACTTGATGGCGTGGAGATCGTCTCCTCGAGCCATGTGGATATGGAGGATGTAGTCCTCAATCCAGACCCCAGGGTCTATCGTTCCGTCGTACGCCTCTATGTTTACGGGTTTGAATCCCTCTGGAAATTCATGGTCCAGCACCTCATCGGTGAAACATAGGGGGTGTGCGGCACCCCTGTATTTGGGTGTACCATGGTGTTCGGATTTTTGTTGTGTTGCATTGCGTGCTGGAGCGCGCTTGCTTGGCCCGTAGATGGATATGGTTGCGCCGTCCTTTTGATGCGAGCCCTCACGTGGATCACGTACTGGCTCGTGTGCGGCGTCGTTTGCCGCTCTATGTTGGCCACGAGGTCGTCTATCCGACTGGATGGCTGTTTTGTTTTTTGATTGCGGGGGATCTAAGGCCTCCTCATCGAATTCAGGTAGCAGCTTTCGCTTCGGGTAGCTCTTTGTGTGGCGACTACTGCCGTACTTTCCTGCAGTGTTGAGTACTTCACTCCATCTAATTCTGAGTGTGTCTTGTGCAGCCCTGAGCCTTTGCTTCTGCTTTTTCAGACTCCTCGCAGTGGCAACAAGCCTTTGATGGGTATTCTGTTGCTCTGGGTGCCTGTCCGGTGTGATGTCACCCGGACTGTTATCTTCGCCGGAGTCGGGTTATTCGGTTTGATTCTCCGTGTTGCCGTGGTCGGACGGTGGTTCAACACCGTGTTTGCCGTTCGCTGGCTCACCCTGCTCTATCGCTGGGTCTATATGATCGTTGTTTCTGCCGAGGCAGGATTTGGAGCGGCGCTTACGCCGCTGCTTTGACTGCTTCTCGAGGGAATGATCCTTCGCTGCGTCCTTCCGTTCCTCGTCGTTGTTTTCTTTGGGTGTGTCCACCATGTATACATCATATGATGAAGTGGGCGTCCAGTGCCCTGTGGGTAGTGGCTCCTGTTCGTCTCCTGCATCGTCGTCCATACCATCGATGTCTTCGGAGTCGAAGGCGAGCATGTCGGTCAAATCGTCGACAGTGGCTACTAAGTGGGTGGTGGGTGGGCGGCGAATTTCTTCGTCGTCCACATCCCGATCTGGCCGGCCATAGTTCGGCCAGGACTCTCCTGACAAGGAGAGAGACCTTAATGAGTTCAGTATGTCGCCAAAGGGCAAGTGCTGAAGGATATCCACGGAGGTGAACTCCATGATCGGCGCCCAGTTGGATTCGATAGGCACAGGCGCAGGCGGTTCGGAGTCCGTGGCCGGGGAAGAATCCGGCAGTTCGGCGTCACGGCTCCCGTGAAGGATAAGGTCGATACTCAGCTCGATCTCCGCTAAGAATACGGCCTCCGTGGCGGGGTCTATCCACCCGTCCATGGATGGCACAATTGGCTCCGAATTGAGGGTCGGAGCGGTTGCCGGTGCGGTCTCCTGAACACTATCCGATGGTAGAGCTAAATCATGATCATCGTGACTGTGTGGTGCACTCGGCAGGGGCTCGAATCCGTCAAAGATCAAGTCTCTCTGGATGTCGGTCGTGTACTTTAAGCTTCCAAACCTGACCTGGTGGCCAGGGGCGTAACTCTCGATCTGCTCCAGATGGCCAAGCGAGTTGGCCCGCAGTGCGGAGCCGCCGAATACAAAGATCTGTCCAGGGAGAAAAGTCTCACCCTGGACTGCATCGCTATCGATGATCGAAGGAGCCATAAAGCCTAACGATGACGACATAGAGGAACTCTCAATGAAAACACCAATGTCGGTGTCAAAACCGGCGGATCTCGGGTAGGGGGTCCCGAACTGTGCGTCGAGGCGGATGGTAACAGGAGGCCGGGGACACGATGTTTACCCAGGTTCGGGCCCTCTTGATGGAGGTAATACCCTACGTCCTGCTTGATTGTTCTTGATAATATGAGTAGTACAAGAGTTGATCTACCACGGGATCGAAGAGGCTAAACCCTAGAAGCTAGCCTATTGTATGATTGTTGTTGTTGGTCCTACGGACTAAACCCTCCGGCTTATCTAGGGTTACACAGAGTCGGTTACAAGGAAGGAAATCTACATATCTGTATTGCCAAGCTTGCCTTCCACGCCAAGGAGAGTCCCATCTGGACACGGGACGAAGTCTTCAATCTTGTATCTTCATAGTCCAACAGTCCGGCCAAAGGATATAGTCCAGCTGTCCGGATACCCCCTAATCCAGGACTCCCTCAATGGGCTCTTGTTAGATCAACAATAATGCATATGAGAGCCACTCAACATTTTCATCGTGGTCTTCTCCTCTCGACCCCCAAAGAAAAGAAAAGAAATTCAAAGAAACACACTGAAATATTTTTGGAGTTTTTTTTCTGAAGAAAGTAAAACCAGAACGAGAAAAACTATTTACACAGGAAATCTCCCAACAAGGAAAAGAACAAAGAGAAATCTTTTTGGGTTTTCTTTTAATATTATTACTACTAAGCATGCATAGAAGGTAAACTAACTACAACTAATTTTTTGGTTTTTCTAAGGTTTATCAAACACACAAGGAGAAAGCGGAAAAAGAAAGTAAACTAACATGGATATTACAATGAAAGAGTAGGAGCACCGACAACAAGAATGAGTGTGTGAACATGAATATAATATCGTTGAGGAATACGTACTCCCCCAAGCATACGCTTTTTTCCTAAGTTGGTCTATGCCCATGGATCAAAACAGCCCTCTCCGATGTACTGCGGAGGATCCTGGCGGTTCCACTGGTTAGCAAGCTCCTGCGGCTCCCACTGATAAATGGACTCCTGATATGGATCAGGTGATGGCTCTGGCTTAGGAGGTGGTGATTGTGTCCCCTCCCAGTACGCATGAATGTTCGTGGGCAAAACGAAGTACCTGCCGGAATGAATATGGAACAAAACAGGTGCAGGCAAGGTAATAATCTGAACAGTATTCTTGCTTAATACTGGGTTATAAATAAGTCTCTTTTCCTCATCATGGCGAATAACTTATGTGCTACAATGTTGTCATAATATAAATATAAAGTAGGTAGCAATTTCTCCTCTTTTTCATGGTGCCTAATGGGTATCTCAAAGTGTTTAGCAAGGCGGGAGGCGAAAATGCCTCCGAAAAATAGGACCCTTTGCACGGTTCATACTCAACCATCTAGCAACCATAGCGCCCAAACTGTAAGTTATATCTCTATGTAAAGCGTGGCACAAAATGGCGAGGTCAGGTGCACTAAGGCCTCCACTCTCTCCATGACCAATTAAACATCTCCTAGCAAATAATGAGTAATAGCGTAAAGCAAGAAGATGTATCCTAGATACACTCGCTCCCAACACTCCTCTACCTTCCCCTACGGTAATTTCATGAATAAGGCCTTCCACATCACTAGGACGTGGTTCCTCGACGCTACCTTCATAAAGTAATTTACAAACCTCACAAAAGTCATAGAGCGTCATTTCTTTGTACTCATCATATAAGTGAAAGTCTACCGTGGGTGGTGATTTCCTAGGATGAAAATGAAAATTTTGCACGAAAGTATTAGTGAGTAGGAGATACTGATTACACTGGTCGAGGAGGAAGTCGGTGATGTCGGCATTCCCAGCCAAATAATAAAAATCATTATAAATCCTGACTACTTGTAAGAATGCATCACATGGCCATTCACACAGGCAAATTTCCGCGGCACGAGGACGGTTAGACTTGGGCTTTTCCTTCTCCTCATTTCTTTTTCCTTCGAGCCACGGCTCGAGGAACCTCTCAACAATGTCCTCATCATTTTCTCCCTCTGAAAAATTTCTGAAATTTTTAGTGACTCGAAATAAAAGTGAACCAAAGTCAACAAGATTGATAGCAACTACTCCTACAAGTGCCTAGAAGCTATATCATGCATCAAAACTACTTTGGACCATATAAATTTGACATGCAAGCTCAAGAACAGGGTCACCAAGGCAGCAAAAAAATTCAATAAATAAAGCACTAGAACAAAAACTAATTGGACCATTGGAGGATTCACATACCGAAGATCAATCCCCCAAAGCAGTTTTGTGAATGGAGCATTGAGCAAGG
Organism: Triticum urartu; assembly: GCF_003073215.2. Taxonomy (NCBI): domain Eukaryota; kingdom Viridiplantae; phylum Streptophyta; class Magnoliopsida; order Poales; family Poaceae; genus Triticum; species Triticum urartu. The sequence continues at coordinate 160,453,258 of NC_053027.1, read as the reverse complement.
AGATCGAAAATGGCAACAATATGAGCAAGAACACGAGTTTGGGCTATGGAGTGGTTTTTCTGGAGGAAGAGGAGCAGGATGGGTACTGGAATAAGTGGAGGGGGGCACATGGGGCCCACAAGGTCAGGGGGCACGCCCTCCACCATTGTGGTCAACTGGTGAGGCCCCCTGGTGTGTTCTTTGCACCAGAAATTCTTAAATGTTATATAAAAATCATATCAAATTTTCAAGGCATTTGGAGAACTTTTATTTTCGGGACATTTTTATTGCATGGATAATTCAGAAAACAGACAGAAAATACTATTTTTGCTTTATTTAATCTAAATAACATAAAGTAAAAGATGGGTACATAGAGTTGTGCCTTCTAAATTCATCCATCTCATGCCCATCAAAAGGAATCCATTAACAAGGTTGATCAAGTCTTATTAATAAACTTCTTCTGAGTGACATGAAACCGGAGAACTTTCGAATAACACTAGGTTACCTCAACAGGGATATGCATGTCCCTAACAATAAGAATATCATGTTTCTTTTTGGCAGTAGGAAGAGGAAATTCAAAACCTCCGAAAGTAATAGTTGAAATTTTTCCGATAGAATTGATACTATGAACTTGAGGTTGTTTCTTCGAAAAGTGTACTGTATCCTCATTACCATTAACATGAAAAGTGACATTGCCATTGTTGCGCTCAATAAAAGCCCCTGCAGTATTCGAAAAGGGTCTACCGAGGATGATCGACATACTGTCATCCTTGGGAATATCAAGAATAACAAAGTCCGTTAAAATAGTAATGTTTGCAACCACCACAGGCACATCCTCACAAATACCGATGGGTATAGCAGTTGATTTATCAGCCATTTGCAAAGAGATTTTAGTAGGTGTCAACTTATTCAAATCAAGTCTATGATACAAAGAGAAAGGCATAATACTAACACTGGCTCCAAGATCACATAAAGCAGTTTTAACATAGTTTCTTTTAATGGAGCATGGTATAGTTGGTACTCCTGGATCTCCAAGTTTCTTTGGTATTCCACCCTTAAAAGTATAATTAGCAAGCATGGTGGAAATCTTAGCTTCGGTTATCTTTCTTTTATTTGTAACAATCTATATCATGTACTTAGCATAAGGGGGCATTTCAAGCATATCAGTCAAACGCATACGCAAAAAGATAGGTCTAATCATTTCAGCAAAGCGTCAAAATCCTCATCATCTTTTTTCTTGGATGGCTTAGGAGGAAAGGGAATGGGTTTCTGAACCCATGGTTCTCTTTCTTTACCATGTTTCCTAGCAACAAAGTCTCTCTTATCATAATGTTGATTCTTTGATTATGGGTTATCAAGATCAACAGCAGGTTCAATCTCTACATCATTATCATTACTAGGTTGAGCATCAACATGAACATCATCACCAACATTAGTGCTAGGTTCATGTTCATTACAAGATTGTGTCTCAGCATCAGAAATAGAAATATCATTGGGATTCTCAGGCGTGTCTATAGCAGGTTCAGTAGCATGCAAAGTCCTATCGGTTTTCTTTTTCTTTTTAGTACGAGGACTAGGTGCATCAGTATTAGTTTTTTGAGAATCCTGCTCAATTCTCTTAGGATGACCCTCAAGGTACAAAGGTTCCTGGGTCATCTTACCACCTCTAGTCATAACCCTAATAGCATTATCACTATTCTTACTATTCAACTCATTAAGCAAATCATCTTGTGCCTTAAGTACTTGTTCTACTTGAGTTGTAACCATGGAAGCATGTTTGATAAGCTTAATATCATGAACAATTCTACTCATATAATCACCCAAGTGGTCAAGCATGTAAGCATTACTTTTCAATTGCCTACTAACATAAGCATTGAAATTTTCTTGTTTAACAATAAAATTATCGAACGCATCAAAGCACTGTATAGCAGACTTATTATGAGGAATATCACCTTCATCAAATCTATGAAGAGAGTTTACCTCTACTACCTGTTTCGGGTTATCAAGACCATGTATTTCTTCAATAGGTAGTAAATTTTTAACATCTTCAGCTTTAATACCTTTTTCTTTCATAGATATCTTTGCTCTTGCATATCTTCAAGACTGAGAAATAGAATACCCCTTTTCTTCGGAGTTGGCTTCGGAGTTGGTTCAGGAATTGTCCAATCATTTTCATTACTCAATATATTATTCAATAGCAATTCAGCTTGCTCAACAGTTCTTTCCCTGAAAACACAACCAGCACAACTATCCAGGTGGTCTCAGGAGGCATCGGTTAGTCCATTATAAAAGATATCAAGTATTTCATTTTTCTTGAGAGGATGATCAGGCAAAGCATTAAGTAATCGGAGAAGCCTCCCCCAAGCTTGTGGGAGACTCTCTTCTTCAATTTGCACAAAATTAAATATTTCCTTTAAAGCAGCTTGTTTCTGATGAGCAGGGAAATGTTTTGCAGAGAAGTAGTAAATCATATCCTGGGGACTACCCACACAACCAGGAGCAAGAGAATTAAACCATATCTTAGCATCACCCTTTAATGAGAAAGGAAACAATCTAAGAATATAGTAATAGCGAATTTTTTCCTCATGACAAAATAGGGTGGCTATATCATTCAATTTAGTGAGATGTGCCACACCAGTTTCAGATTCAGAACCATGAAAATGATCATTCAAACAATGTAATTAACTCAGGATCAACAGAGAATTCACAATCCTTATCAGTAACAAAGATAGGTGAAGTAGCAAAAGCAAGGTCATATTTCATTCTAGCATTCAAGGATTTTTCTTTCATTTTAGCTAATAATTTCGTAAGATCTTCTCTATCATTGCAAGCAAATAAGTCTCTAGAAGTTTCTTCATCCATAACATAACCCTCAGGAATGATAGGCAGTTCATATCTAGGGGGAATCATAATCATCAGTTTCAGTAATTTCATTCTCCCTAACCCTAGCAAGTTGTTCATCAAGAAATTCACCTAATGGCACAGTATTATCAAGAATAGAAGTAGTATCATCATAAGCATCATGCATAGTAGAAGTGGCATCATCAATAACATGCGACATATCGGAATCAATAGAATGAGTAGGTGTCGCAAGTTACTCAAAACAGAAGGAGAATCAAGTGCAAAGCTAGATGGCAGTTCCTTACCCCCCCCCCCCTCGTAGTTGAGGAAAAAAATTTGGTTCTTTGATCTTTCAAATTCCTCATAGTGATCAACAGATATAAATCCCATGTGACTCAGAGAATAGAGTTGTGCTCCCCGGCAATGGTGCCAGAAAAAGGTCTAGATAACCCACAAGTATAGGGGATCGTAACCGTTTCGAGGGTAGAGTATTCAACCCAAATTTATCGATTCGACACAAGGGAGCCAAAGAATATTCTTGAGTATTAACAGCTGAGTTGTCAATTCAACCACACCTAAAAGACTTCATATCTGCAGCAAAATATTTAGTAGCAAAGTAGTTTGGGAGTAATGGTAATGGTGGCAAAAGTAACAGTAGCAGTATTCTAGCAATTGTAACAGTGGCAACAGAAAAGTAACAAAGCAAAGATCAATATGAAACGAGCTCGTAGGCAATGGATCAATAATGGATAATTATGTCGGATGGCATTCATCATGCAACGGTTATAACATAGGGTGACACAGAACTAGCTCCAATTCATCAATATAATGTAGACTTGTATTCCGAATATAGTCATACGTGCTTATGGAAAAGAACTTGCATGACATCTTTTGTCCTACCCTCCTGTGGCAGCGGAGTCCTATTGGAAACTAAGGGATATTAAGGCCTCCTTTTAATAGAGTATCAGACCAAAGAATTAGCACTTAGTGAATACCTGAACTCCTCAAACTACGATCATCACCGGGAGTGGTCTCGACTATTGTCACTCCGGGGTTGCCGGATCATAACACGTAGTAGGTGACTATAAGTTGCAATATCAGATCAAGAACACAAATATATTCATGAAAACATAATAGGTTCAGATCTGAAATCATGGCACTCGGGCCCTAGTGACAAGCATTAGGCATAGCAAAGTCATAGCAACATCAATCTTAGAACATAGTGGATACTAGGGATCAAGCCCTAACAAAACTAACCCGATTACATGGTAAATCTCATCCAACCCATCACGGTCCAGCAAGCCTACGATGGAATTACTCACGCATGGTGGTGAGCATCATAAAATTGGTGATGGAGGATGGTTGATGATGACGATGGTGATGGATTCCCCTCTCCGGAGCCCCGAACGGACTCTAGATCTGCCCTCCCGAGGAAGAACAGGGCTTGGCGGGGGCTCCGTATCATAAAACGCGATGAATACTTCTCTCTGATTTTTTTTCTCCCTGAAAGTGAATATATGGAGTTGGAGTTGAGGTCGGTGGAGGTCCAGGGGACCCACGAGGTCGGAGGGCGCGCCCCCACCCTTGTGGCTAGGGTGTGGGGCCCCTGGTGCTGATTCTTTCGGCAATATTTTTTATTAATTCCAAAAGTTATCTCCGTGAACTTTCAGGTCATTCTGAGAACTTTTTATTCTGCACAAAAATAACACCATGGCAATTCTGTTGAAAATAGCGTCAGTCCGGGTTAGTTCCATTCAAATCATGCAAGTTAGAGTTCAAAACAAGGGCAAAAGAGTTTGGAAAGTAGATACGACGAAGACGTATCATTGCCTCTTCTTACTTTCAAAATTTTCTCGTGTCAACATAGAACAACACGAGTGTTGTGTCAATTTTTGGGATTTTTCGAGGTTCGCTTGGACCTTTTTATACATTAACTCAGTTTCCTATGCATTCATGTGCATAATTCAAATTTGAACTATATGCACATGCTCCAGTGCATATAAATTGGTTCAAAATTGTAATGTGTGTCCTTGGTTACATGCTTAAGTCCCATGCAAGAAATGAGAATGAATTTCAAACACCTTGCCACCGCCGCTCGGCCGCTAACATTGAGATACATGGTTTTTAAATTTTAGTAAATCAAAAACGTGTCTGAAATTTATGAAACTTGACATGCTAGCATGGAATGGCATCAACATGCAGTGGTAAAAATATTGTCCCATTTGGGGAAGGTTGGGGTATATAAGCTTCTCACAAACCAGAGCTTCTCACAACAAGCCTCATGGTTATGGTAGGGAATGTTTCATCTTTTTGCACGAAACGATATCCATTGCCTCTTCTTGATTTCAATTTTTTCTAGTGCCAACATAGAACAACATGAGTATTGTGTTAATTTTAGGAATTTTTCGGGGCTCGTTCGGACATTTTTATACATTAACTGATTTTTCTATGCATTTATGTGCATAATTCAAATTTCAACTACAGGCACATGCTCTAATGCATATAAATTGGTTGAAAATTCAAATATATGTCCTTGGTTGCATGCTTAGGTCCCATGTAAGAAATGGGAATGAATGTCAAACACCCTACCACCATCACTCGGCCATGAACATTGAGATACCTGGTTTTTAAATTCTAGTAAATCCAAAACTTGTCTGGAATTCATGAAACTTGGCATGCTATCATGGAGCGGCATCAACATGCCGTGGTAAATTTTTTGTCCCATTTGGGGTAAGTTTGGGTATAACCTTCTCACAAACAAGAGCTTCACACAACAAGCATGATGGTTTCAGTATGGAACGTTTCACCTTTGGGGACGAAACAATATCCGTTGCCTCTTCTTGATTTCAATTTTTCTCTAGTGTCAACATAGAACAACAGGAGTTTTGTGTTAATTTTTGGAATTTTTCGGGGTTCGTTTGGACATTTTTATACATTAACTGGGTTTTCTAGACATTTTATGTGAATAATTCAAATTTGGACTACATGCACATGCTCTAGTGCATATAAATTGGATGAAAAATCAAATATGTGTCCTTGGGTGCATGCTTAGGTCCCATGCAAGAAATGTAATGAATATCAAATGACAAGGCATTGTTGATTGCCGGCAAAACGTTGAGATACTTTGTTTTTAAATTGTAGTAAATCCAAAACTCGTCTGAAATTCATGAAACTTGGCATGCTATCATGGAGCGGCATCACCATGTCGTGGTAAAAATTTTGTCCCATTTGGGGCAGGTTTGGGTATAAACTTCTCACAAACCAGAGCTTCTCACAACAAGCCTGATGGTTTTGGTAGGGAACATGCCACCTTTGGGGACGAAACAGTATCCATTGCCTCTTATTGCTTTCAAAATTTTCTAGTGTCAACATAGAACAACAGGAGTGTTGTGTTAAATTTTGGAATTTTTCGGGGTTTGTTTGACATTTTATACATTAACTGGGTTTTCTAGGAATTTTATGTGCACAATTCAAATTTGAACTACATGGACATGCTCTAGTGCATATAAATTGGATGAAAAGTCAAATATGTGTCCTTGGGTGCATGCTTAGTTCCCATGCAAGAAATGGAAGTGAATTTCAAACACCAAGGCAGTGTTGATTGCTCGCAAAACATTGAAATACTTTGTTTTTAAATTCTAGTAAATCCAAAACTTGTGTGAAATTCATGAAACTTGGCACGCTACCATGGAATGGCACCCAACATGTTGTGGTATTTTTCGTGTAAATTTTGAGAGAAGACACACTCGAATAACAGCCAACGAAGGCATTTTGAAAAAATAGTTGCCACTTTAATATCTCAAACATTTGTATAATTCAAATCGTGTGCATTCTGTTAACCATTCACGTGACGCCACGTGTCTTGGTTTTAACGGCTATAGGAGGTGTCGTGCCGACAGCTGCTTGACTGAACAGGAGGCGTGCGGCCGCAGTCCGGTGCGCAGGCTGACTGAGAGGCATGCAAGCTGTCCTCCAATACGCAGGCTCACCGGGAAGTGTGCGAGTTGTACGCTACGCAGGCTCACTGGGAACTGAGCCCTTTGACTTCCATGGCCGCCCGCCTTCGTCTCCATCAATGGCGCCCGAGCCACTGTTTAATATGGGCGGCCTAACCGTTCGCCTCCCATTCCCCTCCCTCCCGCAGACCTCCACCAACGCCATGGCGTAGAATGATCATCTGCCACTAGTCTTCAAGTTTGGTGAAGTCGACTCCGAACCGGAGGAGATAGAAAATAAGGAGGAATGGGCATGGCCCAGAACGAGCTGGCCACAGCGGTTGCTGCCCCCGCTCCCGTCCTAGCTCCCATCCCCGTGCCCGCGCCTGCGACCATCCCGTAGCATTGACGGGCTGGTCGCCGAGCACTATCGCAGAGCTAGAAGCCACGGGCGTCAGCGAGGTCTCTGCGGACCCGCGCGAGCTCATGTACATGCTAGCGCCAGCGCCCGTGCCCGTGCGCGCCCCTCCACCCACCACGGCGCCGGTCCCCATGAGTTTGGCTACACCCACTGCGCCCATGCCCGTGCGTGTGCCCCCTCTGCAGCATGGGACGCCGCCATGGACCGTTACCTCTCAGCGGCGCCAGTTGCCGTCCTCCCGCGCCCCGCACGTCAATCGCGCAATGACATGATGTTTGATTTACAAGTGAAGCACATTTTGTGCTGCCTTGAAGACTTCAACAACGGCGTCCCAGAGGACGACAATGACAACGACGGCGCGGCACGCCGCCTCCGCCGCCGCCAGAAATAGTTTTTTGGGGGTTTAATAATGTATCTCGAATTCTCCACCATATGAATATAAATTCGAAGTGTGACTAAATGAAAGATGTGGTTTGAACGAACTTGCATTTTTCTCTCTTAATGTACAGACTTATCAAACGATTTTCTTTTGAAAATAATGTTAGTGGTTTTTAAATATAAAACACTCATCGCAAATGTTTTAGTTAGAACACCCGTATGCAAACCGACAACTTCCCCAGGAAGCCAAGGGAAAATGTGCCGAGCAGGATTTGTGCAGCTCTTGATCGCAAACGTTTTAGATAAAAACATCCGTATGCAAAGTGAGATCTATGGTCTTCCCCCTTAAGTCAAGGGAAAATTCACAGCGCAGGATTTGTGCACCCCTTCAACGCAAACGGTTGTTTTGGATGACCCGTGTGCAACCACGTAGAAACAATTGGGTAAGATTTGCATCTGTCATAATGGGTATGTTGCCATTTTTCAAACTGGAAAGATTGACATTTGTTGATCTAGTAACATTGCCATTTGTCAACCTTTTAACATTGCGATTTGTCAAAATATGCAGCTAAAAATCACTAGCACTATCTAATTTTTGCAACTAAAATCACTAGCATTATTCATATGGACACCAATACAAAGTGGCATTGTACTTTTTTTGTCAAATTTGAGACCAGTTTTGATGTAACCTTTATTTGATTACACACGGGAGATTATTAATAATTGGGAGGCAATATCCCAAACGGATTATTTATTCTAACCGTGAGCATTAGACCAACAATGGATACGTGTCATGCTTCGGTTAAGCAATAAAGCGGCAACATTAATCATCCAAATAGAAAAATAATATATGTGCCGCCACGCGACCCGTGTGCTGTACGAGCAGGCGTGAGTTGATGGAAAGCATATGCAAATGTACCATTCATTACATACAACAAGTCATCAACACACAACGACAACGAGGATACATGTTGGATTATAGATTATTTCCAACAAAGCATTCTAGTAAATAAAATACTAAAGTTTTTCTCACACAACAAATAACAAAGCGATGAAATGAACTTCATCTCAACCAATCCTCGGCGTTGGAAACGCTTTCTTTGAACCATAACTGATTATCTGGGAAGGGCCAGCTATTGTCAATCTCGAAACCAACGCAGGACTGGTCATCCAGGCTGAAGCGGCCTATATCAGAACACATATTGTGATAGCCAGGGTAGGGAACCATAGCAATGTCCGAGGTATATATACAGTTGCTTCTCATAAATGGTAGTAATGTTGTGTCAACAGCAGTTGGATCGTCTTTCACCATCATTGGATAGTTTTGTCCAAGGAAGAGCGAATTTTCTCCAAGACTATCAATACTGAACCAGGGAGAAGGTGTTGGCACTAGCACACTATTATCCATCCCGAATACCCTGCAACATATGTTGGAATAGGTCTGGAGAGTGCGACCATGGGAGACAACACCTGCTTTGTTAGTAACATCAGCAGTGCCCTGTATACATACAAGAAGAGGTGATCCATCGGAATAAGTTGCCAGGCGCCACTGAGTATATAGGTCCTACTTGTCCTCGTGCTCGTGATCATCACCATCGTCATCTCCCCCTTGGTTATTGTAGGATCGAAGTATGTCTAGAGGGGGGGTGATTAGACTACTTGACCAAATAAAAACTTAACCTTTTCCCAATTTTAGTTCTTGGCAGATTTTAGCTATTTTAGGACAAGTCAAGCAATCATCACACAATTCAAGCAAGCATGCAAAGAGTTTATGGGCAGCGGAAAGTAAAGCATGCAACTTGCAAGAATATAAAGGGAAGGGTTTGGAGAATTCAAACGCTATTGGAGACACGGATGTTTTTCCCGTGGTTCGGATAGGTGGTGCTATCCTACATCCACGTTGATGGAGACTTCAACCCACGAAGGGTAACGGTTGCGCGAGTCCACACAGGGCTCCACCCAAGGGCAACGGTTGCGCGAGTCCACAAAGGGCTCCACCCACGAAGGGTCCACGAAGAAGCAACCACCCACAAAGGGTCCACGAAGAAGCAACCTTGTCTATCCCACCATGGCCATCGCCCACGAAGGACTTGCCTCACTAGCGGTAGATCTTCACGAAGTAGGCGATCTCCTTGCCCTTACAAACTCCTTGGTTCAGCTCCACAATCTTGACGGAGGCTCCCAAGTGACACCTAGCCAATCTAGGAGACACCACTCTCCAAGAAGTAACAAATGGTGTGTAGGTAATGAACTCCTTGCTCTTGTGCTTCAAATGATAGTCTCCCCAACACTCAACTCTCTCTCATAGGATTTGGATTTGGTGGAAAGAAGATTTGAGTGGAAAGCAACTTGGGAAGGCTAGAGATCAAGATTCATATGGTAGGAATGGAATGTCTTGGTCTCAACACATGAGTAGGTGGTTCTCTCTCAGAACATATGAGTTGGAATGATGTGTGTGTTCTGATGGCTCTCTCACTGAATGAGAAAGAGGTGGAGGGGTATATATAGCCTCCACACAAAATCCAACCGTTACACAGTTTTCCAATCTCGGTGGGACCGAATCAATAAACTCGGTCGGACCGAAAATGTAAACCTAGTGACCGTTAGTGATTTCGGTGGGACCGACATGCAACTCGGTAGGACCGATTCGGTTAGGGTTTCGGCATAACGTAATCTCGGTGAGACCGATTACACAAACTCGGTGAGACCGAATTTGGTAATTAGCTAACCAGAGAGTTGGTCAGGCAAACTCGGTGGGACCGATTTGCTCTTTCGGTGAGACCGAGTGGAACTCGGTGAGACCGAAAAGTTACAAAGGGGAAACACTGAGTTTACATTGCAATCTCGGTGGGACCGATTCGCTCTTTCGGTGGGACCGAAAAGTTACGAAAGGGAAACAGAGAGTTTGCAACCCCATCTCGGTGGGACCAAGATCCTTATCGGTAGAACCGAATTGCTAGGGTTTGGCAGTGGCTAATGACAAGTGAAACTCGGTGGCGCCGGATAGGAAGAATCGGTAGGACCGAGTTTGGCTTAGAGTTTAGGTCATATGTGGATATGGGAAAGTAGTTGAGGGTTTTGGAGCATATCACTAAGCACATGAAGCAAGAGGCTCATTAAGCAACACCTCATCCCTCCTTAATAGTATTGGCTTTTCCTATGGACTCAATGTGATCTTGGATCACTAAAATATAAAATGAAGAGTCTTGAGCTTTTGAGCTTGAGCCAATCCATTGTCCTTAGCATTTTGAGGGCTCCACTTTCACATCCATGCCATGCCAATCATTGAGCTTTCCTGAAATAATTATCTTGGAATAGTATTAGCTCAATGAGCTATATGTTGTTATGAATTACCAAAACCACCTAGGGATAGTTGCAGTTTCAATGTCCCCCTTTTTGGTAATTGATGACAACATATAGATCAAAGCTTCGACAAAAGATAATAAGCATGAAATATATCGTCGCTTTGAGAAGTATGTGATAAGTAAGAGCTCCCCCTAATTTTTGCATATTTAAAATTTGCTTTGGACTGCAAATGCACAAAGAGTTAGAGTCATGGGTTACTCTTCCATGTCACATACATCTTGGTGGAGCGCTCAAAATGATAAGATTGAAATGCATGCACTCATCACCAAGAATAGTGAATGATCACAAACGATAGATAGAATGATAATATTTAAGCAAGCATTAAGCAAACATTAAGTGTAGCTTATGATCAAACACATGATCATCGATGTCTCACAAGCATAAGGACGTAGTATCTCACACACAAGCAAACAAAGTTCGAAAAACCACCAAATAAAGCAAGAGTGAAAAGCAACACTCTCTCTCTCTCGAAGCCTATGATCTATACATCTTCTCCCCCTTTGGCAACAAGTTACCAAAAAGTTCCTAGAAAATGCATAGCACTAGATCGACGCTCAGGCTTGATCTTCAGGTGGTGGTGGAGTCCGGATCACTCCAAGGACGAAGCCTTCAGTAGACGTGGTCGGAGTGGAAGCTGAAGTGGATGCTGGAGCTGGTGGAACGGAGGCTGTGGCTGGTGCAGACGTTGTAGCTCTGGTGTCAGCAACTGGCAGTGCAGACGACCTCGGACCTCGTGGCACCCTCGCAAACGCATGAGTCATGGTCCTGCCTCTCCTCTCATTCATGTCTTCCTGGAGCTGCTCCACTGCAGACTGAACTTCTGTTACCTTGATGTCCAAGTCCTCTGCTTGCTCCTCTGGGGCATTGATCATCTTCGCCCATTCCTCAACAGTAGAGTTGTACCTTGTACCTTCTGACATCCATGTAATCCTCCCATCTGGATAAAAGTGAGCTGTGGAGTAGAACTGCATGATGAGTTCCTCGTTCCACTTTGTGAGCTTCTGCCCAACAAAGTCCTCTACTCCACATGCCTTGAAGCTGTCCTAAACTCCTGGGTAGTACTCTTCATTATCCTTGATATAGGTCCAGTCGACCCATCTCATGTCACATACGATTGGCTTCTTGTCAAGTAGCACTGTCTCATAGAAATCTTGCTGCTCCTTGGTATGAAATCTTTAGTCCACTGCAGTCCTTCTCCTAGAAGCATATGGATCTGCTTCTCTCCATTTCCTGAGCCCTGAGTCTCTCCTGAGCTTCATATCCTCAGCCACAGGATGAGCAACGTTGTGGTCTGGGATCTTGGGCTTGAGCTTCCGAAGGACACTTTCTTCTTCTTCCTCTGCAACAGTCTCTGGCACTGGGGCCTTGTTCTTCTCAGTGGCTGGGATGCTTCTTGTGTTTCTCTTTGGTGCACTTTTAGGCTTAGATGCAGCCTTAGGTGCTTTCTTGGGCTTGGATGTAGCTCCCCCTGACCTTATGGCATCTCCCATAAGTTTGGCTGCCTTGGGCGCTGGTAGCTGCCTCTTCTTCCTCCTCCTCTTCTACCATGATGGAGGCCTTCCCAAGCACTCTAGCCACAGTCTTCTTCACTCTCTCTTTCCTTTTCTTGCCCTCAGCTGCAACGGGCTCAATGGGAGCAGGCTTCTCAGTTGAGGCTCTAGCCTTTGACATGGGTTGCCTGCCTGCTGGCCTCTTAATTTTCAGGCCTGGCTTTGGGCCTTGAGCTGGCTCAACTCTCTTGGAGGTGGCCTCTTCCTCTGCCACATAGTCCTCATCTTCAGAATCTGAGGTTTTCTTCTTCCTTTGTCTCGTGGCAGCTTTAGGCAGGTTGCTGGGTGTGCTCCTGCTGCCATCATCTGAGGAACTTGAGGGGCTAGTTCCCTCACTCAACTGCACTTGCTGCTCTGACAAGTTTTGGCTGTCACTCTGGTCTGACATGTTGCAAACTGACTGCTGACCCTGTGGATAGATTATAGAGGAGATAGAGTGGATGAGCATCACAAAATGCAGAGATTTTTGCAAAAATAATGATCCAAAAACTTAGTTTTAGTTTCCCACTGAAATCATCTCGGATCTACCGATTTTCAAACTCGGTGATACCGAAGCAGTTTTGGAATCTAAACTAGTGAACTCAGTAGGACCGAGTCACAGTTCGGTGGCACCGAGACTGCTAGGGTTTCACTGAGTTCAAAAATCGGTCACACCGATAAGTAATTCTCGGTCAGACCAAGTCTCACTTGTGCAATGGCATAAGCCAAATCGGTGGGACCGAGTTTTTCAACTCGGTGGGTCCGAGATGGTTTCGGCGGAAACCTAAACCTAGAATTTTCGAATCAAACCTAATCTATGAGCGTTTTGACAGGATAGAAGTTTATCAAACGTGGCCAGAAACAATGTGATCACAATGTGCTAGGAATCAGATTGAGGAATAGCACAAAGATCAAGTCCATACCCTAGTTCGGCGGGGACTTGCTACGGCAGCAATGGCGGGGCAGAAATCCCGTTGACGGCGATGGAGATCAGCGACTGGAGGCTGCTGGCGGCGAGAAGACGATCCGGAGACCTCGGGGGCAGAGCAGGCTATCACGCGGGCGAAGGGGTTCGGAGAAATTTCCAAATTTTGCTCGTGACTATATATAGCCCGACCCTGTCGGTGTGACCGAGTTGAACAACTCGGTGGCACCGAGATTCATAACTGCGTGCAGTTACTGAAACTCGGTGAGACCGAAAGGTTCAAATCGGTTGCACCGAGATTGAAAACTTAGATCAACTTAATGATCTCGGTAGGACCGAAAGTGGAGTATCGGTCAGACCGAGAATCATAAAGAGGTTTTGGAAGTTTAAGTCTATGACGAATCGGGGACTCCGAGCGCTCCTCACACAGAGTGGTTCGAATCTGACTTGATCAAATTTTGTGATGCAGCATGAATAGAGTTTGAGACGAGAAAAGCATAGATAGCTAGAGGAGGTTCTTAGGCATTCTTGTCCATCCACTTGGCAAAAGAATTAAAAACGAACAATCAAAGCAACAAGTGGATGTCCTCGAATGAGTAAAATATGCAATCAGCATGCTCACACAATAAGATGGCAAATGAAATATGTGGCAAGGCATGCACAACCAATTCTAGCATCTATCAAGCAATTTGCGATGACTAGGTCATCTATATATGAGTATATTGACTTAGGAGTCAAGTGAGAACACTTGATCGTAGGTCATACTCATCGTTTAAGCTCAAGTGGGGTTACCACTTTTACATAAAGCATTGTTTTGTTCACATCTTTAGAGTTGCTTTAGCTCAGTCTTAGAGTAAAGCTCCCCCTAGATGTGATATCCCCCCTAAGAGGGATGAACTAACCTTGGGTTTTGTTGATGATGACTTCATGTAGATATTGAAGATGTGGATGCTCAATGTTGATGTAGATCTCTTGGAGCTATCCATTTGAGTGAATTGCACTTTCAATACCTACATGGGTTAGTCCCACAAGGAACAAACAAGGATATCCATAGACATAGAGTGATGCACACAAAAGATGATGTCCATGAAAACTTTTAGGTTACCTTGTCCCTTGTCTTACCAACAAGAGGGTTTGTGACTCCTTGAACTAGTGCAAGATGTGGAAGTTGATTGCACTTGTTCTTGCCAAAATGATAAGAGTGAAGTATGTTGGCGGAGTCACCCTCAAGAACTCTCTAGTTCTTCTTCTTTTGGATCCACATCATCTTGATGGGAATCCTTGGAGTTGTAGTCATACTTGATGAAGTGGA